>NC_136272.1:9214164-9539164 GCF_964187855.1 Myxine glutinosa | reverse complement strand
TTCCTTGGCACACCTGAACTCCTATCCACCTACAAGACTTTCATATGCAGCTTGATGAAGTACTGCTCTCCCGTCTGTGCTGGTTCCCCTGCCTCACACCTTGCTCAGCTTGACGTTGTGGAAAACAAGGCCTTCAAGATCATTGGAATCTCCTGTGGTGAAGCCAAGTCTATGGGTCTATCAATTTGGCATCGTGGACAGGTTGGTGGTCTCTGTCTTCTTCCATATCCTTTCTGGTCTCGCACCCTCTGCTCTTTCTGTGCTTTACCCCCACACCACCAAGGTAAGGTCTCCGCAAGGCACACACGGTATAGTCTACCAGCAACCCCCTTTTCCTGAAATTCCCAAAATTCAGAATTACTGCCCGCCCACCACTTATTTGGTCCTCTTTCCCCCCCCACATATGGAACCAACTTCCACATCCTCTTCGATCTCATTCGTCATTCCAAGTCTTCAAGACAGCTGTTCACCACCATCTCGGTTCACCCGGCCCCTCCCCCCCACCCCTCCTCCCGCCCCATCCAAAACCATGATCTTTTCTCTCCCTGTTAAACCACCCCCTTCCACTCTCCCCAAAATTTGCTTCTGTATCCATCTTGTCCACACCTTGCGTTCTGCCCCACCCCTCATCGTTGCCCGCCTCCCTTGTCATCCATCTCCGTTTATCTTGCGTCCTGGTTCACTGTGTTCTAGCTCTTCCATGAGCTTTGACTTTGCAGCCGACCAATTTCGTTGCCCAACAATAACAAAAAATACTGCTTTCACATAAAACCGTCTCATTGAAGTTTTAGAAAGATTTTGATGTGACAAGGTTTGTCAGCCTTTGGGTGTCAATTCATTAGGAAAGCATGATTATTCTGCTTTTAATTTTTTGCTGACCTGGAATGAAGTGCAGGGGAGCTTATGCGATGGCACGTCGTCCGTCACTCCATCCGTAAACACTTGAAACTTCTTCTCCAAAACCGCTGATGGGATTGTGACCAAATTTGGCACAAATGATATTTCATGTGTTGTGACTAAAGTTTGTTCACCCATTTTAAAAAATGGGGGTCTTCGGGGTTTTACCAGAAGTCAAAGTGGATCCAGGTTTGACCTCCCCAAAATAGGTATTTGCTTTCAATCTCAGAAACTACACTCACTCTTTCGATGAAACTTCACCACAACCTTCATCACTGGTGATGCACCAATGTTTATTTAAGGCACTGGAAAAATCTGAGGAGGTATACGGGGTTTAGGGAGTGGGAGGGTGGGAGGGGGGGGGGGGGGCGTTTCCCTCCAAAATAGGTATTTTGTTTGTTTGTTTGTTTAAAGTCTTCTGATTATGTTGGTATGATTCTAGATGCTGCCCTGTCTTCTAGAAAACATTGAACTTTGTTTAAAATACCTGTCTAAAAAGAACAGGACTTGGCAGTATACTGTTTATTCTACCAGGTGAGCGCCAGCGGTATTGTCCCTATGTCTACATAAGTGTCTTAGAATGTACAAAATAAATTAATGGGACACCTCCCCCACCCAGACCCTCCTCCTCCCTCATCCCCATCCCCCCTCCTCGGTCGCTTTGCTTCCTCGCACCGCGTGTCCTTTCCATCTTACCGCTTATTCTTCTCTCAATGTTGGCAACTATACAATAATACCATTTATTGACGGTCAATATTTGCAATTTTTGTATTCCAGAAACATTTTGTTTATTGCTATAACAACCCATCGTTACCTTTAGTTATACACTTATTCACCAAAAAACAATATTTATCCCCACACTTCCTGTCCGTCCGTCACGCTATGTCTTTCAAAACGGTTGTGCAGAAATTTACCAAACCTGGTAGTTATGATCAACACATGGCACAAAGGTGCAAGACAAGTGCCATTTTTGGCGCCGCCCCCTGGTGCGCAATCAAATGCCGAAAAATGTAATTACGTGCATATTTTAACTATTTTTAATTAAAACTTTGCGCAATAAATCTTGAAGACGCACATTAAATATGTAACGATTTGTTTGGATATGACCCACCCGTTCATGTCCCCAGGGGTGGGCATTTAGTCACTGGTCGAAACGGGAATTTTTTTTTGTTACCCAATATTTGATATTGGATCATTTCTGGTGGAACTTTTTGCCAACTTTCAACTTTGCTTTTGGTGGGAAGCGTGGGGATTTGCGATGGTGCTGTAGTCGAATTTCTTTATTCTACCACTGAAACTTCAAGAAACTCGTTTTAACAAAATAACATGTTTTATTGACTTTTGAGAGTTTTGCTGTATAAATAAACGTACTAATTCTAGATCTTAATGACATCGTTCTGCCGGTCTTTTGTTGAAGCTCGTTCTGTAGGTCTTCCAGTAGTGACTTCCCAGTCGGTCTCCCAGTTTCACACCCATCAATTGCAACTTTCTCTTGGTTATAAGGGAAAAACTCCTTTGATGTTACCAGCATGCCGGGTCAACCCAGGGGTTATTACATAATGTTGGCTACCTGGTAGAGGTCTAGCGATCACTAATCACATAATGTTGGCTACCTGGTAGAGGTCTCGTGATCACTAATCACATAATGTTGGCTACCTGGTAGAGGTCTTGCGATCACTAATCATGTAATGTTGGCTACCTGGTAGAGATCTAGCGATCACTAATACCCCTGGGACATGAGAGCTTGCAAGCGTCTCTGCTTCTCATCCAAAAGCCTTATTTGGCTCTTTTGGTTAGCTTTCTATGTTGGGAGACTGAGAGCACTACATTCTTTCTGTTCAAGAGGTCAATTTCGTATGACCTGCTGAGGGGGGGAATTTGCCCATGGTTGAAACTGTCAGAGAGGTGACAGATGCATTTTCTAGCCTGTGTTCCATAGATGGAACATAGGCTATTTTGATAGACACAGATGGCCGTCCAAGAGCGTTACACATTCTGCCCCTTAAATTAACTTCTCTTGACCAATGCCTTCACCTGTTAGCTCTTAACAGAGGCTAAATAGTAAGGATTCAGATTTTTACCAAACTGCACGATAGAGCATATTTACACCAGATCACATTCTGTAATATTAACAATATGGGGACTGTTAATATGAATATTTTATTCCACAACAGTCCCTGGTTTTTTCTTTTTGTTTATATTAACCATTAATCTAAACATTACCACATTAAATATTCAAACCACTAATTTGGTAATTCAATTTCCTAAGGCATACACCGTCATTCTGGAAGAATTTTGATCACAATACATTTCCTTGTTCATCGACTCTTCCCATGTTGATAATTCAATTCAACTCATTTGCATAAAGGTCACAAAACATTTCACCTTTACCAAGACGCAATAATTTCAGTCCATCATTCAAATAATAAAGCATTTGCAACATTTGGCAAAACGTTTGCCTTCAATCAAATATTGACTTTCTTTGTTTGAAAAAAGGGGCTGATCACTTGTGTTTGAAATTCCAGCATGAAACATTTTTCCTTCTGATGTCTCCATAGCACCTACACTATTTGCGTAGGATTTTCTGCTGTTGTGATAGCTGGGCAGAGTCATAGACTGACCCTGCTCTCCATGCAGCATCCTTGCCACTCTTGCTGTGAGCCATAGTAGATTTGAACAAGGCCTTTGTCCAGTTGTAGTCGACTTGCCTCCTCACTCATCGTGAGTATGGAGCAAGTGTTGATGTGATGTCGATTGGCCAGCAAAATGTGGAGCAGGGATGCCAGATGCATCCGCAATGATGTTGGGACCATGGTGTTCAAGTTGTCCATGGTCCATACCAGGAGCACCCAGCAGAATCGTGCACAGCTGTTGTGAAGGAAAAGGCACAGCCGTTTGCTTGCAGCTCCATGCTGGCTCCCCGGAAGTTGGTGAAGTAATAACACACGTCACCGCATCCCGTAGAAGTTGCAGGTAAAATGTCGTTGTCCTGCAATTGCTGATGTGATGAATGTTCGAGGTATTCGAACAAAAGTAAGTGATCGCCCTTTTCCATATGTTGCAGTGTGATCCAGACAAATGGTCACATAATTTTCCCTTGGTGAAGGTAAACATCCATCTTACAAAGGAGTATTTCTTCATCATTCTTTGAGAAGGAGGGTCTATGCCAAGATTAACTTCATTTTTCACAAATTGTCCTTTCTCAAACTTCTTCCCAGATGTCGTTAGCACTCCATTTGGGATGTGATCTGGTCTTCCCTTTACTCAGCCACATTTATATCTGCTCTCCACACAGATTGAATCAGGTGGGGTACATCATAACATGAAATCCCTATATTGTTAACTAATCATGTATATTTTATAACAACTTCACACGAATAATATTCAAATCAGGTATGTGTTTTATACTACTAAACTAAGAATAGCATCCACAATTGCTTTCAGGTTCATATAATTCAAAAATTAAACTCATGCAGGTATTGTAACACAACTCAAAGAAAATAAATGCATTAATAATGAGTATATATGATTGAAATCGCAAACAGGAATATCTAATTCCCAACAAATCTTGCAAACAAGCAAACTATGCATAATGTATTATTATCATAGTCCTCCTCACTTTTTTTTTTTTTTTCTTTAACAGTGTAACTTGTGGTGATATGAGTTCATCGATCTTGTAAAACGGACATAATTCACAACATTTTGTGATGCCCTTATTTTAACTCTACTGTATTCATTTGCAACATCACTTGATTCAATCTTTGAATCTCAGTACTCATGTCGCCATAAAAGTCTTCCTCCTGTGGTTCCACATTTATTTCCTCATTTGTTGCTTCTTTTATTTTCTCTTTTGTGGCAGCTTGCACTATCATAGTGTTGTTTGTTATCTTATTCAAACCCACCGTCACTAAGGTTTTCAAGCAAGCCACCACGAAAACTATTGCCAATATAACTACTAATCCAATAAACAAGTATTGGAGTATCTCAGCTGCTACTCCTCCCAATGTGTTTTCTAGCCATGCAAAGGCACCCCTTTTCACATAATCGTGATATCTTGCTCCCTCTTCTCTTATTGTATTGGCTATGTTATAAACGTCTCCCGAATTATCAGGTATGTATGTACAACAATCTGTACCAATCACTGCGCATGTACCTCCTTTTTCTGCTGACAGCATATCTAATGCCATACGATTTTGTAATGCCATGGTTCTTGTCGCTGCCAGCTCACTTGTAAGTTGTGTCAATCCACTAGCCGTTTTATTTGCCAATGTTTCTATAGCCAATGCCATTTGCCGTAGTTCATTTCCTGCCTTTCAGGTTCCATAAAATGGAAATACTACCATTCCAACCCATTCTCCCATACTAACAGTTCTTTTCTGCCTAGAATGCAGGATACGCATTGGTGACGTTGTTAACAAGCGCATGTGTGGAAGTACAAACCCAAGAAAACATGTTCCGAACCATCCTGACGGAAGATACGGATATGCCTTGTGTCCACATATAAAATACGTATTATTATATGTCCATGTGTTGTCCTTTCCCCACATGCCTTCCCAATATAAAGTCAAACCCTTCGTGCCATTTTGGCCTAGTGGGACCGGTGTTCTCATCCAGCCTTCTTCGCGACCATAATTGTGGCATTTAGAGGTTCCCATAGACCTATTATGCGCAGGCATTTAGGGTCTGGTGATACACACTAATCCTGTCATTTGCTGTTGAATGGTCATGTAAGACGGCATTTTGTTCTTATCATATGTAGGTCTATAACTGTCCTTAAATTGGTAACAATTATATCCTCCTTTTCTCCATCCCATTTCCCCTGACATTTGGCCGTCAAAATCTGATGCTATCAGGGTGTGAGGGAAACGGCTACATAACTCTTCCCAACCAAAAGGAACTGCCTCCAATGGTACTCCGATCTCACTAGAATGCGGCATTTGTGTACATATCCAACAATTACTTTCATTTGCTATGCCAGCCCTTGTGTGGGCTAAATGTAAAAAAGTATTAATCCCGTGTAATCCATCGGGTTTTAAAGGTGTGTCCCTATCTTCCATCAAACTTCCTAAAAGGTAAATAAAGAAACATCCCTTTATATGTATCATAAATCTGATTATTTGTCTTAGCCTGCTCCCCCATCTCCCGGGGTCCATATTTGTTTCTATTCTTATCAACTTCCTATGATCTGTGAATCCGTTCCAAAATACCGCAACCAAAGGTTTTAACCAAAGCTCTACCAGACCATTCCCAATTTGAACTCCAAATACTAGTAAAACAATCAATTCAAAGAATTAACTTCAAAGGGTCAGCAAATTGTTTTTTTATTTTTTTATTTTTAATAACAGATCTAATTTTCTTTCTATTGCTATAAGGAAGAACAATAGCTCTTATAAGTCTTTGTAATATCTCACTTAATTTACCCAGCATTGAAGAATTTATTTACTATCCCTTCCCCTTCTGTTTACCAGTAACTTTGTTTAAACTCCATAACTTAATTTGATAAATCCCATGTGTACAGCTACCACTTATTGAAACCCCTACTTTTGTAGAAAATATCCAAATAAGTGGTTGTACACCCCCTTAACTGTTGCTCCTCCATTTCATGCAACTAGTGAATACTACTGACACCAGTATGCCAATATAGGTAGGTGTGCCAGATTAACAAATATGTTGCAGGTACACGTAACATCGCGTTCTAAGGTTAAAAAACGTAACAGCACGTTCACGCCTGCCCCTTGGTTTTAAGATGCACAATGCATTTCGTTTTAAAACTCACTATAGTTCAATTCAGCAAGATTGTTTTTACTATGTTCCATATCATCTATGCCTAATATACATCCATACATACAGCACAATTTATATGCTGATAAAGGTCAAGTTTATATATGTCAAAAATCCATGAGCAGAGTACTCTGGGAAGTCAGTGTAAGACTTCTTCCAAATTTGGCTAATTTTGTACTCCCTCATTTTTTTATGAAGCTCATATCCATAAATAGCTGTTATTCTCATATAAATTCTATCAAAAATGGAATCCCAAGATTACTCACAATTTTACCATTAATTAATGGCTGCTCATAACCCAGCACATCAAATCTGTATATTCCATCTCCCTTGACAAAAGAGATAATGTTCATAATCAAATTATATGCCTATTTTATTTTATGAATTTTCTGGATATTCGATCCCATCCACATGAAACTATCTATGTCCAGACGAACACATTGTCAGTTTCAACAATCTTATAAGATTGACAAAAAACAAACAAAAAAAACAAAAACACAAACATTTACACACAAACATACACAAACCCATGCATTATGTATATTTGTTTGCGTTGGAACCATTATTAACAGATCAAGATGGGTGTCAATTTTATTTCAATTTCGTAAAATTTATCCTTTAATTTTAGAAATGCTAATACACAAATAGACAAAAAGTTTATTTTTAGAAAACCCCTATAATGTCACATTGAAATTACCCTTTTCGGGTCCCACAATAATTTATCCAAATTTGAAAATACATCCATTAACATGTCAGTCGACCACTGACCTATCAATCATGCAAAACAATAGTCCAAAATGCCCACCTGATGATCATGTGACGCTTGTCACTTGGTTTCCAAAAAATTTTGCAATGCAATGTTCTACACTTTTGTAAAAAAAAAATTGTTTTGCCCAAAATGCTCCCTAAAACCACATTTATAATTGGCAAATATGAGGCTTCCAGAATGAACTCCAATTCTGGATCTTTAAATTCATGTTCCAAAAAAAAAATATCCAATTTTGGCATTTGATCAATTAATTATTAATTCGCTAATAAGCAAAAAAGTAAAAATCATTCTTGCTCCGAAAACTTTTCAGATACAAGAAGCATCAACAGTTATTCATGTTGGTCTAATGATTTAATCTGTTGAGGCCATTCATCATTTGGGATCTGCATCAATGAAGGCCTAATCGTTATCTGAGGTACCGGTAAGCACTGGTACCCTTGATCTTGGTTTGTCCTATGAACTAGTCTTCCTATTTGAATATGGACACCGTCGTTTCCAGTGTCCCATATTTCCACACTTGCAACATCGGTTTCTGTCATTGCCTGATCTGTCCACCTGTTCACTTGTATCGCTGGGCTGCATCTCTGGATCCCTGGGTTGCCACTGCGATCTTTGGTTATCTCCTGAACCATAAAAAAATTCTCTGTACTGTTCTTTTTGGAGAGACAAATGGGAATCAGATGGGACAACTGTCACTTTTATTCCTATTTTCGAGGGCAGTTGTGCATTTATCTCCTCCAATGTATCCTGTATTCTTTTTATTTTAAGTTCTAGGTCCATTATCCTTTCTTGCTGTTCCCATTTCCTGGATTCAACATCCCAATAATAGAATGCTAGCCAGTCTACCATGAACTTCTGTCTCTTCCTGGCTTTCAATTCTTCTCTGAGTGTTTCCAATATGTTCCTGTCAAAGGTGCCATCCCATGGGAATTCCCTTTTTCGTCCTTTCGTCCATTCATGCCAGGATTCCACATCCTTAAGTGATTCTGCACCATATTTCTGATACATGGAGTTGATACAAGTACCTCTTTGACTCAAGTCTAATTGACCTTGTTTATCCTTGCAGAGTCCACTTCCCATTTTGCCTGTGTGTGAGTAACACTCTATACTCACGCAATGTACCAAATAACTACTAGGACTACACATCGGACTATACCTGTACCCACTATCAACTGTGTGTACAGCAAAAATCTCTGAAGTTTGTTCCACCTTATACAGAGTAGCGTTGAATGTGTTGTTTTCTAGCTTATTTCTATAAGCTCCACTCTGTGGTCTCCCAGGAAGTATCGCTCCACCTTTTCAATCGATGACTTCAGGTGATTTCCAGAGAGTCTCCCTGTCCTGTGGCTTTTCCACACCCCAATCTCACTGATCGGTGTTGCAGATGAGTCTGGATCAGTAAGTCCTGTTGAGGGGGGATCAAACAAAAAATAACCACATATTATATAACTATAGACTCACCACCTTGCTCGTTTTCCAAGGTTGCCTTCACATTGATGTTTCACAAATATCTCAAAGCTTCTTTCTTGAGACCGCACTTTTTTCGATTAAATCAATCCAATTATTCAATTTCAATCAATTTATCAATATCCATCAATAAATTATATTAATCAATCAGATAACTCTATACCCAAGCCTTTTCTCAATGTTGCCAAAACAGTTCCATCTACTGACGGAGACATATGATCATCGGTCGTCACCTTTTGACCCATATCTGCCATCAATTGACAAATCACAGTTCTGCCTCTGGATCATATCTGACATATTTTTTAATCCTGTCTGATCACAAATTCAAGTTTAACAACCACTGAAGGCAACTCAACCCTTCATTTGTGAGACAATCAGCCAAATTGATCAGAGAGAGAGAGAGAGAGAGAGAGAGAGAGAGAGAGAGAGAGAGAGAGAGAGAGAGAGAGAGAGAGAGAGAGAGAGAGAGAGAGAGAGAAAAAGAAAAAGAGAGAGAGAAAAAGAGAGAAAAAGAAAAAGAGAGAGAGAAAAAGAGAGAAAAAAAGAAAGAGAAAAAGAGAAACAAAAAAAACAACAAAAAAAAAAAAAATGTCTCATTTTGAATGATACCCTAAGTTCTTGACAATTAAAATGTTGTAAGATTCCTGAAATGTGTACCAATGAATGGCAATTAATTCATAATATTTACCAATGCAATCCCATCATACTGAAATTTCAACACTCCAACAAAGTTTGTGTCTTGTAATACATCATTAATCCTGCAGGGCTGTAAAGCTATCTTAAAGCCCATGCAATCAATTTACATCAAAACCTAATGATCACATGCCTAACAATCGTCATGATTGTAAAACCATGTTCATAATCAGTCATACCATAATCATCCATTGCAGAAGACAAACATTTCCTGTATCATCACATCCACGTGGTATAATCAGCAATGAAACAGCATCATCAACAAAATTTGAGAATGAACATCAACAATGATGACAATCATGATGACAATCATCAGTAATGAGAGAAAACAATGAGAACTATGAAAGGGGAAAACAGGTAAAAGAGTGAGAGGAGGGGCAAGATGCACTGAAAGAGGAGAAAGCAAACAAGGGAGGAATGAGGCTGGGGGGGGGGGGGGGGGTGGGGGTAGGGCGGGGCTCCCTTAGGGGTATTAATACTATGCGAAATACGACACTCATTGTATTATTTAACCTAAAGATAGATGTGTATTATTGGCCGCACTCATGACTCTCTTACAAGGCTGGCAGAGATTATGTGGTAATTACTATCTCCCTCTCGAACTTCTGTGCAAGGCCTTACACTCATAGTGACATTTAACCATTTAAAACTGTGTCGTACCATTGCACAAATGATTTTAGCAGTATGGGACCATGGTTTTGAGGGGGGGTGGGGGGGGGGGGAAGAGGGGTGAGGATAAAGGGCACATACCCACATGCACAAAAAACACAGAGAGACCACATAATAAGGTGATATGCTCAATCAACATGGGATCCAATGGGATATGGGATCCACAATCCTATACATGCCTCATACAATCAGTAATATAACATGATTTGGGTTTTGTTTAATCAAAACAGGTATAATTTTTGTCTTGTCCTCTATTAATTGCCTTGCCAAATGTCATAGTATCTTATTTCAATAAATTCCCTTATGACCTCCCCAATACTCATCTGGAACTTACATATGTAATTACAATTGTCTCCCAAATTTGTTTGGCCTAAATAGCCTAAAATGGGCTGCCAACATGCAGTACCTTTTATCTACCAAGCAAGTATTCCTTCACATAAGAGCTCTACCAAAATTTTTCCAAAAAAAATCTGGAGCTCCAATTATATGGATGCACACTTCTCAGGATATTTCAGGCCGCTGTCTCCAGGTACACGCAACAGGTACATCACGTTCGGATGAGTACATTTCATTTATTCATGCAATAAACCCTAAAAAAATGTATATTGTCCTAATTCCGGAGTCGGATCAGATCGGGAAGAGTCAGATCAGGAGGATGAGTACAGGTGAAAATGGACAGAGACACGAATCACGAAGACACACACACAGACAGACACAGTCACAAATGGAAGGAATGGCTGGAAGGCACAGTGGAACGAGGGGCAGAGGGACAGAGGGAGGGAGGGCTAAAAGAAGGGGTAGGGGAAACGAAGAAGGGGGGTAGTTTAAAATGGGGAAGGTGACACCTCACCACACATCACGGGTGGGTGTTTAAAAGTAAAAGGACTGAAAATTAAAAAAGGGAAAAAAGATTTTTGGGAAAATTCTGAAGAAAAAAAAAAAACCAGGTGAAAATATGAAATTATCAAATGAAAATTCCATGATTCTAATTTTTAGAGATTCCGAATCCCATTTGCATGGGATTGACTCATCAATTTTTTTCGTGATTGAATGATGTCTAGCTGTCATCCAAGATGGCCGCCGTCATAAAAAAAATCCTAAAAAATATTTTTTTCTAATCAGGATGTAAATATACAGGTAAAAAGTAAGTTTGGAGAGAAAAAAAGGAAGGGGAAAGGGATGCAGAAGGGAAGAAAAAAAAGGGGGAACAGGGAGGGGGTTGGATAATGGTTGGATGGGGTGAAGGTGAGGAGTTAGGATGGAGGGGGGCAGGAAATGGAAGGAGGGAGAGGGGGAAGGGCGGGGGGGGGGGGGTGGGACGGGAGAGTATGAAAGAGATTATATTGAAAGAAAAAATGCGTCTGATCCCATATGTAATATGTGGACAAGGGACTAGGAGACATTTGCATACCAGTCACCACGGGGTTGCTATGGGAACCTCCCTGCACGTCCGATCTAAGCCAGCGGCATGATACAATTACCGCCGTCAGTGTGTGCGAATCTTACTGGGAGATTACATGAAAAACTTTTTAAAAATTACATTACATTATAAATTAAAATTACATTACTGTCTTTCATGGGAACAATGAATTGATGGTGCACTTCATCAAGTCATTCCCTGTCAGAACATCATAAGATTACAATTTCTTGTGTTCTTAAGAGCACATTTGGCCAATCACACACATAAATGTGCATATAATGCAGACGTGCGTCCAAACCGCTTCGAATTAACTCTTATGAAGGTACAAAAACCCATATTTGTGCCACAATGGAATTTTTTATGACTTAAAATCGAGCCAGTCGATTTTACCATCATTTGGCTTACTGTACAGACGCTGTATAAAATCGCTTTTTACAAAAACCGCTAATATGATTATCAATCAAATAGTGTCCATTGTGCAATCTGCTCGTTTCTGTGGTCACAACCAAGCAGGATCTCAACCATTTTTTAACGGGAAAATCGACACACTTATAAGTCGTTTAATCACGAAAACGAGCAGATATTTAATGCAGACTATTAAACTGGAAATCATTTTTAAGATATTTACAAAATTGACGTTCTATTTCATGAATTCATGACGTTCATGAAATGAACAAGAAATATACAAAATCCATATTTCAGTTGTACATGACAAGACGAATGCAGCACCCTTTCTCTAAGGCCCCAGGGGGTCCGTTAGTGGCTCTTTGAACTCGTATAATATACCGAAAAAAGAACCCAAACTAAAAAAGAAAAAAATTATTATTATTTTTTTTTTTTGAAAATTTTGGAGAAAAAAAAATTGTCATGATTTCTGAAACATGTTCCAGGGTTTTCTTGCATACCTTAAAGAATGCCTTGTGGTTTTTCCCATCTTCCACATATCAACAAAAATACACAAAACAACTCAAAAACGACAATTTTCGCAGATTAACATCGTACTACACAGATAACAAAACAAAAGCTTACCTTGTTCACCTGGGCAGACGATTCCCTATGGACCACCAATTTGTAGTCGAATTTCTTTATTCTACCACTGAAACTTCAAGAAACTCGTTTTAACAAAATACAAAATAACGTGTTTTATTGACTTTTGAGAGATTTGCTGTATAAATAAACGTACTAATTCTAGATCTTAATGACGTCGTTCTGCCGGTCTTTTGTTGAAGCTCGTTCGGTAGGTCTTTGTTGAAGCTCGTTCTGTAGGTCTTCCAGTAGTGACTTCCCAGTCGGTCTCCCAGTTTCACACCCACCAATTGCAACTTTCTCTTGGTTATAAGGGAAAAACTCCTTTGATGTTACCAGCATGCCGGGTCAACCCAGGGGTTAATACCCCTGGGACATGAGAGCTTGCAAGCGTCTCTGCTTCTCATCCAAAAGCCTTATTTGGCTCTTTTGGTTAGCTTTCTATGTTGGGAGACTGAGAGCACTACATTCTTTCTGTTCAAGAGGTCAATTTCCTATGACCTGCTGAGGGGGGGAATTTGCCCATGGTTGAAACTGTCAGAGAGGTGACAGATGCATTTTCTTGCCTGTGTTCCATAGATGGAACATAGGCTATTTTGATAGACACAGATGGCCGTCCAAGAGCGTTACACATTCTGCCCCTTAAATTAACTTCTCTTGACCAATGCCTTCACCTGTTAGCTCTTAACAGAGGCTAAATAGTAAGGATTCAGAGTTTTACCAAACTGCACCATAGAGCATATTTACATCAGATCACATTCTGTAATATTAACAATATGGGGACTGTAATATGAATATTTTATTCCACAACAGTGCCATCAACTTCGCTCTGGAATGAATTTGGTTTATGTTCCCAGGGATCAGATGTTGCATAGTCTTCTTTTAAAAGTTGTAAAATGCAATTTTCATTGAGTCATGAATAATAAACCGCCATAAATGCCTAGCCAAGCACTGGATGTAACATCGTAATGACGTCCCAAACATAACACCGCTTTACTAAATCCATCATCCTGACGCCTAGTGTCTGCCATTCAGACCGTTGCCTATGGCCGCCAAATAGTCAGATATATGGGTTATGTTGTTCAACTGTGATCAGCGAAGCGATGGGACGGGTTGACCGGGATAACGTTCACGTCTGTAAAGTGTCACGGATTCGTCACTTCCGTTGTGGTGGTTTTCATCCACTGTAAACATTTTTGATTCCATGTACTATTATTGTTTTCAAAAGATTTATTGTTCATGAACTGTTTTCAAAAGGTGAAAAGTTAGAGTTAAAAGAAACAGGAAACTGGATCGGGAACCGGACGACGATGAAGAGGAAGAAGAGAGAAAGAGGGCGGAGCGAGTGGAGTCGGACAAGAAGCATAGTTGCTTTGCGGTCTGGAGCGAACGTTGGCGAGCAAGAGTCACGAGTGAACTTTGGGTTTCCCAGGAAAGGGAATTCCTGCGACAGAGTTGTTATCGCTGTGACAGATCAACCTGCGTGTCAGGTTTTGCGGTCGATTCCGAAGAGAATCGGTGGACTGCCGTTACGTCTCGAGTACGGCCGTCGGCCATTTTGGCTCACACGCTTTGTGCGTCGAGCAAGGTTTATTTGCTTCGCTTCAGCCTTTGCGCGTCGCGCAAGGTTTTTCTTTGCTTCACGTCAGCCATTTTCACTGCATTCAGACGTATCTGGTGTGTGTGTGTGCAACGCGAATTGTGAAGGTAAATCGGAGGTTCGCCGACTGTGAGCTGTGGAACGTCCATACCCGAGGGTGTGATTTCCCAGTCGCCTGGAGGGCGCCTTTGGATTTCCCAGTCGCCTGGAGGGCGCCTTTGCACAGCTTTGGCAGCAGAGACTGTAACTGCCAACCCAACGGGATTCTGGTCTCGATTGGACATTGATCTGACGATCACTGGAGTGAATCCACTTTGGCTTGAAGCCGGGAATTAGAGACATTGGGAATCTTCTTCTTTCCGCTCACTTGGGGCACAGTGAGTTATATATTACGAAACTGATGGTACCATCATAAGACATATATTGATTGTACTTTTGATTACTATTATTGTTGTACTGTTATTCTTGTGTGATCTTATACAATATTTGTTTGTGAGTAACAATTGGTGTGGCTTCCCCATTGATCTTTGACATACAGAATAACACATTTTTCTGCCGTGACTCCTCTCAGGGCTCGGAGGTACGACCAGGGGGTCGGGGAGGAGTACATAACAAAAGGCCTAGTCTATCACTAGACGTAATGCCGTAAAAAGGTTTCCCAGCGAAAAGAGCATGATAGAGGGGCGGAGGGAGAAATCCGGCTACTTTACTACAGTATATAGAGTATACATTTTGTAGGGCCTATGCAACAATAACATGCATCTCCTTGATCGACCATGACCTTCAAGGTATGATTCTTATCCTTCAAACTCATTTTGCAGTAGTAGCGGTAGTAGCTCCTCCATGAGCCAGGCAATATATCTTTCAATACATCAACATCTTACAATATTGAAGTAATAAAAACATTATAAAAACATGATAGAGGATGCTGCCATTGTAACTTACTAAGACCATGCTTTCTCTAGGGCTCGATAGCTTACGTCCCACAGCAGGCGTGGATCCAGAATGCAAGCCTGCGAGATAATGTGCTCTTTGGAGCAACCTTGGAGTCTGTGAGGTACTGGCGTGTGCTCGAGGCATGTGCCCTGCTCCCAGATCTCGACACCCTGCCCGCCCGGGATCTCACCGAGATTGGAGAAAAGGTTTGACGCTCGCATCTGGTCTGAAGGATGTCAAATTCAGTGAAAGAAACCCATTTGATCTCCACTGAGTGTATCTATACAGGTATACATGCATGTAGACTCGATGTTGCTGTGCAGGGTACAAACCTGTCTGGAGGACAGAAGCAGCGGGTGAGTCTGGCACGTGCAATCTACAGCCAAGCAGACATCTTCCTGTTCGATGATGCTTTATCTGCTGTGGATTCCCATGTGGGGCTGCACATATTCCAACAAGTACTAGGCCCTAAAGGTCTGCTTCAAAACAAGGTTAGAGGGATCAGACAGTTTGATAATTATCAGTGAAAACGATCTTGTGATTATTAATCTCAGGTGGAGAATTGATGGATGAAGCCTGTATTTCGATCCACATTTTTCTTTTGATCTTTCACTTTGGAAAATCGAGAACCTCAAAAGATGATACGAAATGCTGATATGCATCGTGTCAAGGTTAGTGTTGGTGTTAGTGGGTGAATGATAGGAGAGAGAGAAAAAAAGGTTTGGAGACTAGTAGTGGGAAGAGATTGATGTAAGAATATGGGACGAAACGGGCAGAGTATGGAGCTCATGTGGGAAGTCGAATATTCCATCATATTTGCATACATAATAAATAGATGGCTGCTAATTTGTTTTCAGACAGAATGTGACAATTTGTGATCCTCCTACTTTGCAATCTTCCAGAACCTGTTTAGCTTCATCTACAGAAATGCAAAGCAACTTGACTAACCTATCCTTTTACCGTCTTGCTTCCCCGTCGTCTGTGTCGCTTGTCTCGCCAGACAAGGTTGCTCGTCACCCATGGGTTGAGCTTCCTGCCCCAAGTTGACTGCATCTTGGTAATGACAGAAGGCCTTCTATCTGAGATTGGCACATACCAGCAACTACTTCAGAATGGTGAAGCCTTTGCAGAATTTTTACAAATTTACTCCACGGAACAAGACAATGAGGGCTCAGAAGATGAAGAACAGGATGATGGTGGGTTACCTAAAAAGTGGAGTAAGGTGGAATTTTATATCCGCAACACAGTACATCCCTCTTCGAAAATGGCATAACTCAATGGAAGTTGGCTTTGACTTTAGTTTTAAAAACTGATTCTGGTAGTACAGGTAGTTTGTTTGTTTTTTTTTTTTGTTTTTTTTATATACAAGATCGAGGCTCGTGAAAGAGCTAACATTAATCACACAAAAAGACAAACCGACACACAAAACACAAAAAATAAGGGGAGCGGCAGACAAGATGGGGAGAGAAGGGGAAGGACACAAAAGAGAGGGGGAAGGACACAAACACAACATTTGAGAGCAGGCACATCGGGAGGACTTGGGGGGAGGTGGGAGAGGAATAAAACATGAACACTGCAAGGACTCTGGGGTGAATTACCGGGGGTAGAAAAGATCAAGGTTTTCGATGGGGGAAGATAAGAGATGGTGGTGAACAGCTGTTTTAAAGACCTGGACGGAGGAGTGGGATTGAAGGGAGTGGGGGAGTTTGTTCCAGAGGTGGGAGAAAAGGGGAATGAAAGAGTGAAGGTGAGCAGAGAGCCTAGACTTTGGCAGTTTAACCATAAGAGGGTTGCAGGCAGATCTTGTGCAACCTGAAGGAATATTGGGGGGACAGAGCACAGAGAGAGCTGGGGGAGCAAGGCCGGAGAGGAGTCGGTAGAAGACAGAAAGACCACCAACCTGCCTGCGGTGAGTGAGTGAAAGGCCCTCGTTGTTGACTACATCGCAGGAGATTCCAATGATTCTGAAAGCTTTGGCCTCAACAGCGTGAAGCCGAGCAAGGTGTGAGGCCAGGAGCACCAGCCCAGAGGGGGGGGGAACAGTATTCCATTGAGCTGCGGATGAAAGCCTTGTATGTGGTGAGGAGCTCAGGTGTGCCAAGGAAGGACTTCGCACGACGGAGGATGCCCAGTCGGCGACTGGCTTTGGAGGCCAGCTTGGAAATGTGGTTTTCCCAAGAAAGATCATGGCAGATAGTGAGACCCAAAAGCTTGAGCGACAGAACTTCTTGGAGAGGATTGTTGAGAAAGTAGATGGGAGTGTTGTCCAGTCGGTCCTTTCGGAGAGACATTGTAAGAGTGTGAGATTTGTCAGGATTGAAAGACATGTTCCACTTGTTTGACCAGTCTGTGATTTTGTCCAGGTCTGCAGAGAGTGAGGAGGCTGCAGACTGCCGATCTGAGGGATGAGGAATGGAGCGACAGAGAGTAGAGTCGTCAGCAAAGAGATAGAGAGGATTTTCAAGAGTCAGAGAGATCATTGATGAAGACCAGAAAAAGCACAGGGCCCAGAACACTACCTTGGGGAACTCCAGCCTGAACAAGAAGAGGAGATGAGAGAAACCCATTCAGGGCCACACGTTGACTACGACCAGAGAGGAAGTCCGCCAGCCATGCGTGGAGATTTCCATGGATACCAAAGGAGGAGAGTTTGGTGAGCAGAGCAGGGTGCCAGACCGTATCGAAGGCACGTGAAATGTCAAGGGAGACCGCTCTAATTTCCTGTTTAGCGTTGAGGACCTCCATCCATTGTTGAGAAAGCAGAAGCAGCATGTCCAGAGTAGAGTGACCAGGTCTGAAACCAAATTGATGATCAGAGATCAAGCCATTGGAGAAGAGGAAAGATTTAATATCTGAAGCAATGATGGATTCCATGACTTTGCTGATAATTGGGAGAAGGCTGATTGGTCTGTAGTTGCTGGGATCTGTTTTTGCACCTTTTTTGTGCAAACCGGTGATGTTGGCTGATTTCCAAGCAGATGGCAGATGACCTTGAGCAAAAGAGAGGGTGAAGAGAACAGAAAGAGGGAGTGAAAGAGCAGAAGAACATGATTTTAGGACCTGTGGGCTGATGCCGTCAGGACCAGTTGCAGAATCAGAGTCGAGGGTTGACAAACTTTTCCACCTTGTCAGGGGGAAAGGACACAGAGTCCAGGAGCAGCTGGGTACAATTGGGTACGGTGGGTACAGAGAGGGATGGGTTTGGGACACAAGATTTAGAGGCAAACACAGAGTTGAGGCATTCAGCTTTTTCACTTGCGGAGTCAGCCGTTAAGCCGTTTGTGGTGAGTGAGGGGATGGAGGGGGAACAAACACCAGAAACAGATTTGACCAGACGCCACCAGGATTTGGACGAGGGAGACAGATAAGAGAGTTCGGTCTTGAGAATGGTGAGATATTGTTTCCTGGCTCTCCTGAGGGTGGACACACACTTGTTTCGGGCTTTGTGAAAGGAAATGAGATTTCCTTCCGTTGGATTTGCTTTCCAGGAGACGAAAGCAAGTTGTTTCAGGGCAACAGCCTCACCACAAGATTCCTTGTACCATGGACGGGAGGAAGGGTATGACAACTGAAGACGAGATGGTATAAATCTGTGCATGAGAGAGAGCAATTTACTTTGAAAGAATTCCCAGGATGAGTTGATGTCAGAGGCGGTAGAGATGGGAGACCAGTCCAGATGATTGATGGCTGCTTGAAGACCGTGCCAGTTGGCCTGAGTGAAATGCCAGACTCGTCGACGCTGAGGAGGCTCTCTGAGAATGGTCAGAGAGATGTCCACTTTGACAAGCACATGATCAGATGAGCCGATTGGAGCAGAAGAAGAGCAGCAGACATTTTCAGGGAAGTTTGTCATAACCAAATCCAGAAGAGAAGATGCTCCCTTGACTGAGATCCGGGTCGTGAAATTGACAGATTGTGTCAGTCCCAGGGAGTCGCAGAAGTCCTTTGCTGAAGAGCCATGGCTGGTGAGAGAGGTACCCACACCCAGCCAACTGGCATGGTGACCATTGAAGTCACCACATATGAGGAAGAGAGAGTTGGGATGGGTAGATAGAAGTTGGTCCATATTATCAGACAGTGAGATGTATATGGAGTCATCGCTGTTTGGTGGACGGTACAACACACATATGAACAAAAGGTGGGAGCGAAAGGGAAGCCGTAGCCAAAGGTATTCCTGGGGGTGAGGTGGAGAGAGGGCAGTGGAGGGCGAGTGAGGAAGAGTTTTTTTATAAAGATAGCAACCCCACCTCCAGGACGAGGCTCAGGTCTATCATACGTGGGAGAGATACCAAGGCATCAGAGACATCATGAAGGAGGAAAGTTTCTGTTAAGCAGATCACATCTGGTTTGTCAGAAGCAACCTGTATGGAGAGGTCAGTCAAGTTTGAGCGAAGGCCCCGGATGCTTGAGGTCCATACCGTTAATGAAGAGGAAGGGGGAGCATCGGGTCCAGAACAGGGGGGGGGAGGGGTAGGGTAAGATGTGGAAGAGGAGGAAGAGGTAGGGAGAGCTGTTGAAGGTGTGTCAGAGATTTCAGAGATTTCAGAATAGCTTGGAGAAAGGGAAGAATGGGGCGGACAAAAGGTTTGATGGAGATTGGGTGAGGCACAGTGAGGTGTTATTTGAGGAGGGGGAAGAGCGAGGCAGAAGGTTTGGGGAGATGAAGGTGAAAGTTGGAAGGGGGAAGAAGCAGGGAGGATGCTTTGAGGAGGAGGGGTGAGAGGGGAGTCTAGGAGGGGAGGAGCGAGGGAGAGTCTCGGAGGGGAGGGTGTGGGGGGAGTTTAGGAGGGAGGGGAGGGAAGGGGCAAGGGGGGAGATTTGAAAGGGATGGGTGATGGGGAGGATTTGGAGGGGAGGGGTGAGATTGGATTTTGAAAAGTGTACGATTCATGGGAAACGAACATTTTTTGCAAAATGAGTTTGAGACCTTCGAGTCAAAAATACGTTTGAGGACACTGGGGGTGGGGTGGAGTTCTGGATAGTTTAGGGAATGTAGAAAGGAGGAACTGCAAGAGATGGTATTATATATATTTTTTGGAATGAATAGATTTGGTGAGCAAGACGAAAGCATCCTTTTGTAGGAAAAGAAGAAAAGGGTGTTATAATATATGAGAGAAAATAGTTGTTCAGGGGAGAGATTATACATTTCTAAACCGCGTGATCGCGAACGAAGAACGAACGAACAAAAAGAACAACAAATAAGCGAATAAGACCTGGGAAGGAAAAAAAAAATTTGGGGGGGGGGGGGGGTTTTTTTTGTGAGTACAGATATTAAACAAGGAGGTACGGGGTGAACGACTGGAACGAAACAGAGAACGAAAAATAATTTCAGCGCATTCGACGAATCGCTGAGAGAAAAACGAAACCACAAGGTCGGAGACGGTACGGTAGTCTAAGCCTACGAGTACTAGGCCGCAGAATACTCGATACCATTAACCGACGATTGTGTATACATGTACGAAAAATTAGCACCGAAAATTTTCCAAAAGATACGCTATAGGTACACACACCGAAAGATAGATACAGTCTCGACAAAAACACGATTTTGATAGATCACTTAGCTTCGAGAGCGTGAGCGCATGGAGCAGCTTCGAAAAGACGTGACCTCGCCGTGATCTCGCGAGATCTCCAATTGTTGCGAGACTTATTCGTTCAGGCTAAAAAACCATAGGCCTGTTCTCACCTGGTAGGGAATCTTTTACATTTGTACCTCTCTCCCCACCCCCTCCCCCCCTCCGGTCCCCTTGCCATCCCCCAGTTGTCAGTAGGTGAGATATATACCAGCTACAGCTGTCATCATGAGTGACACTGATAATTGATATTGATAATCTGAAGTCCATTTTTTTCTTGGGTGAAAAAAATATATATAAAAGAAACGTTTTTGCTTGCACAGAGCGTTTATATTTAATTTTTAAAATTTCAATTTCACAGGACTTTTTAATCGATGCAGAATCAAAAGAATGAATTCTAGTTTGATCAAGAATTATATAACCATATTTTCTTTCTTTATTCTGTATCCGAAGTGCTTCAGATCTTTTACATTTGCTTTCATAAAGCCAAAGTATTTGTCTAATGTATAGTCATGATCCTTTAACAGAGGAAACCAACAGTGGCAAAATGATGAATGGTGATCTGCTGAAACGTCTCATAAGGTACATTTGTAATTGCCACGCACACGAAGCACAAAGCGGGGTTCAGAAATTGGTTCATTACCTCCACCACCAAAGGTGGATGGAGGGAATGTTTTCACCCCTGTCTGTCTGTCCATTTGTGAACAAGATATTTCTAAAAGTTGTGGACGGATTCGGACGAAATTTGGCAGAGATGTAGCACATGTCACGAGGACGAAATGATGCGATTTTGGTTTAGATCCGCATTCCGATCCGGCTACCTGAATTTTTAAAGTGATTCTTCACCATCGGGACATACGGCCAAAAACGATACATAGCAGGATATCTCAAAGTTGTGGATGGATTTGGACGCAACTTGGTGGAAAGGTTGTGTGTGTGACGAGGAAGAATCGATTCGTTTTTGGTGAAGATCTGGATCTAGATAGAAGGATTTAAGTGATTCTTCACCATTGAGAGATGGGGCCAAGAGCGATTATATAGCAGGATGTCGCAAAAAGTTATGGACGAGTTTTGACAAAACTAGGTGCATATTTTGGTTAGGTGATGAGAACAAGCTGATTAGATTTTGGTTCAGGTCTGGATCCAGATACGACCTATTGGTGATACAAAACATAAAATGTTCACCTCGATACAAAACATAACAACAATATATGTCCCATGAATCACTGACCCCAACTTAATGGGACACTGCAACAGAAGAAGGTTGCATGCCAGTGAAGGTGGATGGAGGGCATGTTTTAACACCTGTTTGTCTGTGTGTGAGAATGATATCTTAAAAAAGTTGTGGACGGATTCAGACAAATATTGGTGGACAGGATGGGTGTGTCAAAAGGACGAATTGATTCGATTTTGGTGAAGATCCCGATCCATATACTAACTAGAACGGCACTCGGTAGAGCGCACACCTCCGCCAGGCTGAACGGTTTATGTTTTGTCTCCCACTGATAGGCTGGATCTGGATTCGGGCCTGAACCAAAATCTAATAGGCTTATTCCTGTCTCGTCGCCTAACCAACCCGTCCACTAAGTTTCGTCATAACTCATCCATGACTTTTTTTAAAATATGTTCTCTATCGCTTTTCGCCTGATCTCTCAATGGTGAAGAATCACTTAAAAAATAAATAATTCTCGTTTCCACATTCAGATCTTCACCAAAATCAAATCGATTAGTTCTTGTCCACACACCCAACCTGTCCACCAAGTTTCGTCCAAATCCGTCCACAACCTTTTGAGATATCCTGCTATATATCGTTTTTGGCACAATCTCCCAATGGTGAAGAATCACTTTAAAAATTCTACTAGCTGGATCCGAATCTTCACCAAAATCTAATCATTTCGTCCTTGTCACATACACTACCTCTCTGCCAAATTTCGTCCGGATTTGTCCGCAACTTTTTGAGATATCTTGTTCACAGACAAACAAACAGACAGACAGGGGTGAAAACGTAACCTCCATCCACCTTCAGTAAAAGTTAAAAAATATTTTAAAAGTGTTTCTTTACCATTGAGAGATGTGAGAGAAGGCCAAAAGCGATATATAACATGACTGGTGAGGTACCCGGGCTACGCGCACAGGTGGGGGCCCGAAAGCAAACAGACAATGCGGAAACGGTGAATGCCAAACCATGAATAATATTCGACATCCCTTTGACGCCTTCAGTCGCACGTCAGGCATGGACAAGCCGGTTCGTCAATGGTGGGCAAAAACTTACTGCAGCTGCCCCCACCAATCTGCGAATGTGGGTGAAGAATTGCAGTATCCCAACCATGGGTGGGAACCCTCACATCATTTCCTCCTCCTTTAAACTCCTCTCCTCCTTCGCTCATAAAAGTGAAAGACAATTCGTACATGGATCATTACATATTGTCGTGTTCCTGGGGTGAACCCCTGGGGACGGATAGCCGAATGAGCTTTACACTTCGAGGCGTTCAGTCAACAATGGCGGACCTTCTTTATACGCGCTGTGGAGGGCAGCGGAGCTCTTACCTTCACGGACCCCAGGATGTCTTCGAACCTGGATAAATCAATTCAACCGACATGGAATTAAAATGTACAATTACCGGCTTTATTGAAAGGAATGCCGATAACAAAAGAATGCATGGTAAAATAAAATTCCTAATCGAGGGATGCTCCACACGGACTCGTATGCAACACAAGGGGAAAAATAAAGGTGAAAATAATGTGTGGTGTTTGTGAGGTGCGTTTGCCTGCACTTCGCCTGGCGTCCGGGGCCGTCGAAGGTCCTGCGTCCCGACGCGGGAAGCACACGCCCTGGTGCGAGGTTCATGAGTGGGAAAACAGGCCTTGGTGCACCGCTCGCCCACTCCAGCCGCACTTGCGCTTGTCCCCGTCGTCCTCTTCTCGCGCACCGACGACGCACAGCCAGCACTGACGAGCCAAGGAAAAGACAATGTGGTAGCTCTAACTGATGAAAGCCAGGCACCACGAGACAAAATGTCGGGACAGGACTGTTCGTGATGAAATGTAGATGCCAGGAGAGATGTGTATGCGGCCGTTCGTAAAGACTGCCCCAGTGCAAGAGCGATAATGAATCCGACTGCTCGTGATGAAATCCCAACACAAGAGACTGTACCTGTGACCGTTCATCCCCAAAGCCAGGAGCCAAGAGGGCCAAAATGTCGGGGCTCCAGTCTTTTGTTCTCAAGGCTCTGACGTCATCCGACGATCCCCGTGCGTGCTTCAATCAGCGAGTCCCTCTCATCGCTCTATGGTACCCTAACTAATCGTTCTTCAGGGCGTGGCCTCGCGGACCTGCTTGCTTGATGTTGCGATGTGGCGCAGCACCAGCGGTATTGTTCAATGTCTTGTTCCAGTTACTTTTTATTTAATGTTTAATGCACGATTGCTTGGCTTGGCTATGTGTGTGGGTGTGTCGTAAAGAACAGAGAAGAAAAGTACAAAGGCGTTTACATATAGGGGATTTACCATTAATGCCTAACTAATTAACATACAGCCACGTGAAAAAGCAAGTACACCCCATGTAAAGTTTTGACTTTTTCAACATGTTTCTATTTGATCTTCATTTATTTTGATCTTCATTTCAACAATATTGATAGATAAAGGTGATATAATATAACAAATATCATGAAACATTTTCATTTTGTAGTCCATTGTATAATTTAAATAAACATAAATGCAAATTTCGCATGTGGAAAAAGTAAGTACACCTTTGGCTCTAATAGGTGGTATTGCCCCCTTTGGCAGAAACGACCTCAAGTAGGCATTTCTTATAACTGTCTACCAAACTCTGACATCGACCGGGAGAAATTTTTGCCCACTCCTCCATGCAGAATTATTTCAGCTGTGCGATGTTTGAGGGGTTTCTTGCATGCACAGCTCGTTTCAAATCCCCCCACAACATCTCGTTGGGATTTAGATCCGGGCTTTGACTTGTCCATTCCAGAACCCTCGATTTCTTTCTTTTTAGCCATTCCTTGGTGGATTTACTGGTATATTTAGGGTCATTGTCATGTTGCAAGGTCCACCTTCGGTTGAGCTTCAACTTTCTGACAGATGGCCTCACATTATCCTCAAGCACCCTCTGGTACAATGAAGAATTCATAGTGGATTCTATAATGGTGAGCTGCCCAGGCCCTGATGCAGCAAAGCTGCCCCAAACCATAATATTTCCACCACCATGCTTTACAGTTGGTATCAGGTTCTTGTGGTCAAATGCTGTCTTTGGTTTTCGCCAAACATGTCTTCTGGTACTGTGGCCAAATAGCTCTACCTTTGACTCATCAGTCCAGAGCACATTGATCCAGAAGTGCTGGTCTTTGCCTCGGTGTTCATTGGCAAACTTTAGGCTTGCCACGATGTTCTTTCTGGACAGCAAAGGTTTGCTCCTGGCACACCTCCCATGTAGATCAAATTTGTGCAGCCTCTTTCTTGTGGTAGACTCGTGCACTTTGACATCAACAGTGGCAAGAGCTACCTGTAGGTCCCGTGATGACATTCTGGGGTTCTTAGAGACTTCTTTCAGCATCTTGCGGTCTGCTCTCGGGCTGAACTTGCTGAGGTGGCCTGGCCTGAACAAGTTGGCAGTTGTTTGGAATCTTCTCCACTTGTAGATGATCTTCCGGACAGTCGAATGATTGATTTCAAATTGTTTGGAGATCTTTTTAAATCCCTTACCAGACTCGTAGGCATCTATAACCTTCTTTCTGGAGGCCTCAGAGAACTCTTTTGATCTAGGCATGGTGACGCCACACGCTTCAACAATAAAGAGCAAACCAAACTAAATGTCTGAGGTTTAAATAAGAGAGGTTCCTCCAGGATCCCCTCTAACGATGTTCTAATCATTTGCACCTGACCTGGTGCACCTGATTCTAATTTTAGGTATTTGAAGTAGTGATAAATGTAGGGGTGTACTTTCTTTTTCCACATGCGAAATTTGCATTTATGTTTATTTAAATTATACAATGGATAACAAAATGTAAATGTTTCATGATATTTGTTGTATAATATCACCTTTATCTATCAATATTGTTGAAATGAAGATCAAATAGCTTTTTTTTTTTTTTTTTGTATACTGAATCGAGGCTCGTGAAAGAGTTAACATTTACTTCACAAACAAATCAACCAGCCAAACAAAATATATAAAAAGAGGGAGCGGAAGACATGATGGGGAGAGAAGGGGAAGCACACAAACACAACCTTTGAGAGCAGGGAGATGTGTGGGAGGTAGAGGGCTTGGGGGGAGGAGGTGTGGGAGGTAGAGGGCTTGGGGGGAGGAGGTGTGGGAAGGCGGGGGGGGGGGGGTGGGGAGAAGTATAAAACACAAGGACACCAAGGACTTCCAGGACAGAAGTTGGTATTTCAACAAAGTGGAATTGGGGTGAAATTAGTGGGGGTAAAAAAGCTCAAGGTTTTGGATGGGGGAAGATAAGAGATTGTGGTGAACAGCTGTTTTAAAGACCTGGAGGGTGGAGTGGGATTGAAGAGAGTGAGGGAGTTTGTTCCAGAGGCGGGAGAAAAGAGGAATGAAGGAGTGAAGGTGAGCAGAGAGTCTTGATTTTGGCAGTTTAACCATAAGAGGGTTGCAGGCAGATCTTGTGCGACCTGTAGGAATATTTGCGGGACAGAGCCCAGAGAGAGCTGGGGGGGCAAGGCCAGAGAGGAGTCAGTAGAAGATGGAAAGACCACCAACCTGCCTGCGGTGAGTGAGTGAGAGGCCCTTGGAGTTAGCTTCATCGCGGGAGATTCCAATGATTCTGAACGCTTTGGTTTCAACAGCGTGAAGACGAGCTAGGTGTGAGGCAGGAGCACCAGCCCAGAGGGGAGAGCAGTATTCCATTGAGCTGTGGATGAAAGCCTTGTATATGGTGAGGATCTCAGGTGTGCCAAGGAAGGACTTCGCACGATGGAGGATGCCCAGTGGGCGACTGGCTTAGGAGGCCAGATTTGAAATGTGGTTTTCCCAGGAAAGATCATGGCAGATAGTGAGACCCAAAAGCTTGAGTGACAGAACTTGGAGAGGATTATTCAGAAAGTGGATGGGAGGGTTGTCCAGTCGGTCTTTTCGGAGAGACATCGTAAGACTGTGAGATTTGTCAGGATTGAAAGACATGTTCCACTTGATTGCCTAGTCCAGCGTTTCTCAACCTTTGATGGCCCATGGCCCCCCTACCGAGTCGCTTAACATTCGTGGCCCCCTGCCCTTCAATAAAAGATG
Source organism: Myxine glutinosa (assembly GCF_964187855.1). Classification (NCBI taxonomy): domain Eukaryota; kingdom Metazoa; phylum Chordata; class Myxini; order Myxiniformes; family Myxinidae; genus Myxine; species Myxine glutinosa. Next base: position 9,512,080 of record NC_136272.1, on the reverse strand, counting down.
CAGATTTCGTTTTATGAAATTTATTTACTCAGTCTTAAAAGATAAATCAAAGTAAACATTTTTCTAAGCAATACAATCAATGAGACACTTGCTGTTGGGCTTGTCTGACGAGGCCTCTTATGTCCGGCTCCGTCTTGGACACAGCAAGGCGAATATCGTTCCCAACGTCAAGACGGTTTCTGGACTTCGTTTTAATGGTCGCAAGGTCAGAAAATCCAGATTCGCAAAGATATGTTGTGGCGAATTGAATGAGCATTACGGATGCCTTCTTGCTGAGTAGTGGATACGCATCCTGAACAGACAACCAGAAGGTGGAGAGGTCTTCTTTGTTACTGAAGACCAGCTTCATTGCTTTTGAAACCTTCAACTCTGCCAGCTCCTCTGCTTCATCTTCAGTAGGTTCAATTTTGGCGTTGAACGGGTCTTTGTGCCACGGAACATCCAACGGTGCATCGTCGAAATACGATTTGAACTCAGCGGAGAGATTGTCGAGATGTCTAGTGATGCAATCTTTGATGCCGACGGGAAGCTCAATCCTCTGCGTCTGCAGGTGCTCGTCCAAGAAAGGAACCGAGGCAGTGGACCCGGCCTTGATTCGTGCCTGCCAGACTTCCATTCTAGCAGACAGTCCGGCAAGCTTGTCTTGAACGTCACTGACTGTCACATCACGGCCTTGCAAGGACTGGTTCATTTCGTTGAGTTGGCCGAATATATCGGCCAGGTAGGTGAGCATCATGACAAACTCTTCATTGTCGAAGTGGACATGGAGGTTGTTTTCGTTGTCTCGCAGGAAGATTTCCACCTCAACCCGGAGTTCATACAGCCGAGAGAGGCATTTCCCCCTCGATAGCCAACGGACTTTGGTGTGGAACAGAAGTCCAACATGTTCCGCTCCCATTTCGTTGGCCAGTAGTTGGAAGAGCCGATGATTTTTGGCCTTCGCATGAATGAAGTTGATCACTTTGACCGCGACGTCCATGACTTCCAGCAAACGAGGCGGAAGAGTCTTTGATGCAAGAGCGTATCGGTGTAGCGAACAGTGGGAGGACGTCACATGGGGCCATTCGTTCTTCACAAGCGTGACGAACCCTCCTCTGATGCCGACCATCGCTGGGGCACCATCAGTACAAATGTGCTTGAAATTCTGCCAACCGAGTCCGTTAGCTTCAAAAAAAGAGTCCACAATAGCTTTGATATCTGCCGCTGTCGTTGTGGTTGGTAGGGTATTGCAGAACAAGAACTCTTCCTTCATCCTTCCCTTTCTCTCGTAGCGAGCGAAGGCGATCAACTGGCTCTCCAGGGCGGTGTCGGTAGACTCGTCTAATTGAAGGCTAGCCTGGAGCGTGCTTTGTTTGATTTCGGAGCAAACTTGACGGCACACATCAGCAGCCATGTCGTCAATCCGTCGTCGGATCGTGTCATTAGAGAGCGAAACTTGCTGGATTTTCTTTTTCGCCTCTGGTCCGATCATCAATTCCACCATTTTCTCTGTACATGGCTTGATAAGGTCCTCAGCAATAGTGTGCGGCTTCTTGCACTTCGCAATTCGGTATGCCACTTCGTAGCTGGATTGAAGAGCAGGTTTTTCTTCTGGCCGGAATCCAAATTTGGGAAGTGTCGCTTCACGGTCATATCGTGATCGTTTCGCAGACAGAGCGTCGATATTATCTTCCTTCCTTCCGGGATGCATCTTGTCACGATGGTTTGAAAGTTTGGAAGGACGTAGTGACGCATTTGACATCACGACCGAGCAGTGCAGACATTGCGCGCAGTCCACGCCATCTCGACTGACATTCGTGAATCCAAACTTGACATAGCTGTCATTCCATTTTCGAGCCTTCGACATCTGAGAAAAAAATTGCAAATACGAATTTATTACTTTTGTAACGGTAATACAGTAAGGTTGAAAATTAGGTTTAGAAAGGTGCTCTGGAGGGAAGGAGAAGAAAGGAAGTAGAGATGTAAAGAAGCAGAAAGGGATGGAGAGAAACTCATCTCCCCTTTTTTAGAGAAGGTTAAACTCATCTACCCTTTTTACTTTGACACTATGACCGGAGACTCGTCACCTTAATTGTACATTACAAGCTTCTGCATTCTGAATCGCAGTTTTTCGGCGTCCGCTCGTGGCCCCCCGGTCGAAGGCCCGTGGCCCCCTTGGGGGGCCACGGGCCCCCGGTTGAGAAACGCTGGCCTAGTCTGTGATTTTGTCCAGGTCTGCAGAGAGTGAGGAGGCTGCAGACTGCAAATCTGAGGGATGAAGAATGGAGCGACAGAGAGTAGAGTCATCAGCAAAGAGATAGAGAGGATTTTCAAGAGAGTCAGAGAGATCATTGATGAAGACCAGAAAAAGCACAAGGCCCAGAACACTGCCTTGGGGAACTCCAGCCTGAACAGGAAGAGGAGATGAGAGAAACCCATTCAGGGCCACACGTTGACTACGACTAGAGAGGAAGTCCGCCAGCCATGCGTGGAGATTTCCATGGATACCAAAAGAGGAGAGTTTGGTGAACAGAGCGGGGTGCCAGACCGTATCAAAAGCACGTGATATGTCAAGGGAGACAGCTCTACTTTCCTGTTTGGCATTGAGGACCTCCATCCATTGTTGAGACAGCAGAAGCAGCATGTCCAGAGTGGAGTGACCAGGTCTGAAACCAAATTGATGATCAGAGATCAAGCCATTGGAGAAGAGGAAAGATTTCATATCTGAAGCAATGATGGATTCCATGACTTTGCTGATAATTTGGAGAAGGCTGATTGGTCTGTAGTTGTTGGGATCTGTTTTTGCACCTTTTTTGTGCAAAGCGGTGATGTTGGCAGATTTCCAAGCAGATGGCAGATGACCTTGAGCAAAAGAGAGGGTGACGAGAACAGAGAGGGGGAGTGGAAGAGCGGAAGAACAGGATTTTAGGACCCGTGGGCTGATGCCGTCAGGTCCAGTTGCAGAATCAGAGTCGAGGGTTGACAGAAACTTTTCCACCTTGTCAGGAGGAAAGGACACAGAGTCCAGGAGCAGCTGGGTACGACTGGGTACGGTGGGTACAGAGAGGGATGAGTTTGGGACACAAGATTTAGAGGCAAACACAGAGTTAAGGCATTCAGCTTTTTCACGTGCGGAGTCAGCCGTGTGGCCGTTTGAGGTGAGGGATGGGATGGAGGGGGAACAAACACCAGAAACGGATTTAACCAGACGCCACCAGGATTTGGAAGAGGGAGACAGATAAGAGTTCGGTCCTGAGAATGGAGAGATATTGTTTCCTGGCTTTCCTGAGGGTGGACACACACTTGTTTCGGGCTTTGTGAAAGAACTGAGATGTCCTTCCTTTGGATTTGCTTTCCAGGAGACGAAAGCAAGTTGTTTCTGGGCAATAGCCTCACCACAAGATTCCATGTACCATGGACGGGAGGAAGGGTATGACGACTGAAGACGAGATGGGATAAATCTGTGCATGAGAGAGAGAGAGAGCAATTTACTTTGGAAGAATTCCCAGGATGAGTTTATGTCAGAGGCGGTAGAGATGGGAGACCAGTCCAGATGATTGATGGCTGCTTGAATACCATGCCAGTTGGCCTGAGTGAAATGCCAGACTCGTCGATGTTGAGGAGGCTCTCTGAGAATGGTCAGAGAGATGTCCACTTTTACAAGCACTGGATCAGATGAGGCGATTGGAGCAGAAGAAGAGCAGCAGACATTTTCAGGGAAGTTAGTCATAACCAAGTCCAGAAGAGAAGATGCTCCGTTGACTGAGATCCGGGTCATGAAATTGACAGATTGTGTCAGTCCCAGTGAGTCACAGAAGTCCTTTGCTGAAGAGCCATGGCTGGTGAGAGAGGTACCCACACCCAGCCAACTGGCATGGTGACAATTGAAATCACCACATATGAGGAAGATAGAGTTGGGATGGGTAGATAGAAGTTGGTCCATATAAGACAGCGAGATGTAGATGGAGTCATCACTGTTTGGTGGACGGTACAACACACATATGAACAAAAGGTGGGAGCGAAGGGGAAGCCGTAGCCAAAGGTATTCCTGGGGGTGAGGTGGAGAGAGGGCAGTGCAGGGCGAGTGAGGAAGAGTTTTTTTATAAAGATAGCAACCCCACCTCCAGGACGAGGCTCAGGTCTATCATACCGGAGGAGGGAGTAACCCGCGAGAGATACTAAGGAATCAGAGACATCATGAAGGAGGAAAGTTTATGTTAAGCAGATCACATCTGGTTTGTCAGAAGCAACCTGTATGGAGAGATCAATCAAGTTTGAGCGAAGGCCCCGGATGTTTGAGGTCCATACTGTTAAAGAAGAGGAAGGGGAAGCATCGGATACAGAACGGGGGGGGGGGGGGCGGGGGGAGCGGTAGGGTAAGAGGAGGAAGAGGTAGGGAGAGCTGTTGAAGGTTTCAGAGATTTCAGAATAGCTTGGAGAAAGGGAAGAATGGGGCGGACAAAAGGTTTGATGGTGATTGGGTGAGGCCCAGTGAGGTGTTATTTGAGGAGGGGGAAGAGTGAGGCAGAAGGTTGGGGGAGATGAAGGTGAAAGTTGGAAGGGGGAAGAAGCGGGGAGGATGCTTTGAGGAGGAGGGGTGAGAGGGGAGTCCAGGAGGGGAGGAGCGAGGGAGAGTCTTGGAGGGGAGGGGTGTGGGGGAGTTTAGGAGGGAAGGGGCAAGGGGGGAGATTTTAAAGGGATGGGTGATGGGGAAGATTTGGAGGGGAGGGGCAAGGCGAAAGATTTAGAGGGGAGGGGTGATAGGGTAGTTTTGGAGGGGAGGGGTGATGGGGAAGTTTTGGAGGGAAGGGGTGATGGGGAAGATTTGGAGGGGAGGAGCAAGGGGGAAGATTTGAAAGGGATGGGTGATGGGGAAGATTTGGAGGGGAGGGGAAAGGGGGAATATTTGAAAGAGATGGGTGATGGGGAAGATTTGGAGTGGAGGGGCAAGGGGGTAGATTTGGAGGGGAGGGGTAAGGGGGTAGATTTGGAGGGGAGGGGTGATTGGGAAGTTTTGAAGGGGAGGGGTGATGGGGAAGTTTTGGAGGGAAGGGGTGATGGGGAAGATTTGGAGGGGAAGGGTGAGATTGCATTTTGAAAAGTGTACGATTAATGGGAAACGAACATTGATTGCAAAATGAGTTTCTTGAGACCTTCGAGTCAAAAATACGTTTGAGGATGCTGAAGGATGGGTGGAGTGCTGGAGAGTTTAGGGAATGTATGAAAGAGGCACTGTAAGAGATGGAATTTTTTTTTGGAATGAATAGATTTGGTGAGCAAGTCTAAAGCATCCTTTTATAGAAGAAGAAGAAAAAGGTGTTATAGTATACGACAGAATACAGTTCTTCAGGGGACAGTTTGAACATTTTTAACAACGTGATCACGAACAACGTTGTCGAAGAACGAACGAACGAACGAACAAATAAGAACGAACAAATGGATAAGAACAGAGAAGGAAAAAAAAATTTTTTTTTTTTTTTTTTTTGAAGACATTTTAAACAAGGAAGTATGGGGTGAAAAGACCGGGCAAAACAGAGACCGAAAGTAATTGCAGCGCAATCGAAGAACCGCTGAGACAAAAACAAAGCCTCAAGCCAAGGTCAGACATGGTAGCCTACTACACTAGGCCTCAGAATACGCGACACGAACTAACCGACGATTCTGTACACAGGTATGAAAAAGCAACACCGAGAATCCCATTAAAGACACACCAATAGGTACACACACCGAAAGAAAGATAGTTTTGACAAAAACACAATTGTGAAAAATTACTTAACTTCGAAAGCGTGAGCGCATGGACAGCTTTGAAGAGACGTGACCTCCAATCGATGTTGAAATATGTATGTTGAAAATGTCAAAACTTTACATGGGGTGTACTTACTTTTTCACGTGACTGTAACCCCACCCCTCGTCATCGGGACGAAGATACACTTACGCGACATCCGGTCTAACGGATTCCCTACTTATGGTACATGGGGGGGGAGGTTCTTCTTCTTCATCGTGACATTTGGAGCATGGTAATCTATACACTTCTACCCGGACTAAGGTATTTCATTGCCTAACCCCACTGTTGTGGAAAACCATTCAGGTCCGCACAACTTTAGTCCAACGGTTTGGTTTAATTGCATTTAGATCATCACATCATTCCTGTAAGTAGAAATACACAATAAGCATACGATGCGACATCTCATAAAGCCATTCATATCAGTCAATGCAAGCAAGCTAGTTATTCTATAAAGGCGTACCATAAACGAGGCTACAGATGTAACATGTCACAAGGGAGAAGTCTCGGAGCACTGACACAGCAACGGGTCTTATAGTCACGCCCCTAGCGGTGACAACAATGACAGCGAGCAGCGAGCATCCCCACCCGGGTTCAGTACGGATACGATTTCACTACATTCACCCCCCCCCCCGTCAGAATTATACGGCCGCGTGGCTAAAAGCGAGTGAGCGTCAGCATGAATAGGGCGCGGAGTATCAGTCGGCCCAACCGTAGCGGGCCGGGCGGCGAATTTCTCTGCCAGCACGCGTTCGAAACTCCCCGGGTACGGCGTCTCGTAACCCTGTATCCCCGGTGTCAGAGGCGTCAACAGGGTCGGGTGATGAAGGGGGTAACGCCAAGTCGTCGGACCCGGGCAGTCTCGACGGGGGGAGGGTCGGTGGACTGTCGGCGATGGGAGCGTCGGGAGAGGCCATAGTCTCATAGATGGGTTCGACCGGTTCGTCCGATTCCCTACTAAGGTCGTCGACCCCGCAAGGGGCAAGATGACGAACGGAGACAGTAGTCTCACGACCATCAGACGTCATCACACGAGCATGCTCAGGATTAGCCTGGAGAATCTGCACTTTGTCCACAAGGGGGTCGTACTTGCTCGCGCGAACCGCCCGTTTAAGGTAGGCCGGCCCGGGCCCAGCGAGCCAACTGGGCAAAGACCGTATACACCCCGAGCTCCTGGGGTGGTGGAAAAGTCGCTCGTGGGGAGTTTGGTTAGTTGCCGTACTCAGGAGTGCCCGGATTGAGTTCAACGCCGCAGGTAGCGACCAAGCCCATTTATCGAGGCCCCGGCCGTGGGTCCGGAGATGGAGCATGACGGCCCTCCAGATAATCCCGTTGAAGCGTTCGATCTGCCCATTAGCCTGGGGTCTGTACGGCGTGGTGTAACTAGACGCAATGTTGTTTTGGAGCAGATAGCCGCGCACCTCCTGAGACAAGAAGACTGCACCCCGGTCGGTATGGACATAGGCCGGGTAACCGAACATTGAGAACAAGTTCTGTAAGCATCGCATCACCGTGGCAGCAGTCATGTCCGCGCACATATAAGCAAAGGGGAATCGTGAGTACTCATCAACGATAGTGAGCAGATAGCGAGAGCCGCTCGACACCGGCAAAGGGCCCTTGAAATCCATCGCCAAGCGTTCCCACGGGCGTGTAGCCTTCACCAGAGTCCCCATAGGAGGGTTATAGAAACGCGGTTTGATTTCCGCGCAGATAGCGCAGTCGCGACAGATACGGCGGATATCGTCAATCGAGTAAGGGAGATTCCCACTCCGCACGAAATGAGCGAAACGCGTTACGCCGGGATGGCCCGCAGTAGCATGCAGCACCCGTAGGCCCTCCAACGAGGTGATACCAGCACATGTAGTCGGGCGTGATAAGGCATCGGCGGCCTGGTTATCCTTCCCTGGGCGATATTTGATGGTGTAACAGAAGTCGGCGAGTTCGATACGCCAGCGAGTGATTTTCTCGTTCTTAATGCGCTGGGCGTGTAAGGTGTCGTACATGAACGCAACGCTTTGCTGGTCCGTGATGATTTGGAAGCTCCGCCCGAGTAGGTACGGGCGCCATCGCCGAATAGACTCGACGATCGCATACGCTTCCTTTTCAACGGACGAGTGCCTCCGCTCAGCGGAGGTAAGAGTCCGTGAAAAGAAAGCCACGGGACGTCCCCCTTGGGAGAGGGTCGCCGCGATGGCCTGATCCGAGGCGTCACTTTCGAGGACGAACGAGCCGCTCTCGTCGATGGTCGCTACGGCGGCTCGGGCGATGTCGGTCTTAAGACCTTCAAAGGCCGTCAATGCGGCCGAACTCAGGGGAAAAATGTCGCAGGCCACAAGGGGGCGAAGTTTCGCGGAGAAATTTTGCACCCATTTGGAGTAATGGGCGAACAGCCCAAGGGCGCGTTTCAGGGACGCCCGATCGCAGGGAGGGGCCATGTCGAGCAAAGGTCGCAGACGTTCCTTATCCGGAGAGACAGAGCCATGGGTCACGGTGTACCCCAGAAGATCTATGGTGCGTAGGGAGTATCGGCACTTATCCTCGTTCATAGTCCCCACCCGGGTTCAGTACGGATACGATTTCACTACACCCACAAACAACAATATTTAATATCATGTCACCACAATCACCGTGTTTGAAGTTGTAGTACTTAGAACTTCCTTATCATTACTCATCAATGTAGAACCAACTCAGATATAATCAATATGGAATGTTATATTTTTTGTCACTTACAATCTCTCTAAAAGTAAATAAATCAAAAACCCACTTCCGCCAACAGTATAATCGTCGGTCGATTACCTCAGTCGTCTTCTTCCTCACTCCAATTTCTTCAGCCACAAACATTTCATACAACTTTCAAGAACACAGCAATGAACAATTGGTAAATCTGAAAGAAGAATGACAAATATTGCATTTCATCGTCCACGTATTAAATTTGTTATGAACAAAGTTTTTCGTATTCTTTAAATTTAAATATATACAGCAGTTGAAAACAAGTTAATTCACCTTAAATATACTTTATATATACTCCCTGAATAGGAAACGACATAATTAGATTACAGTTTCATCCATAAGTTCAGTTTTCAGTCTCCAAATGCCTTTAATATCGGTATACATGAATCTTCTCTTGTTCATCATAAAATGAAATCTGTTCACCGACCACTACGTATCGCATTTTAATGTGTGCATTGACAAGAACTGAACAAACATGTCTGAATTGATATTAAAAAAGAAACCAAATGTGTCTGATATGAGAACATGTCACTTACCTTTGCAGTGTCAGCAGCACTGAAAGCTCCGAGTCGAAATCGAGGAAGAAGTCTCTATCCAAGGATGTGGCAGGACACAAAAAGAACGTAGCGGGGCAAAAGTTGATTGAAAAAGAGACCATGGATATCGGAAATGTAAAAACAACAACTCCTTAAAACCTACCCTCTGTTTTCAACAATTACAAGGATAACAATCAAGACTATTCTTCATGTGCACACATCAGAAGCTTGTTCTTTTCCACATAATTATCAACTATCTCTATCTAAGATACAAAGCTCCATTTGTGTTTACTTATTTATTTATTTATATATGCTTCAAAAACTTTTTTTTAAAAGACTACTGAACCAAATCCAACCAACTTTTGCAGGTTGCCTCGGGGTACCCCAAGTATGGTTTCTGCAGGGTAGCTTATCTGAGGGAGTGGGTTCATGGTGGGGTCAAGACCCCAATTCTCTCTATGTAAATGTGTACCGTGTATCGCACCCCCGGGGGTATCCAGTATTACAAATCACCTTATATCAAGAAAGTTTAAACAACTTCACAAAATGCATTATGATATTATTGAAATCTGAATGAGAACAATTCGAAATTTTCAAAATGTTTCATTTCACTCATTTTAAGCGAAGGTTAAAACCAAAGAATCCAACACTGAGCTTCACAGTGAAGCAGATTTAATTTTTGTTCACGCTATTTATAATCGGCAAGGATTTCTGATGGTGATGTCAGCTGACTTCCAAACAGATGGAAGATCACCTCAGCAGATGGAAGATGACCTCGGGCAAAAGACAGAGTGAATAGAGCTCAATTTTTGTGACGTACAACATGTTTTTTTTTTATTTATTAAATCCGCCAGCAAAGCGATGGTGGGTATTTTTGATCATAGCTGATAAAGCTCAGCCATCCCACACTTCTTGAATAGTAATTGCCCAGCATGGCTTGTTTGCTCATATACCTCAGGAGCCATTGACAAGTGTTCATCATATGTTGGATTAGCTAGAAGAGGTTAACTATGTTCATTAACTCTTCGCAAGCTGAAAAGTGAAAATGACGAGCTCACAAAACATCTAAAAAGTATTTACTTTTCCAGGTTTATAAACATTACCTTTTATTGGGTAAACAGTTTATCCATTAGTTCACTATTTGCCCAGTTGTGTTGTGATCCACAAGGTATTTGGTACCTGTGTTCTACCTTGAGATGAACTCTGAAACCTGATATTGTATGACGATTGTTCCTGCAGGTGAAATTGACCATGTACACAAAATATTTTCGTACTTGGGGCTGGACATTCTCGTTCATGGTTCTGATTGGGATGGCAGGGCAGAGTGCAGCAACCTTGGGGCAGAACCTGTGGCTCAGTGACTGGACTAGTGAGTCAATGAACAATTCCAACTCAAACCTTGGCCTTCGCCTCGGAGTCTACACTGCTCTCGGACTTGCACAAGGTGAGGGATATTTAAATGGAAACATTTGGTGGAAGACATAATGCTCACCAGGCGAGGCAGAACTCGTACCAACCAAATTGCAGGTTACAGGTACCAACACCCACCCTTCAAATCATCCCTAAATCTTCCATGAAGAGGTTATTTATATATAATGGAGCAAATGTATGTATGTATGTATGTATGTCCGCACTTCACCCATTGGTTGGACAGCTGAATTGACGTCACCCACAATTGTAACCTGAAATACTTAACCTCGAGGACCCAAAAGACCCCCACCCCAGTCCCCCTGAGGACCCTGAGAACCAAAAATACCCCAAAGACTTAAAAGACCCTAAAGACTGGAAAGACCCAAACCAAAAGGCCCCGAAGACTCAAAATACCCCGAAGACCTAAAAGACTGAAAAGACCCGAACACCGAAAAGACCCCGAAGACCTAAAATACCCCAACGACTGAAAAGACCCCAACGACTGAAAAGACCCCAAAGACTGAAAAGACCCAAAATATTGAATGGACCCCAAAGACCCAAAATATCGTGAAGACCCCAAAAAGACCCCAAAGACCAAAAAGACCCTGAAGTCCTAGAATTTAAAAAAGACCCCGATGACCAAAAATATCCTGAAGAGCCAAAAAAAAAAACCCAAAAGCCCCCCAAAAAACCGAACACCGAAAATACCCCGAAGACCCAAAATATCCTGATGATCCTGATGACCCTGATGACCCTAAAGACCCAAAATATCCCAAATACCCTTAAAGACCCTGAAGACCAAAACACCAAAAAGACCCCAAAGACACCAAGACCCAAAAGACTGAAAAGACACCGAAGGCCCAAGAGACCCTGAAAGGGGAACCCAAAGGCAAGTTTTTTTTCTTCTGAAAACCATTGACCATCATTAATCACAGTCTAATTTGACGGGGATTTTATTTTATTTGTGAATCATAAAGTGCCAAAAAAAGCCCTAGAGTGTCGATTTACGAGTTTGCCAGTGACATCACATTGTCGACTCACTGTGATCCTGCCGGCGACAGTACATAGAGACAGTGCATTCTGAGCGGGATGTTGGAGGGGGCGGGGTGTGTGGGTCGGTCATGGGTATTGTTAGCTAGGGTGACGGTTGTTGGGGGGATGGTGTGGGGTGGTCGTGAGTATTGTTAGTTATGGTGATAGTTGATGGGGGATTGTGTAGGGGTGGTGAGGGGTGGTCGTGGGTGTTGTTAGCTCGGGTGACAGTTGATGTTTGTTTGTTTTCTGGAAAATTGAGATGCCTCAAAAACCAAGGCCCCCTAAGTTGAACAGAGAGCCAGCAATATTACCAAAGGAAATCATCAATAAATCAGTCAAGGCAATTGTATCAGCAGAAATTATCCTCAATAAGAGATGGCAGAAAATGTGTTGTACGCTTGGAACAAGATTGCCCATAGGGTCGCCCTTGGGGCGGCTACTCTGCTCGTATAATTCAATAATAATAATAAACAGTATCTCTCAAGGTATCACAAGGTGTTGAATAATCAATACATAAAAACAAGGTTAAAATTTACCAACAAAGGTTTGAAAAATATAGCTGAGATTTAAGTTTAATTTTAAAAGCAGGAAGGTACCTTAAGGAGCGAGTATTCAGAAGCAGATATTTCCAGAATCATGGGATGATCTTTGAAAACGCCCAATAAGCTATCTTATCTTCAATCTGGTTCTTGGCAATGTGAGAGGTTGGAGAGTTGCTGAATGAAGTTATAAGAGGGTGAATTCTCAGAGACCCATTCATTGATGTGCAGTATGTGGGTGCTAATCCTCAATGTATCATTAAAAATATGAATAAAACTTTGAAATCGCCACTTTCCAATATGGGAAGCCAGTGTAACTGAGCCAAGTCCAGGAAATACGATCGCATTTGAAACGTGATTTTTTTTTTCATCTCCACCAGCTGATACAGGCGGACAGGTCCTCGGTCCAATTAACATCCATCTAAGGCACTCTGCACTCTGCTCTGCTTTACCTGCCTGTAAAGCACCAGTGCAACGGTTTATAGTCAGGTTAAAAACAAAACCCAGACGAGACTGCTCAAAGTAATATGGGATTCCGTGAAGATTCGTGAGTCTGCACCGGTGGACAATTTGAATGATAGATTTTATCAAATATAAGTTGACAAACGCATGATACCTGTCGTGGGAATGAAAGTAATGGCAACTTAAAGAAAATCTACAAGAGCAAAGTTCAGTTGACAGTGGGATAACAGGGGAAATAATTGGGCACAACCAGCAAGGGAATAACCAACAGGAAATGAAGAGACAGAGACAGATACAGACAGACAGACACTGAAATGAGCAGATAGGAAGGACAAAAGGGGTAAAAATTATTTTTTCGGGATGGAGATGACACGAGGTTGTGGTACACTGCCTGCTTGAAGCCCTGGAGAGAAGAGTGAGACAGAAGAACCTATGGGAGGTGGTTCTATAGACTGGAGAAGCGCCGAACAAAGGAGTTGAGGTGAGTATATAGTCGGCCTGGATTTTGGAACTTTAACCTGGAGGGGGTCACTGGAAGAACACATGCACCCTGGAGTTGCTGGGGAGGGTCGGAGGACTAAGAGAGTCGAGGGAGCAATTTGGAGAATAGACAGTATCAAACAGAGAACCCGACTTGCCCGTGACTTGAGAGCAACACACCTTGTCCTTTGGAGACACACTCCACCAAAATTGGAGATTCCAATATCCATGAGAACTTTATCTTCCACAGAATCCAGAAGAGATATACAGTATGTGATTCTGGCGCACTAGTGCAAAGTGGAAAGCATTACTCCATTGAATTATGAACAAAGGCCGTGTAGACTAAGTCATTCTGATTTTCCAAGGAAAGACTTGGATCGACAGACGATGCCCAATCTGTGTCTGGATTTGGAGGCCAGCTTTGCTTTATGGTCAGGCCAGGAAAACTCATCGCCGATGATGAGGTCTAGAAATTCAAGAGACTGAACCTCTTCCTGTCGATGATCAAGGAAGTAGATAGGGGGGTTCATTCTTCATCTGTTTGACGACCTTTCCAGGGTAGACAAAGGGGAGGCAAGAACGAACGGTAGAACAGGATTTGAGAACATTGGCAGTGTTGCTATCTGGCCTCGTTGCAGAAGCAGGGTCAAGGCTGGACAGAACTTTCTCTACCTTCTCAGATGACAAGGACGCGGAGTCCCATACACAGTGCATACATTGGGGTAAGACTGGGACAGAGCAGGATGGGTTGGGTACATGATATTTGGAGGCAAAGACAGTTAAGACACTGCCTTAGAAATTCGGTATTTAGAGATGGGATGAAGGGGGAACAAACACCAGAGACAGACTTGACCAGGTGATACTATGACTTGGAGGAAGGAGACTGGTTAGAACGTTTGGCCCTGAGATTGCAAGATGTTTTATCTTTACTCGTGAGGTACCCGTGCTATGCACGGGTGGGAGGCCAGAAGCAAACAGACAATGCAGAAACGGCGAATGCTAAAGCATGTAACCAATAAATTCCACATTCCTGTAGCACCTTCAGTCGCACGTCAGACATGGACAGCAAGTTCGTGAAGGACTTCCATGAAAAACGTACCCGCACGCAAATAAACGGGTACGTTCACATACAGAAACATCGATCGTGGGGCCGTGGCGAATCTGCATATGGCGATCCGCGAAGTTCACGTTTAGAAAGTAGAAACCATCACGGCATTTCATCATTCACTTGAACTCGATATCTTTTTTTCATTCCAAACTACATAACTCCAATCACAAATTAAATAGCATTAATATAAAAAATAAACTTTTAACAACATTGTTAATGTTTCCTTCATTGTAAAAACTACCAAGTCAACAGTTAAAAGGATTTTGAGCCGATAGGTGTTACGGCCTCGGCAAGATCGATGAGACAGTGATCTGTTAGCGTATACACCGCCCAAATGGCTATGTGGAATTCTCTCATGTAGAGATTAAACCCACGTCGTTTGAACTTTGGCCGAGGTCATTATTTACTTTTAATGATGTTTACATACGAATCAAAAAGAAGATAATTGGTTTTGGTTCGTCCTTTCTGCATATCTCATGGGATTGTGAGTTGGAGAGACGATCGTGATGGCTGGGAGGGGGTTGGCATTCTCTCAAGCAGGGATTCAACCCATGTCCTCATAAAAGGTCTTTGTCCGAGGTCATTATTTTTAACTGTGTTTTCATTCGTCAGGTTGTGATTGTGCGGTACCCGTGTGGTACCCGCAGCCGTACGTGCGGTACCCGGGAAAATAACGTTTTGCGGGAGTCCAAACCTTAAAATGCTGGAGACCATTGATGAAATTGGAAAAACAATATAGCCTATTTTACTCCAGGGGGTCCCAGGATTATCCACCCAAAATATCGTTGCGATCGGTTCAGCCGTTTTTGCGGTACCTTCGAACGGACGAACAGTCGGACATTTGATGAATTATAGGCAGAATAGACACACTTGTTGCGAGCCTTTCGTCGTGAAAGAAAATTACCCTCATTCAGGTTAGTTTTCCTTGATGAGAAATCAAACTGATTGAGTCTTCTAACTGCCTCCCTTCAAGCTTCATTGTACCAGGGTTGAGGGAATGGAAAGTCACAGATGGGATGGGATGGGATAAACTGGTGCATGAGAGAAGTGGACTTTTGTGAAAGTATTCCAATGCAGTATCAATATTTGGTGTCTTGTAGATGGTGGTCCAAACCTTTTGTGAGAGGGTAGATTGAAGTCCCTGCAAATAGACCTGTGCAGAGAGCCATATCACATGGCAGATCCAAAAAATAATAGTGACCTGTCATCCTGCATCGTTGATGTTGCTGTCTTACAATAGCCAGAGAGATATGGGCCTTGACAAGGTGATCAGAAGAGCCAATGGGGGCAGGAGAAGAACAAGAGAGACTTTAAGGAAAGGTTGTCATTATGAGGTGCAGGTGGGAGGGGAAGTACCAGTAGGAGAAATAATTTTTGGGAAGTTTACAGATTGCACAACGACTTTAATGTATAAGCCACTCATCAGAGCAAGTGTCGACTCTGGATGTGATAAGGGTTAATCCCTGAAACGTCAACGTGATATTGCTTCACACAGCGGTTGGCAAACCGTCAACTTTCAGTACTGTGCTCAAGGGCAGGTATGCTACCTCTTCACCATCCTGGTGGATTATCAGTTAAATTGGTTGGATCATCCATGTTACAGTGAAAGGTGAGGAATATCTCTGCTGCAGGAAATGAGAGCTCGTCATCAGAGAGAGTGTGTGAGTGAGAGTTTGTGTTTGTGTTCCCGTGTGTGTGCATGACCACGTGGGCACAAAGCGTTTGGATGGGCCGCCAATGATTTATGATGGGAAACCTATGCTGTATGGTTTTGGAGCCTTTATTGCATACACGTGCCTCAGTGATATACATTATCAACCCAATGTCCTCTGTCCCATTTCCCTCTCTCTTGACCCTTTCCTTCCTGGACTCCCTTCCTTACTCCCCACCCTTTTTCCTCATACGGACACTCCTTCATTCACTTTTTCCCAAGGGTATATTTCCAGGATTAGAAAATGTGTCCAGCTTGGTCTCATTTAAAATCCACTCTGGTTGAATTGTCCGACCTCTGAGCCTTTGCTCTCAGTTAAAATTTAGAGTTGGTTAATTAAAGGTGAGACCTTTGCTGAAGTTCCATGGCTGGTGAGAGGGGTGCCAACACCTCATTTTTCATCATTTCAATTTGCAATATCTTTATTATTTCAATGAAAATTACATTATGGATGCAAACTAAATATACAATAAAAAGGAAGTATAAGTAAGTTGAGAGAAGACTTGTGTTTGAGCCTTAAGGAACACCAAGAGATAAAACATAAGTTTGGAATGAATGCTTAAAATCAGGCTGAAAATGAACTAGAATGGCACTCAGTAGAATGCATACCTTTGCCAGGATGAACAGTTTAACTTCAACCCCTCACTCTCGGTACCCATTTTTCTGTCGAACCCAACTGCTCCTGGACTCTGTGTGAATGTATTTTTGCATTTTTGTCCCCCGTCGCACTGTGTTTGTCCCCCGTCGCTCACAAGTCGTCGAAAGGGCGACTATGGTTTTCCCCTCTGTCCATGTGTGCGGGCGAACGTGCGTGCGTGCATCCGTGCGTGCGTGCGTAAGCGAAGGACCGAATTCTAATTTGGTGTGTGGGTGCAACCCACGTCAAAATCCAAGATGGCTGCCGCCATGTATGTCTGACGCCATGTATGTCTGAAAATTGTGAGCGGAATATCTTTAAAAATAAGCGCTGTACCAACTTCTAATTTGGTGTGTGGGTGTATCTCGGCATAAGGAAGAACCCTATTGAAAATTGGGTCGCCACGTCAAAATCCAAGATGGCCGCCACCATATATATTTCTGAAACTTGTGAGCGGAATATCTTGAAAAATAAGCGAAGTACCAACTTCTTATCTGGTGTGTGGGTGTATCGCGGCAAAAGGAAGAACGCTATTGAAAATTGGGTCGCCACGTCAAAATCGAAGATGGCCGCCACCATATATATGTCTGAACCTTGTGAGCGAAATATCTTGGAAAATAAACGAACTACTAACTTCTAATCTGGTGTGTGGGTGTATCTCGGCATAAGGAAGAAGACTATTGAAAATTGGGTCGCCACGTCAAAATCCAAGATGGCCGCCACCATATACTGTATATATGTCTGAACCTTGTGAGCGAAATATCTTGAAAAATAAACGAACTACTAACTTCTAATCTGTTGTGTGGGTGTATCTATGCATAAGGGAGAACGCTATTGAAAATTGGGTCACCACGTCAAAATCCAAGATGGCCGCCTTGAGTCTTCCACTTTGTCAACTCACATCACTTCAACGACAGGGGACCTAGGCGTAACGCTTGTTGCACCTGAGAAGGTGGGGTTGTTTCTTACAACCCTTGACTCTGACTCGACTACTGGACTGGATGCCATCAGCCCACGTGTCCTAAAACCTGCTCTTCCTCTCTCTGCCCTTTTCACCCTGTCATTTGTGTTAGGTCATCTTCACCTGCTTGGAAATCTTCCAACATCACTGCACTACATAAACTAGGATGGCACTCGGAATAGCGCATACATCCGTCTGGCTGAACTGTTTGTTTTGTAACCCACTGATAGGCCGGATCTGATCTGGACATGAACCAAAATCTTATCAGCCTGTCATTGTCACCTACCCAACTCACCTACCTAGTTTTGTCATAATCAATCCACAACTGTTTGAGATATTATGCTATTTTTCGTTTTTAGCCCTCTCTCAATGGTAAAGAAACACTTTTTAAAATATCATATGTAGATCCGGATTCAGATCTTCACCAACATCGAATCAATTCGTCCTTATCACACACCCAACCTGTCCACCAAGTTTTGTCCGAATCCGATCACAAATTTGAGATATTCTGCTCACAGTCAGACAGACGAGTATTTGTGAAATGATTCTAAAAATATAATAAAAGACAAACGGGTGTAAACATAACCTGCGGTCACCCTCGATGGCAGAGGTCATTATTGTTGGTTCCATTAACATGTCAACTTTTCCATAAACAGGTCTCCAATGCTAAAATTGCTTTGGCTGCTTTGGCTCCAGTTTTGTTGTTGTTGTTGTTGTTGTTGTTGTTGTTGTTGTTCAACAGTATTGACAGTGCAGACTTTTTTTTTATCAGGAACAGTTTGGATTCAATAAGGATTGAAATGTCGGTGATGATCAGAAAAAGGACATTGTCCGATGAAACCATGACTTTTGTGTATAAAGAATAGTTGGGAAGTCTACGTAGAAGTACCACTCTGCAGTAAACTATAAAACACCAAATACAGCTTTGTATAGTTTCAAAGTTCCCTCAACGATAATCTGAGTCATACATTTTGTCATTTCTCTTGTGGGGACATGCAGGTCTTTTTGTGGTCCTTTCAACAGTGAGTATAGTAGTTGCCGCAATCCATGCATCTTCCATTCTGCACAGCAGCTTGCTGGAGAATATCCTCCGGCTACCGCAAACCTTCTTTGAAACTACACCCATTGGGCGCATCGTCAACCGTTTCTCCATGGTAGCGTTGAAAGTGCCCTGTATTGAGCGACGTTTTATTTTTGCTGTAACATGACAATTATTTTCCTACAATGTAACAATCGCTATATTGGTTCACGAGTTATCAAGTGACCACGATATTCGTCGTGTGTGTGTGTGTGTGTGTGTGTCCACAGCATAACTACCCGATATCATCCTATCTTGATGAAACTTGGGTGGGAGGTTGATATCATGATCTAGTTGTGTCCTGCCGAGAGTGGGCGTATTGCGCCCATTGTGGGCGGAGCCACGCCCGAAAAAGATGTCTTTTTAGGGGGTAATCGAGTTCAAGCTACATGTTCTCCGAGGGGTTTGGTGGAATCTGACAGGGGTTTGAATATTTGGTCAGGCCAATGTCATGTGTCTATCCCCACGGAGCTCGATGTTTCATTTTTTTTTTTTTTTTTTTTCCCCTTTCTTTCTTTATTTATTCCATTTCATTTTTCAACCGAATTTTCGGTATTGTGCAGCCAACTAACCTCATAACTGATTATACATTATTTTCTATCTCATTTCAAGGTCAGTAACCTTCATTTTGACATTTCCAGGCCTGGCCTGTCCGGGCCTGTTTTGGTTATAGTCCGTCCTTTGTCATTGAATACCGCTCGCTCGTGAACCATCGTCGTCTCCTGACTTGTCATATGTCAAACCCCTTATATGGTTCTGTTTGCTGATAGGTTGACTCTCTGTGCAGGATATGGACACAATTGATCAGGTCATCCCCGTCGCCCTGCGCTCCTGGCTCAGCTGTGCATTTGGAGTGCTCTCCACCATCATAGCTATCACCATTGCCACACCAATATTTCTTGCTGTTGCAGTTCCCATTGCAATCTTCTACTTCTTTGTACAGGTCTTTGCAATCTTCTACTTCTTTGTGCAGGCCTTTGCAATCTTCTACTTCTTTGTGCAGGTCTTTGCAATCTTCTACTTCTTTGTGCAGGTCTTTGCAATCTTCTACTTCTTTGTACAGGTCTTTGCAATCTTCTACTTCTTTGTGCAGGTCTTTACAATCTTCTACTTCTTTGTACAGGTTTTGCAATCTTCTACTTCTTTGTGCCAGTCTTTGCAATCTTCTACTTCTTTGTACAGGTCTTTGCAATCTTCTACTTCTTTGTACAGGTCTTTGCAATCTTCTACTTCATTGTACAGGTCTTTGCAATCTTCTACTTCTTTGTACAGGTCTTTGCAATCTTCTACTTCTTTGTACAGGTCTTTGAATGCCATCGATCTGTGGCCTGTCTGTTTGGTTATTTTCTATTTTTGTTTTTATTTTCAAGATGGGCATAAATATTAACATAACTTGTTATCTCTGACCTTCCTCAGCGCTTTTATGTGGCGACATCACGGCAGTTGCGACGGTTGGACTCGGTAACCCGCTCTCCCATTTACTCCCACCTTGGAGAGACCCTCTCGGGGCTGCCTGTAATCCGGGCGTACGGACATGCAGACAGGTTCTTGGAGCACAACCGCAAGATTGTTGACACCAACCTGCTCAGCGTCTACCTGTGGATTGTTGCCAACAGGTGCGACTGATCATCACTAACGATGTATCTGATATTTATATTGCTTGGTACAACTGCTTCCTGCAGTGTCTGGATGCAAAGCAACGCTATCCATTAAAGCATGATGGACCAATCAAACAATTGCATGTTCATGGCACAGCCAACTCAAAATACTATAGAACCACCTTTCATGGCCATTTTTCCCCGCAGAGCAGGGGTTGGCCTTTTTTGGGCACCGTGGTCCCCTTTTTTGAAGCAATGTTTTATGGCCGGATGCACTTCCTACCACCATCCCTGTTGGTCGCCTCTTGCGACACGCACGGAATTACCAGTGAATTGGAACTCGATTTGCCGACCTCGGAAGGATGACAGGCTGAGTCAACCCCCTGGTGTTAATTCAGCGATCGACTGGGATTCAAACCCAGGATCCTAAGATCTCAAGCCGGCACCCTAACTGCTAAGCCAATACCAACTCAAAATACTATCCGGGGCTTAATTGAAGTCAATGTTTTTGACGGGGTTTTTTTTTTTAACACAAACCTAGAGACCAGCTCGTAGTTGCTCAAAGCTCGGATAGGTGTTATCCTGTGGATGAATTACTTATTTACTGGCAGATAAAATTTATCCACGAGATAATTTTCATTGCTCAAAGCCTAGATAACTTTATCTGCTGGATAATTGGTGAATTTCCGGAAACTTTATCTGAGTCTCTGGTCCAAGTAACGCCTTATCTGTGGTTACTAAGGTATATGTAGGTTTGTCAAATTAAAAAAGGCATGCAAGGCATTGTTGCAATCGCCAACTATGCCTTCCTTCCTCTTCTCATCATTTGTTGCGGTTTTAGAAAATGTACTCCTGATGACCGTTACATACTGTCGCGTCCTTAGCCGATGAACACCAGCCTTTGACGAATAGCCAGAACGGTCATTAATTTTGTGGTGCGTAGCCGAAATTGGCGGTTGGTCCATCGCACGCGGGTTGAAGGAAACAAGCACTTACCTGAACAGAATCACACGGGTTTAATCCGAAACCCACAATGAACAGGCACAACACGGCACGACAAATAAAATGCAAACAATAATGATTTAATGAAAATAGAAATCAAGGAAATGAAAGTGTCGGAATAAAAATTGAAGTAAAGACTAAAATTCTACTTTGAGTTATCTCCACTCGGTCACAAATACGACACACAGGGGAAAGATAAAGAAATAAAATGTTTTCCTTTTAATCGGCTGGCACTCTGCTTTGGTCCAAAATGGCTTTTAGGAGCTTGGTTGTTGTTGCAGCCGGTGTAGCCACTTGCGCAGGAAGCGCTCCAGAAATGGCGCCGGCACTGCGCGTCAAATGCCCAGGCGTGAAGCAAGTGATCAAGACAGCCCTCTTTCGCTCTCCACTCTGTCCGAAGCACCAAGAGACTCACAAACCGCCGCCAAGACCTCCTCCTCATGATCGAAATTGCCAAAGTTCCACCAGCTCCAAACAAAGCTCTCCTCACCAGCCCTCACAACAATGGCTGAACCTCCTCCTCCAGCACAAAAACCCAAGAGAGAAAGACTCTTCTTCCAACGGTCCTTCTCCCTTTAATTTTCTCGCTCTGATGTCGCACTGGCCAATTGTCGAGCCCCATTGAATCACCCCATATTCTTGCTCGACCAGTGACGAACTTCGGGGCGTGGCCTGCCGGCTTTGCTTGGCATGAGCATCATTAAGGCGTGGCTTACTTGCCAATCGGCAATGTTCGGGTATTGTCGGCATACGTGGAGGTCCAATGGAAGCCCTGCATGGCCGGCTTTGTTATAGTTGTAAAAACGAAGGGAAAAATCACTGAGGGCAATCACATACTGTGGGAAAACTAATCTTAATCCCTATCTAGTTAAGATTCAAGATTCAATTCAAGAGTCTTTATTATTACATGTCCCATACAAATATAAGGCAATAAAATTCTTAAATATTGGCTCCTCGACTTTGCAGTAACAATAAATAAAATAACAATATAAAATAAGAAATAGCAACAATAATAATATATAATAAGAATAAAAAGTAAGTAGCAGCTCTAATTATAATAATAAGTAGCAGTTTTTCATTAATAAAGTGATAACAGCAGCAATAACATAAGAATAATAATAGTAAGTAGAGAATAATAATGGTAAATAGCAGCAACAATAATAATAAGTAGCAGCAATAATAAAGTGATGAACAGTGATAAAGTGATAACAGCGGCAGTAATAGAAATATAAGTAGTGTGTAGCAGTCAAACAGGCAACAGGTCACCGGCAATCAGTGTTCATTGTTCATGAGCCTGGTTGCCTGAAGAAAAAAAACTGTCTCTTAGCCTGTTAGTTTGGGCCTTGAGGCTGCGATACCGCTTGCCAGACAGCAGCAGCTGAAACAGTCCGTGGTTGGGGTGGTTGGGGTCTTTAATAATCTTTACGGGCTTTTCTGACACACTGTCTATTGTATATATCCTCGATGGAGCTAAGCTCACATCCACTGATGTGCTGGGCTGAATGTACGACCCACCTCAGCGCTTTGCAGTTGAGGGCAGTGCAGTCCCCATACCAGGCAGTGATGCACCCAGTCAGGATGCTCTCTATTGTGCCTCTGTAGAAGGCCCGTAGGATATTCGGCCCCTTGCCGAACTTCTTTAGCCGTCTGAGGTGGAAGAGGCTTTGCTAAGCCTTTTTCACCACTAGAATCGTGTGCTCGTTCCAAGTGAGGTCCTCTGTGATGTGGACGCCGAGGAACTTGAAGCTGCTGGCTCTCTCAACAGCAGACCCGTTTATGGCGATGAGGTCCAGCCTCTCTCCTCTCTTCCTGAAGTCCACGATCAGCTCCTTTGTTTTCTCGACGTTGAGAGAGAGGTTGTTTTCCTGGCACCACTGTGTCAGGTTGTTGACCTCTCTCCTGTAGGCCGTCTCGTCCCTGTCGATGATCAGGCCTATCACTGTTGTCGTCGGCGAACCTATTCACTGAGTTGGAGCTGTGCGTGGCCACGCAGTCGTGGGTGTACAGGGAGTAGAGGATGGCAAGACATCTTCATCCCTCGTGTGAAGATGCATAAATAATCTTGAACTCCTGTTGCCCTACTTATATACATCAACATGTCTCATACGTGTCCATGAGCCATGCTATTACTATACAGTCCTATCTTTACTATGGTATTCCATCATCTACCCCCACAAACGTAACAATACTCTCGTCGTCTGACACAACATATCCCGTTTGGTAAAGTTTGCCTTCCTGTTTCTAGGTAGACTGTCTTCTGCCACCATGATTGTTTTGCCAGCAGTCGGCAGCAATGCTTTGTGGGAAACCATGTACCTATCAAAAGTTTATCCAGGCTTTAGCCTGCAGATAGCTATCCTACCATTATCCACCCTTTGAACAACCATCGTTTATCCTTCGGTTTGTTAACCCTCGGATAAGAATTTTATCCACAGGATAGCTCTTATCCAGTGATTACATAATCCGAGTTTTGATCAACTGGGGCCAGGAGGCAATTCCCTGATGACCTAGAACTGAGAAAGTGTGATCACCATGCAGTGCATAGGAAAAGGAGGCAATTCCAAGCATCTATATTATAATAGCTGTAGATGATTCTGTCTGTCTGTCTGTTGGGCGTCTGTACGGGGTGTGGCTTACTCGGTTTGCAGAGTAGCTCCACCCATTCTGGGAGAGGCTTCATATAATTATAAACAAATATCCACCATTTTATTAACTCGCATAGCTTTGAGGCCTGTTTTGTAGGCCCGTGGTGTCTTGCTCTCTCTCCCAGTTTTATTTCAAATCAAATTCGATTTATCATTTCATTTTTCACAGTCGCTAACATAGTTTTAGACTCGGTTGAAAAAAAACGGGAAGAAAATCCCATGAAAGTTGCCGTTTATAGAACGAAATGAATTCTCAAAAGCCTGTAACTTCAAGGCCATTGAGTCTCTCTCACGCCTTTATCTCCAATCTAACTCACCATGATTTCATTTTTATCGATGGTTTTGGACTCGGTGTGAAAATGCAGAGATATATATTTAAAAATACACCATATCACCGCCCAACCGCCAACAACCGCCCAATATGTATCATACACCGCCCAACATGTATCATACGCCGCCCAACATGACAGACGGCAACATGTCGACATTATCGCTTTTTCTTTAAACCGAGTGAACCGAGCCGAACCGAATAAACCGAGTGAATTCACCATTTACTTTTTTTTTTTTTTTTTTTTTGTATACTCAATCGAGGCTCGTGAAAGAGCTAACATTTATTTCACAAACAAATCAACAAGACAAACAAAACATAC
Source organism: Myxine glutinosa (assembly GCF_964187855.1). Taxonomy (NCBI): domain Eukaryota; kingdom Metazoa; phylum Chordata; class Myxini; order Myxiniformes; family Myxinidae; genus Myxine; species Myxine glutinosa. The sequence goes on along the minus strand of NC_136272.1, from coordinate 9,487,737 downwards.
AAAAAGAGGGAGCGGAAGACAAGATGGGGAGAGGAGGGGAAGCACACAAACACAACACCTGAGAGCAGGGAGAAGCGCGGGAGGGAGAGGGCCTGGGGCGAGGAGGCGTGGGAAGGGGGGGGGGGGGGGAGATGTATAAAACACAAGGAGACCAAGGACCTCCAGGACAGAAGTTGGTATTTCAAAAAAGTGTAGGATTTGGGGTGAAATTAGCGGGGGTAGAAAAGATCAAGGTTTTGGATGGGGGAAGATAAGAGATGGTGGCGAACAGCTATTTTAAAGACCTGGAGGGTGGAGTGGGATTGAAGAGAGTGAGGGAGTTTGTTCGGGAGGCGGGAGAAAAGAGGAATGAAGGAGTGAAGGTGAGCAGAAAGTCTTGATTTTGGCAGTTTAACCATAAGAGGGTTGCAGGCAGATCTTGTGTGACCTGTAGGAATATTTGGGGGACAGAGCCCAGAGAGAGCTGGGGGAGCAAGGCCAGAGAGGAGTCGGTAGAAGACGGAAAGACCACCAACCTGTCTGCGGTGAGTGAGTGAAAGGCCCTTGGAGTTAGCTTCATCGCGGGAGATTCCAATGATTCTGAACGCTTTGGTTTCAACAGCGTGAAGACGAGCTAGGTGTGAGGCAGGTGCACCAGCCCAGAGGGGAGAGCAGTATTCCATTGAGCTGCGGATAAAAGCCTTGTATGTGGTGAGGAGCTCAGGTGTGCCAAGGAAGGACTTCGCACGACGGAGGATGCCCAGTCGGCGACTGGCTTTGGAGGCCATATTTGAAATGTGGTTTTCCCAGGAAAGATCATGGCAGATAGTGAGACCCAAAAGCTTGAGTGACAGAACTTCTTGGAGAGGATTATTCAGAAAGTGGATGGGAGGGTTGTCCAGTCGGTCTTTTTGGAGAGACATCGTAAGAGTGTGAGATTTGTCAGGATTGAAAGACATGTTCCACTTGTTTGCCCAGTCTGTGATTTTGTCCAGGTCTGCAGAGAGTGAGGAGGCTGCAGACTGCCAATCTGAGGGATGAGGAATGGAGCGACAGAGAGTAGAGTCGTCAGCAAAGAGATAGAGAGGATTTTCAAGAGAGTCAGAGCCCTCTAACCAGTAGTACAAATTTAACCCATTATGATCCATATTTACATCCACCACCGAAGGTGGATGGAGGTTATGTTTTCACCATTGTCTGTTTGTATGTCTGTTTGTGAACAAGATAACTCCAAAAATTTGTGGACGGATTCGAACAAAATTTGGCAGAGAGCTTGGGTGTGCGATAAGGACGAAATGATTAGATTTTGGTGAAGATCCGGATTCAGATCTGGATCTGAGAATTATTCAAATGACTCTTCACCATTGAGTGATGGGGCTAAAACCGACACATAGCACGATATCTCAAAACGTTATGGACAGATTTGTACGAAACTTGGTGGACAGGTTGGGTGCGTGAAAAGGACGAATCGATTCGATTTTGGTGAAGATCTGAATGTGGATTCGGAAACGAGAATTATTGAATTTTTAAGTGATTCTTCACAATTGAGAGCTCGGGTGAAAAGCGATATAGAACATGATAGGGCAAAGTGGAGCATTAAGCTCCAGGGGGCATTAGGCTCCACTACATTGTAAATCTTGAAGGTAAATATGCATTTACAATGTCGTGGAGCCTAATGCCCCCTGGAGCTTAATGCCCCCCTTTGCCCTATATAAAAAAGTTATGGACGAGTTTTGACTAAACTTGATGAATGAGTTGGATAGGTGACGAGAACAAACCGATTAGATTTTGCTTCAGGTCTGAATCCAGGTCCGGCCTATCAGTGGTTGATGACAGTCGTCACAAAACGACATATATTTCTTCGTTTTTATTTCATTCAACATTATTAGCCGGAAGTAAAATATGGTTCAGGAAATTACCGAGAGATATTGCTTCGTTTCTTTATTTATTAGATATTGCGCATACACTTTAAATAGGTTTATTTGAAATCTTTAATTTTCACAATGTAATATATTTGTCATTTGATGATGACGAGACACTTCCTCTTGACTCGTGACAATTCATGCATTGCGTGGAAACTTCCATTTCCAAAATGAATGACACAGTCGATGAAGAACGACTCGGTGTCAGCAACGCGGGAAAATGCAGAGATATATTTTTTAAAATACACCATATCACCGCCCACCGCCCAACCGCCAACAACCGCCCAATATGTATCATACACCGCCCAACAACCGCCCAATATGTATCATACACTGCCCAACATGTATCATACACCGCCCAACATGACAGACGGCAACATGTCGACGTTATCGCTTTTTCTTTAAACCGAGTGAACCGAGCCAAACCGAGTGAATTCACCGTTTACTTTTGATGACAGTCGTCACAAAACGACATATATTTCTTCGTTTTTATTTCATTCAACATTATTAGCCAGAAGTAAAATATGGTTCAGGAAATCTTCTTCGAATATTCCGCCACCATATGACCGCCCAACACCGCCCAACAGCCAACAAGTATCATACACCGCCCAACATGACAGTCAGCAACATGTCGACATTATCGCTTTTTCTTTAAACCGAGTGAACCGAGCCGAACCGAATACACCGAGTGAATTCACCGAGCGAATTTCATCCAATGCCACTGAGTTTCATGAAACCGAGAGATATTTCTTCGTTTTTATTTTATTAGTTACCAGCAGAAGTACCCAGTGTTGCCGGGCGGGGGAGGGGGGAAGGGCACGTACACTTTAAACATGTATATACATGTGGGATGTGGGATATATACATGTGGGACGTGTGTGTGTGTGTCTGTGTGTGTGTGCGTGCGTGCGCGCGTGCATATGTGTGTGTGTGTGTGTATATATGTGTGTGTATGTGTATGTAGGCTAACCCCTGCTCTCGCAGGGAAAATGGCCTTCAAATGCATGTTGTTGTTGTATGTGTATATATATGTCTGTGTGTGTGTGTCTGTACGTGTGTGTGTGTGTGTGTGTGTGTGTGTGTGTGTGTGTGTAGATGTATATATGTGTATACATATTTGCGTGTGTGTGCGTGTGTGTCGATGTACGTGTGTGTGGGTGTACGTGTGTGTGTATATGTAAACATGGGCCGGTGTGTGTGTAAAGTGTGAGGAGGTATTGGAGAGGAAAATGCAGAGATATATATTTTTAAATCGCGCCATGATGATAAACGAAAATACACCGCCTAAAATAACAGTCGACATATATTTAAAATTCGTCGCACACATCCATGTTGTTGGGAATGACATATATGACATATATGACATATATATATGACACATATGAATGACATATATGGGAATGACATATAATTCACCGAAACGTTGAAGCAACCGCATAATATTATGGTGATGTTTAACTCTGAGTGAGAATAGTTCTAAATTTTAAAAACTTTCTTCTGATATTTGTGATTTCTTTCAAACAAACTGTATTTCCCATCTACACGGGCATGTATTCCTATTAACGTTATGTAAAGTACATAAATTGTGTGGATTACATCATTTGTGGATGTGATCAATTGCCAGTAACCATTTTATATAACTGAATGTGCAGATGCAGCATCTAACTCAATATGTCGAAATGTCACACACATCCATGCCCGTGGGATTCCCACGGGTGACCCCGCAAGTCTATATAATAATACCGTAAGGACTCGACTTTGTTATCCCTTTACGCCGCACCCAGTGACCCGATGCCCACGGCACTAATGGATTTACGATCTACGAACCGCGCTCTTTGTTTATCATGTACAGCCATACTCGAAAAATCTGAATTCGCTGACGTTGGGGCCCAAAAGCATCCGATTAACTGCCGATACGACGCCATCTTACGATGCCATCGTATTGGCGTCTGCTGGGCGAAGGCGAAGCGAGCCGTCTGCTGATTGGACAGTCGAGTGGTGTGAACATGGGTGGTGTGAACCAAATTGTCCTTTTATTCCCTTGAACATTTTAAATTAGGATACATAAGGAAACGTCTTTATCATCATTTTAATAAAGTTAAATGGAGTGACGTTGCGATACTCGGGGTGCGTTGCATAAATCCTCGTAACTCAGAGAGGTGTAGCGGGTGGCGAGACGTAAGGAAGCTTAAAGATAACGAGCTGAAAACAGACGAACGATATGTCAATCTCTTTCTACACCGAACGGAAATAAAAGTATGAGAGCGGGAAGGCATGGCCTGAGCACTTCGAACAGAGAGGACTGATTGGACTTAACTTAAAGAGAAAAAATTGGAGCATAATGGAAAAAGAAGATCCCATGAGCCCTCCCCGATGCCATCCATAATGGTACACTCTATCCATACACCACATCCTCCCTTCCGTGGATGTTCCACGGGTTTCACGTCTTTATCGTCATTTTAATAAAGTTAAATGGAGTGACGTTGCGATACTCGGGGTGCGTTGCATAAATCCTCGTAACTCAGAGAGGTGTAGCAGGTGGCGAGACGTAAGGAAGCTTAAAGAAAACGAGCTGAAAACAGACGAACGATATGTCAATCTCTTTCTACACCGAACGGAAATAAAAGTATGAGAGCGGGAAGGCATGGCCTGAGCACTTCGAGCAGAGAGGACTGATTGGACTTAACTTAAAGAGAAAAAATTGGAGCTTAACGGAAGAAGAAGATCCCATGAGCGCTCCCCTATGTCATCCATAATGGTACACTCTATCCATACACCACATCCTCCCTTCCGTGGATGTTCCACGGGTTTCGGCTAGTCTATATAATAATAGCGTAAGGACTCGACTTTGTTATCCCTTTTACGCCGCACCCAGTGACCCGATGCCCACGGCACGAAGGGATTTACGATCTACGAACCGCGCTCTTTGTTTATCACGTACAGCCATACTCGAAAAATCTGAATTAGTCGACTTTGGGGCCCAAAAGCATCCGATTACCTGCCGATACGACGCCATCGTATTGGCGTCTGCTGGGTGAAGGCGAAGCAAGCCGTCCGCTGATTGGACAGGCGAAGGCGAAAGCAAGCCGTCCACTGAGTGGACAATCCAGAGCATGCATTTGTGCCGGTGTCGTCGATTGCGTTGTACGCTAACCTCATCAGGTGGGTTTACCATAATTTCTTCCATATACTGTGATTACAACGAAGTGAAACCGATCAGCAGCCCATCAGTATCATATAAAGCAATAAATACCAAGGCATCAGCTTCTGAAAGCTTAAAACAAAGTGTACTTCGCCGACGAAACTGACGAAAAGTAGGCGTAGGCGTAGGCCTAGGCCCCTACCTATCCAGTTGTGTTTCCATTGTGGCCATGATCTCAACAAATGGCGTAGGCCATGTGGCGTAGGGTAGGTCATGATCAGCCCCCCCCCCCCCTTTCGTTTCTTTTACATGTACCTGGGGCTTCCTGTTTCGATGACATTAAAACTGTTGGTGGTGTCATGGCATCTTCATTCAAGGATGCCTATTTTATGCGTCACCTTTTGTCAGACGATGATGAATGGGACAGTGCACTAACACAGGCTTCTTCATTCCGAATGCCTTGTGAATTGAGGTCCCTCTTTGCCACAATATGCATCCATTGTCAGCCACAAGATCCAGTGACACTTTGGCTAAAGCACAGAGAATCGCTCATTGAGGACTTTCGTCGTTCCAGTGATTTACAAGTGGCTGAATTGCGTGGTCTGCAACACGTTCAAGCAATATTGCTCGATGCTGGTCTTACTTGTGCTGCTTTAGGTTTTCCAAATCTCCCAGACGAAGCTGAATTAGACTACGAATCTGGTTCCTTTCCACATGCTGAAATGGCAAAAGCTCAGATACCCCTTCTGAAAACTGAACAGAAGGTGCTATTCGATGCTGTGTGTGCTGCAGTGGTGGAGGTTCAGAGTAAATCACCACGACCTCGCTGTTATTTTCTCGATGGTCCTGGCGGTAGTGGCAAAACTATGCTTTACAATACGTTGATTTCATTTCTCCGTGGTCAGAATCTCAGAGTTGCTTCAAGTGCATGGACAGGCATTGCCGCCACACTGCTCAACGGTGGTCGGACTGTTCACAATCTGTTCAAGCTTCCAGTCCCTATCATTGATACGTCTACCTGCAATATAGACCCAAACTCTGCCCATGCTGAATTGCTTCGATCAGTCACCATGTTTATTGTTGATGAAACATCAATGGTCCCCTGACATGCTTTCAATGCCATCGATATAGCACTGAGAGATATAACTGCTACAGACGTTCCCTTGGGTGGAAAAAAATTTCTTCTTGGTGGTGACTTCAGACAGGTACTTCCAGTTGTCCCGAGAAAGCCGCGTGCAGTCATTGTCAAAAACTGTCTGAAACGTTCTCATCTTTGGCACCATTGTACTGTTGTAAAACTGTGGAAAAACATGCGAGCCAACGAGGACCAACAAGATTTCGCTAAGTGGCTGATTGAACTTGGCAATGGTCAACTTCACAAGCCTTTGCCCGACACTCACCCGGAATGTATCGTACTTCCCTCCAAATTTAACATTGTAAAGGGAAATATAATTGACTATGTTTTCGATGATGTATCAGAAGCAAATCTTGCTCAAACGGTTATTCTGAGCCCCACCAACGAACATACTCTGAAGCTAAATGATGAGGTCTTGGACAGAATTCCTGGTCCAAAGACAGTCTACTACAGCACTGATTGCGCCATTTCTGATGACAATGAAGAGGCTCAGAGCTATCCAATTGAGTTTCTCAACAGCATAACACCTTCGGGGATGCCGCCCCACCGTCTAAGCCTCAAACCAGGGACTATTATAATGCTTCTCAGGAATCTCGATATTCGTCAAGGTCTTTGCAATGGCACTAGACGTCGCCTTCACCACCTTCATTCTCACGTACTTAATGCAGAAATACTAACAGGTGCCCACCAGGGACAACGAGCTCTTATACCCCGTATCAGACTCGCCCCATCTGATGCCAGTTTACCCTTCGTTCTACAGCGAACTCAGTTTCCTGTTCGCCTGGCATATTCAATGACCATAAATAAAGCCCAGAGCCAACCCCACCAGGGACAACGAGCTCTTATACCCCGTATCAGACTGGCCCCATCTGATGCCAGTTTACCCTTCGTTCTACAGCGAACTCGGTTTCCTGTTCGCCTGGCATATTCAATGACCATAAATAAAGCCCAGGGCCAAACATTCCGTAAACTGGGTATCTATTTGCCTGCTCCTGTCTTCTCCCACGGCCAGTTATATGTGGCATGTTCAAGAGCACGGTCGTTCAAAGATGTGTATATCAAGGTTGATAATACGAGTACGCAAGGAGTCGTCAGAGGCTTGACTATTACCCCAAACATTGTTTATCCAGAAGTTTTAAAATAATTTCAACCTCTGATACTGCGTTCATTGTATTATATTCCTCCTGCTCTGCCTTGACATTGACGCTTACCAATGCGCCAGTATGGGGCTAATTCCAGTCGATTTACTAAGCCGTTCATTTTTTTTTAAGTCTATGGTTCTACTGCTGTTCCTTTCCAGTGACACATACCACTGCGCCAGTGTGGCCAGAGTGGTGCTATGCCGATTCCTATTACGAATCCATTCATTTTTCAAAAGTATATCATAGCGTTGTCATTTAAGTAGATTGCAATAAATACGTTGTTCATATACGCACTCTTCATTCTCATCTTTCTTCCTAACTCTTACTCGGACAAGCAAATCCCCTATGCCATCCATAATGGTACACTCTATCCATACACCACATCCTCCCTTCCATGGATGTTCCATGGGTTTTGGCTAGTTCCAAGTAATAGAGGAAACAAACAAAAGTTTAATATGTGATTATTACGGGAATATTGTAGGAATAATGGAAAAAAGGAAAAGGTGAGAAGTGAAGAAGCAAGTATACAAAGCTTTTTGTCGTGTTGCTATTGTCCACCTTGAATGGTCACTGTACCAATGGAATTGAGCCTGACAATGATGAGTCTTCGTCGGAAGGAGAACGCATGTCGTGGGGTTAATAAGCACCTGGTCGAACTCGGACAGTGTACAAAAGATTTATTAATTATAAAAATAATACATGCATGTGAGATGCTGAAGTGGCGTGTAGGACAGTAACACTAGCCACCAGACAAAGCCCCCCTCACAGAGAAACAAAACAGTGTGTTCCCTGCCAAATCACACAAGATGCCCAACCGCACACGCAAGCTTGTTCATGATCTCAACAACTAACACATATTACTCGAAGGTCACCTTGCCCACCCTAGATTTAGAATGCACATGTTTACCGCAACTTCAATCTTTGAGTAGAAATCTCAAACCATCTCAAAATGTCTTGTCGGGGAGGAGGGGGGGGGGGGGGAGGGAGGGGATGGTCTTGTCCACCAGCTCACAATTCCGCACTCCAACCTCTATCACTCTAACTCGATAACATCAAATACTAACATGACCATGCATGAGAATCCCACAACATGTGTGAATCAAACCGCAGGCAGCCGCAATCTCCCCTGCAGGCACACCTGTCTAGACATTATCAGACTGTCCACAAAGTCACATTCATAATATTTTCACACCTTATGCACACTATGTGAACTGAATCACTTTACGCAAACATCAATACCACTCCAACCTCTCCCCACTTGGCATGATTTCCGCTCTCACATCCTGCCCCGACTGAACCAACCAACAGGAGACAGAGTGTTATGGAACAGGTTTTGGGTCTCTCTTGAACAGCTGGTGGTCTTTTGAGGGACTCGTCTTGATCATAAATCACTCAGCAAGTCGCTCCAGCCCACGAGAGTACTCAAGCTCAATTTCTCCTTCCTAAAAAATCGTGCCACAGAATTCGTGGTTTTGCAGCTTTGTCCCCCTCCGTGTCCCTGCTCCCGCCTTTCTGTACGCGTCCTCTTTGAAATCCGTGTTCCATCAACATAACTCCGTTGCCGGCTGCACGAACACAGCCGGACAGACAGACAGGGGCGAAATCATAACCACAATTAAACCACAATTACCTGCATTCCATTTTCTGCATAGGTGTTACAATTCTGACATTTCCCCTGTCACCTTCTGACATTGAAAGCGATCCAACACAATGACGTCATCCCCCTTCAAAAACTCAGCGCATGCGCACTCAGCACACATCAATGGTACATGTGACGAATCTCAACCCAGAGCATTCACAGGTCTAGAACCCAAAGTCTGGGTGTCACCATTTTAACCTCCTTCACACACCTTATGCACCCCACAATAAACTGTCATCCCAATGTTTCACAGGCAGGGCGACCCAACAATGTGTGATCCATCCCTCAGATAGACGTTAAATAGGCATCCCGTCTGCCAGCACTCGCCCCGCCGGTGTCCCTCACAAAGAGTAGGCGAGCTATCGCCGGCACCCTTGGCACAAATTGTAAATTCTGTCCTAACACGCAGGGGGCACTGCATCAGCGGCACAGCCGCACCCTTATAAAGTACCTTGGTATGTACGTTCCTGCAGTCCATCTATGTATTACATATGCTCGCCAGTGAACGACGGCTCCGAGGGAGACTGGCCCTTCACGTCTCTCCGATTTGCCACGTTCCTATTTTTGTATTCAACACGAAGCCAAAGCTGATCGCACCTTTATTTGACAAGTCCAGCAATCGCTGCATACAGTGCGTATGAGATCAATTCAAAACATAACTCGATGCCCGGGTTCAGGGCAAGTGATCGCTCCACTTCCGGTCCGAATACACAGCAATTAAATGCGCATTCCTTTCTTTTGTGATTCCCTGCTGGCTCGTGGCTCATTGCCAAGGGAACCAGACTGTCCACTCCGATCGCCTGCTGATCCGTGCGAGGGAGGAAGGTAGGGCCATAAACACCTCCCACCCGAGGGCTGCTCGCGACAATAATACTGTATTCAATACAATAATACGACAATGAATGAATGAATGATCGTTTTAAGGCCATTTTCCCTGCCTGAGTGGTGGTTAGCCTTGCGGGGCCCATGACAATCATGGTTCCCTGTTTGAGGCAATGTTTTTATGGCCGGATGCCCTTCCTGACACCAACCCTTGGTCACGCTCTTACGGTGCGCAGGGATACGGTGTACCTATTCTGAATCCGGGTACACACCGTGATCATTCATCCCAGCAAGCTGGGACTCAATTTCCCGACTTCGGAAGGATGACAGGCTGAGGCAACCCCCCTGGCATTAATTCAGCGATCGACCGAGATTCGAACCCAGGATCCTAGGATCCCAAGCCGGCACCCTAACCGCTAAGCCAACACCAGGCCTCCACAATTAATACCACAATATGACAATAATAGACAATAATATCCGATTGCTAATACTGTATTCACGAATCCATACATTAAGCTCACATTCATTAGAGAACGAGCTGGGTTCGGCTAACTTTGGTAGCCAGACACTCAACTTCACACGAATCATCCGAATCAATGTGTCGTACCTTGTTCCCAGATGTGGAGAGGCCTCCTTGGACTTCATGCTTCGTGGGGACTTCATGGGGAGGGATCTCATCTGTGTAGCACACGTCTCAGGAACATCATGTTTCCAAAATATCCAAAACCTACCTCACATTTCATTTGAGTGCCCGATCTGACTGAATCCCCTGTCCTACCTACCTATCATCTTCTCAACGGAGAAATTTCTCAGCCCACCAGCCGAATCGCTTCCAGTGTACCTTAGATTTGGTGATCATTTTTCTTCTCCTTTCACCAGATGTTCCTTGTTCATTCCCCATCTTACTGGCATTCTTCCCTTACTCCGCAACCCGTTAGGTTAAAGGAGGCTCCCCTTATCCGGCTTCCTCCACTGACGGATGCACGGCAATACCCGTAGAATGTTGCCGTCGTTCAGGTCCTCAAGGCAGAGTGCAGCGAGCGTCCGAGTGTACCGGTTCTACCTGTCCCTTTAAGAGACATTCGCAACACATCCAACTGTGACATTCCTGCCAGACCTCCCACACGTGCGAGTGTCCAGACTTTCTTTCAAGGCTGTCTCTTTGAAACACTCATAGTGTGTCCGAGTGTCCAGGAAGCCTGGAAACACTCAGGTGCTCAGGCCCCAAGCCACTTGTATCTTACCTCCTTATTTTAAACAAATAAATCTCTGCACCCTATCCGTTCCCCTTTAACTTTCATTTGAATCTGCGCCAGAGATAAAGCCAAGACAGGATCCTTCACTCAATTGCGGCAGAAGTTACCATTCTACCGAAAAAGTTCTCACCATTTGGTGGGCGCCCGGAAAACTTGCTGCCATCGAGAAACAACCCAGTCCCTCTCCCCTCCGGGCTAGATCCCATCCTCGTCGCCATCTGTTGTGGGTTTAATAAGCACCTGGTCGAACTCGGACAGTGTACAAGAGATTTATTAATTATAAAAATAATACATGCATGGGAGATGCTGAAGTGGCAGGTAGGACAGTTTTTTTGTTTGCCCTCCAATTTTTTGTTTATTTAAAGTCTGATGATTATGTTGGTATGATTGTACTTGCTGCCCTGCCTTCTAGCAAGCATTGAAATTGGTTTAAAATACCTTTAGTCAGTGCAGTATACTTTTTATTCTACCAGGTGAGTGCCAGGGGTATTGACCCTGTTTAATTGGAAAAAATCTACTTTGGATTATTCAACTTTTTTATTTTTTATAATTGCACTTTAACCCCCAACCTCAAGCCCACCTTCCAAATTTCCAGCTTTTCCTTCCTGAGAGTTTGCTTCTGGAGCCATTTTGTACACCCAATGCATCCTCCCTCAACCCCATTCCTCCCCACCCCATTGTTTGACCAAGTCTCCCCCTATTTTGTCCTTGAACCCTGTTGTTGGTGTTGTTGGTCCCCCCCCCCCCCCCTCCTTTCTCTCCCTTTCCTCCTACTTCTCTCTCTACTGTTCCTTTTGTCCTGTTACGTCTTGATCCGTTTAGTGTTCTATGTATACCTCTTCCACGAGCCTCAACTCTGTATACAAAATACCTGGCACCTATATTCTTCAAAAATAAATCTGTTGGATTATTTCAAATTTTCAAGTGGAGATGGTATTTCTCCCTGGAGCACAAATATCATATGTTGTATATTCCAAACTCTCACAAATGCATGATAACAGATATACAAGTACATCCGGCCAAATTATAACCTTTCCATGATCGGTAATGGTTGTCTTGGGGTTCCCTCCCCACTGATCCCAACCAATCAACATTCTGCTTTTTGTATATTTTAAGAAACCTTCCTTGATCATCCCTTAAGTGTTTCTTTAGTAATTGATACAACCCAATCACCATCATTTGATGTCATTGCATGTTGTTTTTCTATGCAGATGGCTGGCAATTCGGCTGGAGCTGGTGGGCACGCTGTTTGTGTTCTTTGCAATGCTCTTTGCTGTGCTGTCCCGTCAGAGCTTGATGGGTGGTATCGTCGGTCTTTCCATCTCTTATGCTCTCAATGTGCGTTTGTACATGTTTATGCCTCAGTTACCGAAGTCGCCAGAGGCATTATGTTTTCAGGTTGTCCGTTTGACTGTCCGTCCATGATAGGTTTTCGTTACCACGATAACTTGAGAAGGCTGCGGGGATCTTTGTCAAACTTAGTGCAGGTATGTATGAGGAGGTAAAGATGACAATGATGACATGGAAAGATGAAGAATGACAGAGATCTGTAATCTGGTGGTGAAAGAAGGCCGCATTCCAGTGGATTGGGAACTGAGTACCCTCGTCCCTCTATACAAGGGGAAAGGTGACCCTCTGGAGTGTGGCTCGGACCGAGCGATAAAGTTATTGGAGCATGGAATGAAGTTATTGGAAAGGGTGTTGGAGAGGAGGATAAAGAAGAAAGTGAAGATTGACGAAATGCAGTTTGGATTTATGCCAGGAAGAGGAACGACAGACGCGCTTTTCATTGTGAGGCAGTTGCAGGAGAAGTACATGGAGAAGAGGAAGAAGTTGTTTTTTGGGGTTTGTTGATCTGGAGAAAGCATTCGATAGGGTTCCACGCAAAGTATTGACATGGCCATTGAGGAAGTTAGGAGTGGAGGAATGGTTGATCAGAGTAGTGATGGCAATGTACAAAAGAGCGTGCACAGCTGTAAGGACGAAGGACGGGAACAGTGGTGAGTTTGAGGTGAAGGTGGGAGTGCATCAGGGGTCGGTACTAAGTCCACTACTATTTGTAGCTGTGATGGAGGTGCTGGCTCAGAACGTAAAGGAGGGTTTACCGTGGGAGTTGTTGTATGCAGATGATCTGGTGTTGATTGCGGAAAGTATGGATGGACTGAAGGAAAAGATGAACAAGTGGAAGGAATGTATGGAGACAAAAGGTCTGAAGGTGAATATCGGAAAGACGAAGGTGATGGCAAGTGGTAAAGCATGTGGTGAGGTGGAAAGAACTGGGAAGTGGCCCTGTGCTGTGTGTAGGAAGGGTGTCGGAGTGAATTCCATTCAATGTACAATGTGTGCTGAGTGGGTTCACCAAAAAGGTAGCGGTCTGAGAGGGTTATTAACCAGTGTGGCAGCTACATTCAAATGTAAGGTGTGCACAGAGGGAGCTGCAGATGGAGGAAATGCTGAGATGGATCTTGGAGACGGCGTGAAGCTGGAAGGTGTGAAAACATTTTGATACCTCGGAGACATGCTGAATGGGGAAGGTGGATCAGACTCGGCAACCGTTGCTAGAGTGAGATGTGCATGGAAGAAGTTTCGGGAACTGAGTGGCGTGCTGATGATGAGGGGAGTGTCGTTGAAGCTGAAGGGAAAGGTGTATGCTGCATGTGTGATAACTGATAAGTGTTATGATTTATGGGAGCGAGACATGGGTAATGAACATAGAGCAGCAACGAAGGTTGGAAAGGGTGGAAATGTGAATGGTTCGACGGATGTGCGGAGTATCGTTGAGAGAGAGGAAGACAAATGATGAATTGCGAAAGATGATGGGAAAAGAGCCTGTGATTGATGCTGTGAAGAGGAACAGGTTGAGATGGTTTGGTCATGTGTTGAGGAAGGATGAAAGTGACTGGTTGAGAAGAGTGATGGAAATGAATGTAGAAGGAAGTAGAGGACGGGGAAGACCGAGAAAGACTTGGCTAAAGATGGTCGAAGAAGAAATGCAGGCAAGGGGGTTAACAAGGAGAGATGCAGAAAGTAGGGCAAAATGGAGAAGATTGTCATGGGGACCGCAAGGCTAACCCCCGCTCGAGTCGGGAAAATGGCCTTTAAAATGCATGTTGTTGTTGTTGTACCGAAGTCGCCAGAGGCATTATTTTTTCAGGTTGTCCGTTTGACTGTCCGTCCATGATAGGTTTTCGTTACCACGATAACTTGAGAAGGCTGAGGGGATCTTAGTCAAACTTAGTGCAGGTATGTATGAGGAGGTAAAGATGAACTGATTAGATTTTGTGGTCATGAGGTCAGAGGTCATGTTAGGTAAAAATCCTGTAACCGTGATAACTTGTGAACCAGTGAAGGGATTCTGACCAAATTTGGTACACTTATGTAGAGTGATGTAAAGATGAACTGATTAGATTTTGGGGTCAAGAGGTCAAAGGTCAAAGTCTCTAATATGTCTATAACTTGAGAATGGCTAAAGTGATCTAATTCAAACTTGGTACAGGTATGTATGATGTAAAGATTAACTGATTAGGATTTTCGGGGCAAAGGTCAAAGGTCAAGGGTCAAAGTCCGTAATAAGTCTATAACTTGAGAACAGCTGAAGTGATCCAATTCAAACTTGGTACAAGTATTATAATGATGTAATAATGTGGGCGGAGGCATATCGGTCGATGTCCTGACGTCGAAGAGTACCGTTCTTGTTACCTCCACCACCAAAGGTGGATGGAGGTTAGGCCGAGAAAAATATATTTCCGGTCTCTGGTCAGCGCGCGCATCAATTTTGGCCTTGCGCGTCAACAATTTTTTTTTTTTTCAAATTTCCAATGGTGCCGACAACAGTGCGCGCTGTCTATATAATATAGAGCACATCATAAATTATATAGCACATTAAACATAAACAATGCCGCGCCACCTCAAGTATTCGCGTATACTTGAGGCGGCGCCAAGATGAGATAATTGCCATTAAGTGAGCCGTGACGTCACGTTCTCGCCGAAAACGCGATTTCGAGAGTGAGGAGCCATATAATGTATGCATGTTGCCAGGCCGGCGCGCTATCTCGCGAAATACGGGTCTGTAAGGTCGCCATTGGTATCGACGTTCGCGCACGGTTCTCCCCTACAAAACTACGTTTAGTTTGTCCAAATCCAACCAGCGGTTCCAAAGATATGAGTAGTTTTGTGTGCCGTGACGTCATGAATCCAATCGGCTGGATATTGTCATTTATTGAAACGAAGACGTTCTTTGTCGGGTTTGTGTGAAGCAACCAGAAGGCCTAGAGAGCTGCAGGCTACACGATGACGTTTACAGCGTCAAAATCGATTCAGCGATTCGGCAGATAAATGACTAAATGTAATCCATTTACGCTATGATGTCATCACGTGATTCTGAAATGCGTGTCCTGCGTAAATACGGATCCATTTTTTTGAAAATAAACATCGTCTCGCGGTTCGTCCAGGATATCTCTACAACTACAACCACAAGGCCCCAACCACAAGGTCTTAAAATTTGTGCATTTATTCACACTACACGAAGACCTTTACGGCGTCGAAATCCGACCGGTGGTTCGGGATATAAATGAAGAAATGTGATCCATTTACGTTATGACGTCACCACGTGCCTCGTGTCATCCCGTACGCGAACAGCTTTCCAGCGGGTGTAGTCATTTGCGCATGCGTGGTTCTTTCAGCGTTGAAGTCATTCAGACCACTTGCACATGCGCAGTGTTGACGCGATCGACGCATTGGAATGTTTGACGGTACGGCGAGGCAAATTCAAGAACGAAATGGCAGTCTACCATATGCTTGAAGAACTCAATGATTTTCAGAATAAATACATTTTAAAATAACTTAAGCTTGTGTTCATTATTTACAAAAAGGCCTACCAGTCGCATTGCCTGTCTTAAATTTCTCTCTGGACGGCACCATGGCAGATGAGGAGGACCGCCAGGTATGAGGACACAAAAAACACCTTTATATGTGCAATCCATGCTTTTAAAAAAACCAAAAAAAAAACCATCGCCACATCAATTCTGGAACTTTGGTCTGGCCAGAGACCAGCAATATATATTTTTTGGCCTAATGTTTTCACCCCTGGCTGTCTGTTTGTTTGTCTCTGTCCGGTTGTGAACAGGATATCTCAAAAAGTTGTTGACGGATTCGGATGAAATTTGGCAGAGAGGTTGCATGTCTGACAAGGACAAATAGATTCGATTTTGGTGAAGATCTGAATATGGATCCGGCTACAATAATTATTTAATTTTTAAGTGATTCTTCACCATTGAGAGATCGGGTGAAAAGCGATATATAACATGATATTTTAAAAAGTGAGGTATGAGTTATGAATAAACTTGGTGAACGAGTTGGGTAGGTGACAAGAACAAGCCAATTAGATTTTGATTCATGTCCGAATCCAGATCCGGCCGATCAGTGGGATACAAAACATAAACTGTTCACCAGGCGGAGGTATGCTCTCTACTGAGTGCCGTTCTAGTTATTGCTTATAATCATACAGGGGAAAGTAATAATCACATTACCGTCTAAGTTGGTGTATTTTAACTTTCTACCTTACAGATCTGCCAGCACGTACGTAAGTGATTTCCTATGAATGTCAATGTACTTGATGCGACACATTCACTCAGACTACACTTATCTCTATATATAAAGGAGGAGTGTCTGTGTGTCTGTCTGGATGTCCGCTTATGACTCAAGAACTACACATCGGAGAAAAGTTTTAGACACAGATTCGGAATCAGCATAAAATTCCGGTGGTTATCGGCTACTTTTTATTTTAATATCAATGGTCTAAAAAACCGCGCCAGCTGCAATTCCATGGTGCAGTTTGTGGCGGCGCTATTGCCCCTTTCCGATCCCATGACGCATTGCTGTTCCGATTCGCGATAAGGTCTATGCGTTATCACCGACACTTTTCCACCTTTTCCATACCTTTTAATCAGATTTACCTTATCGTCCATCGTAACCACATTACGCTTGGAAACACTAGCATTATCCTTCTTCGGACCCATGGCTAACACAGACACAGTAAAGGAATACTGTACGTCGCCTCTGTTTTGAATGAGAATCAGCGGTTGTGCGCACACACAGTATACTGTACATACATACATACATATTTTAATGTGCTTTTTATTGTATTTTAAATTGTTTTTTAGCTTCTTTTATTGTTAATTTATGTACTATTTTATTTATTTTAAATATATTTTTAAGGAAAACAAATGTTTTCACGTCCGTAGGAGTGATGTAATGTCACACATAATGACGTTCGCTGCCCGGTCATGAAAGAAATTATGATTCTCTTGACAAAGTGACATGCAGATCAGGCAGGAAACCTCCCAACTGAGTTTCTCAATAGTCATCAGCCTCAATTCTAAAATCCTTAATTTTCATCCTATTGACTTGAACTTTGAATAGGATTTACATATCGGCTTACTGAATTAAACCACCAACTATTTTTGAGATCGGCGTAGGCCAAAAGGTCAACGTAGGCCAAAGGTCAACCACTTTTTTTTTTAGTTTCTAAAATCCTCAATTTTCATCTGATTCACTTGAAATTTGAATGGGATTTACATATCAGCAAACTGAATTCAACCAACAACTATTTTTGAGATCACCATAGGCCAAAAGAGCAACATAGGCCAAAAGTCAACAACAATTTCAAATTTCTAAAATCCTCAACTTTCATCTGATTGACTTGAAATGTGAAGAGGATTTGCATATCAGGTCACTGAAATTGAACCACCAATTCTTTTTGAGGTCAGCATAGGCCAAAAAGTAAACATAGGCCAAAGGTCAACAACTTAAGGTGAAGTTTTAAAAATCCTACATTTTCATCCAATTGACTTGAAATTTGGATAGGATTTGCATATCGGGTAACCTAATTCAACCACCAATTATTTTTGAGGTCTAAAGGTGAAAATATCAATATGGGCCAAATTTCTAAAATCGTCAATTTTCATCTCATTGACTTGAAATTTGAAGAGGATTTGCAGATCAGATCACTGAATTAAACCACCAATTATTTTTGAGGTTAACCTAGGCCAAAAGGTCAACAACTTATTTCAGGAATATTTCAAGACATATTTCTGGCGCAGGGGCAATCAATGAAGGTTGTAGGCCTGAACTTCACAGAACAAGTGTTTTCCCATGGCCAGCTGAACGTGGGCCGCTCGAGGGTTGGAAAACCAAGCAATCTTTATGTCTTGGCACCAAGTAAGAAAACCAGAAATGTTGCATACCCAGAGGTTTTGGAAAATTGAAAAAACGTCATGTAGGAAATGTACTGTGATATTGCTCTAAAATATACATGTTCTTTTCATCATATATTTGTATTATTCTTCTTCAACTCGGGCGAAGCGGGGTACCTCAACTAGTCTATATATAAAAGGAGCTCGGCCTGCCTTCGTCCGTGCGAACATCCACAATGGGTCTTGTATTCTATTCCTCATTAATTACTGATTTTTCAAAGTGAAGTCTTATTTACTCTTTACTATCTTTAACTTTGAAGACCCAAATCTGGAAGGCAGGAGAAATAACTCAAGTGAAAATAATCCAAGTAAAGTTTCCTACAGTCAACTACTTCCAATTCACCTGAGTTGAATATGCATGTTGCTGTGCAGGTGACCCAGACGTTAAACTGGCTGGTACGTCAAACATCAGAGCTGGAAACGAACATTGTCGCAGTGGAGCGTGTGGTGGAGTACAGTCAAGCCGAGACAGAGGCAAGTTCTGGATTAGAACGGTCATTGTCGACAAGCCTGAGTTTTGTGCATTGGGCTGACTGGAGTTTATCAAACCATATAATTTTTGAAAATAAAGTACCAACCTCCACCACCCCAAAACCCTCTCCCACTTCCTCCCCTCCCCCCACCCCTATCCCCCAGACAATGACCAGACACAAAAAAAAGTCAAACAAAATCTGCATTCACGACATTTTTGTGCCTGGAGTAAAACAGGAGTGGATGCTGCAACTAATATCTCAGTCAGGTGATCTGTTTTCTCTCTATCTTGTAGTTGTCGCTCCTTGAGTCCAGTCCCAGGTTCCTTCATCGTTGATGTTTGTCCTCTTCTCTCTCAGGGGCTGTGGCGAAGGCTTAGAATCCATGTTCCAGAATTGTCTTGTTTCACAGTTTTTGTTAATTGTCGGCGTTATGTATCGTATTTGCGCATCTCATTGAATGTCCTCACATGTACCTTTGTGCTGGGTCCATTTGTCCTTGTCCAGGCTCTTGTGGGCCTCGTCTGGGTCTGTTGCTGGGTTTCCTCCCTTTTCTCTTTTCCTGTTTGTTCATTCTCCGCTGGCAGTGCATTGCCCTTTTTCCCCTTTATCTCCTCACTGTTCCATGTGCCTCAATTTTCTTGCACATTTTCCTACGCACACTCACCTCTAGGCTATCTAACCTGGGTTTGAATCCCGACCCTGCTAAAAACTGTCATCCCGGTGTTTCACGGGCAGGGTGATTCATCAATGCGTGCGCTGTCCCTCGGATGGACGTTAAACGGATGTCCAGTCTGCCAGCATTCGATGGTGGACGTTAAAAATCCCATGGTGTCCTTAACGAAGAGTAGGCGAGCTATCCGCCAACACCATGAACAAATTACAAATTCCTGAGCTACCCACAGTGTTGCATACGCCCGAAGAAGAAGAAGAATTTAAGTTGTGAGTCTTTCAGAATTCAACATCCTTTGTGTTATATAGTTCCTCTCAACCCCCCACCATCCGCACTTGCCCAACCCAAAACAGACACTACAGGTGAGAATACAACTGTGTAAGTGTTGTGTTGAGGATTCCCACAGAAGGATACAACACAAGACATAACAGACTTTTGAACCCTTCTAGGCACCATGGGTACTGGAGAACCGTCCATCACCCGGATGGCCTCAACATGGAAGGATCACCTTTGAAAACTACTGCCTGAGATACAGGCCCGAACTGGAATTGATCCTTCAAGATATCAGTTGCCACATCTACCCAGGAGAAAAGGCAAGCGTGTTTTCTGTGTTTTGCTAAAGTGAAATTAGCAAGGGAAGAGCGGAAGTTTGATGAATAAGGTATTGCTGTAAAATTGAGATGGGTTTCTCAGGAAGAGATGTCTATGATGAAATGAGGAAGAAGATTCAGTCAAACCTTATGCCAATATGAACCAAGAAAGAAAATTGTGAAAAGAAAACTCAGTTATTTTTAACCTGTAATTCATCACCGAGTATTCAGAAGCCATAATAGTGATTTAACAAATTGTAAATATTTGTGGTTTCTCTGAACGCATTAACAGAATAATACATTTGTAAGGTTGTTGTAGAGCGGATACTCAAACTGCAGTTTCACAGCAAGTAAAATACGCTTCACATCAAATGACTTACCTGTGATGCCCTCAAAGGTAAAAATACACAAACATTTCAGTTTTTACCCTAACCTGTTTCTGAAACGTCATATTAAAAAGCAAATTGCAACCTGATGTCTAATCCCGATGTTTTCCGACTGGTAAGCTTCACGTATTCAAAAGTTTTAATTTGTTGCATCAGATTTTAAAGAAGTATGAGAAGCGTTAAAAATGTTCGACATTTGCTCACAATTGTCCAAGATATACCAAGAGTATAAATGAAGCATATTAACAGTGCGTCTCAATAAAATGTATTCAGAAGTTAATATATATAAAAAACGGGGGGGGGGGGGGCGGTGTTGAGTGAAACGACTTTGGACGATGGAGGATGCCCAGTCCAGGCTGGCTTTGGAGGCCAATTTTGAAATGTTGTTTGCTCAGGAGAGATTATGGCTGATAGTGAGACCCATGGGTTTGAATGACTGAACCTCAAGGGGATTGTTAAGAAAATAGATAAGAGGGATGCAAGACAGTCCTTTTGGAGAGAGTGAGTGAGAGTGTGAGATTTGTCAGGATTGAAAGACGTATTCCAAGTGTTTGACCATCTTATGATTTTTTTTTTAATGGCTGAGGAAAGGACTGCTTGTCTGAAGGATGAGGGAGATCATGGCAGAGAGTGGTCACCAGCAAATAGATAGAGGATTTTCCAGAGAGTCAGAGAGATCATTTTTTAAGATCAGGAATAGGACTGGGCCCAGAATACTGTCTTGGGACACTGCAGCATTGACAGGGAGGGCAACACGGCATTGACAACATGTCCCTGTTAACGGGAAAGGATCCTGAGAGAATCCTGAAAGGATCCTGAGAGTCTGAGAGAGTAAAGTCAGTAAGACACTTGTGGAGTTGGCCTTGATAATTCCATCGGCAGGAGTTTGGAGAGCAAGACAGGATGCCAAACTGTATCAAAAGCACTAGATATGTCCAGAGTGACGGCCCTCATATTGAGGGCCTACATCCATTGTTGGGCGAGTATAAGCAGCATCCCCAAGGTAGAGTGACCTCGTCTGAATCCAAGTTTGTGATCTGAGAGGAGGTTGTTGGAGGAAAGGAAGGATTTTATATCAACTGCGATGATGGATTCCATGACCTTGCTGATGATTAGAAGTAAGCTGATTGGACTGAAGTTGAGGGGTTCCGTTTTTGCACTTTTTACGTCATGCAGTGACGTTGGTGGGTTTCCAAGCAGATAAAAGATGATCTAGCGCAAACGACTGGTTGTAAAAGGGCAGAGAGAGGATGTGCAACAGCAGCAGGGTGGGGTTTTAGGACACGTGAGCTGTTACTGTCCAGTATCAATCAGTCGAGGGTTGAAAGAAATTTCTCCTTCAGGTGTAAAAGACAGAGTACAGGAGCAGTCAGGTATGACTGGAAAGGTGGATGTCGAGAGTGAGGGGTTGGGGACACAACATCTGGCAGCAAGCACAGAATTGAGGCATTTGGCCTTCTCAAATACTGCCGGGGGTTGCAGAATCTGGCTACCTGCTTGATTTATGTCAAGAAGTGTGAAAAGCATGTCAAGTACTTGCCGATACAAGTTCCAATTCATGAAGAAATGTGATTTGACATTACGTGACAACTAGCAAGTGCTCGGTTTAAATCAAGACAGGTACATGTGGGGAAAAAAATCCAGCCAAAACAAATAATTGTAAAAAATATCAAGAGGGGGAAGAAACGTAATCTCCTTTTTGAGTTTCCAATTTTGAGAACAAAGAAAGCAGAAATGCATCGACGTAAACCTGGTACGTCTTCTCGTTCAGGTGGGTGTGGTCGGGCGTACAGGAGCCGGGAAATCCTCGGTGATGAATGGTTTATTTCGTATCCTGGAGGCCGCTGCAGGAAGAATCCTGATCGACGGCATTGACATTTCATCCATCGGTCTACACGATCTCCGCAAGCAGCTCACAATCATCCCACAGGTCACCTGCTTCTCCCAAACTTTTTCTTGCTCACTTGATAGGTGTTCAAATTGCTCCAAAAAATCACTATCATCTGTGGTGAAATGTTAAAAACTTTGTCGAAATTGTTTTAAACGGCTTGAAGTGTTTTTTTGTGATATAAGGAACCGGTACTCTTCTCTGGCTCTCTACGTATGAACTTGGACCCACGAGGCCAATACTCCAGCATCCAGTTGTGGCACGCACTGGAGATGGCACATCTGCACCATCAAGTGCAGGAGATGCCTGGAGGACTCGATTGCCCAATCTCTGAAGGGGGTGACAATCTCAGGTGCTTGGGGAGAATTTGTTGCCGTTTTTATTTCAGGTCGGCTGGAGGTTAAGCCTCGGCTTACCCATTCCCGTAATGCTGAACAAGGCCATGAACTAACGGAGTGGTGCTTGCAGTGTGGGACAGCGACAGCTCGTTTGCTTGGCACGGGCGTTGTTACGGAGGAGTCGTATATTGCTGTTGGACGAGGCAACAGCTGCCGTGGACCTGGAAACGGACAGTCTCATCCAAGAAACAATCCGCAGCGAGTTCGTGACCAGCACCGTGATCACCATTGCTCACCGCCTGCACACCGTGCTCGACTACTCTCGGTTAGACAAGGCCATTGCAATGTTGCTGCAACTCTAATTGTACACCACTGCTGCGATTGTATTTCAAATGGCCGATTAGGGTTGCGGTAGCTGGATGTATTACATTCTTTTTTTTATTTTATCCTTGAGTGACCATTTTCATTATTCCAGAATTTTGGTGCTTGATCGAGGTCGGATCATGGAGTTTGACACTCCTGAGAACCTCATGGAAAGGCAGGGCCTTTTCTTCAACATGGCGAAGGATGCTGGCATCGCTGTGATACAGTCGACAGCGTTTTGACCCGAGATCATGGACGGCTGAGCTTCATTTGCTAAAATGTTGTCTCGCAATGCAGTTCAAACATTGTTTATTTGTTTTTTGTGAAAGTTTATCAACGATTATGTTTACTGTTATCGATGAACAGGAAGATGATCTGATTAGTGTAGAGGAAGTTGAGAAAGTGAGTAAATTTGATGGAAGGTGTATTATGGGAGTAAATTTGATGGAAATTACAGTTTGCATCCCAGGTCTTTGGTATGACTTGGGAGGTGTTGAAACCCTAGACCTCCCAAACCCAGAGCGGACGCCCCACCATTACGCCACAGAGGCTGATCAAAGGATGAACCACGTGTCTGGCACTTGCAGAATGAACACATGTGAAGCGAGTTCCAATTTTGAAAAAAATGTGATTTCACAGTTTGTGAACTAACAAGTGCCAAGTTTACTGGATGTGACTTTGCACGTTGTGGAATTATAGATAAATATATAATTCATATTTATAATACAATTTATAAATATTAGTTAAATTGTACTTCAATGTGAATCTTGTTCTTAAAGCATGCAAAGTAAATGTGCAGGGAACCTGGAGCAAGCAGCCGACCATCTGTGAAATGACCCAGTGACCTCTAAGGATGTGAACGGAGGGAAGAATGCTGATTCAGCTCGGAGTTGGAATGTACCACTTCATTAGTGGGGCTAGGGGAGTGACCTTATCAGCTTTTGTGTCCTCCGTAATGATAAACATATGGAGTTTGGCGCCAGAACGGCTGGCTCTAAGTGACCTCAGAATTCCGACCATTGTAGATCAGAGCAAATTAGTTTTGTATATAACAGGACACTCCGAGGCTGCGAGGAGAGAATTCTCCCCATGGAACGACGCGTCGTATTCGGTCTGTAATTTGTGTAAAGTATAACTGCAACAGTGTTGGATTCCCTCTCCGCAATATCTGAATAAATCTCGATTTGAACTGAGTGAGTCTCGCTGAGTCTGACTGAGTCTCGCTAAGAAAGGTGTCTGAAAAGCAGCCACAACAACGTGTAGTACATTTCTCCAGATATTCATCGAGAATATGCTCCCAGATTCTCAGTACGGGTTCAAAAAATGTCTAGGATGTGTTAAAATGCTTTAATACATGTCTTCATTGGGTAATGAGCATATATACGAGGCCACATGAAAGACTTAATATGTCACAAACATGAGTGAGATCTCCCCCTTCCACTGGCTCCACCCAGCCTCCTCCCCCTCACCCTTCCACCTACTCCACTCACCCTCCCCCTTCCACCTACTCCACCCACCCTCCCCCTTCCACCGACTCCACCCACCCTCCCCCTTCCACCTACTCCACCCACCCTCCCCCTTCCACCTACTCCACCCACCCTCCCCCTTCCACCTACTCCACCCACCCTCCCCCTTCCACCTGCTCCACCCACCCTCCCCCCTCCACCTACTCCACCCACCCTCCCCCTTCCACCTACTCCACCCACCCTCCCCCCTTCCACCGACTCTGCCCACTGTGGTGGATTTCAATTAATTAATTTAGCCTTTAAATGATTTGACAAGACTCAAGAGAATGAAATGTCCACACTCGTCTCAGAAGACAATTAATGATTTAATGACACATGGGAATACTTGATTCACTTTCACCAAAGGTATTTACAGAATACACTTCACTTTCAAGTTACACGAATAAAAGAAATCACCACGCTACATTCTACACACATTCAAACAAGAAAATGAACCAAGTTCTCGTCGAGGGTGCTGTGGCATGCCTTTTTATGGTCAGAGATCCAAGAGGGGGTCAGGTAAGGTTCAAAAAGATAGCAAGCATTGCGTGAGTCTTCAACTCCTCGGTCAGCTCTTTTCTTTCTTCATATCCAACTCTCCGAGCCATAAAATGTTATGTCATCGAGAAAACAGAGATTTCTAACATCTTACAAAATAAACAAAGCCTTCTGCTTCTGATCGATTAGCGTGACTGAGGACATCGGTTCTTTGTCAATCTCGAAGAGAAAAACAGGGTCGGAGAAAGTTCGAATCAGTGAGGGTTGCACATCATTCTTTTAAGTTCTATGTATTAAATCTTTTTACCACATATGTGTATATAGGTGTATGAAAAGTCGTATCACATAAATATACTATTTATACAATATCAGGCTAACAAGGGACTTTAACACTGATTAATATATGTATTAAGTTTACGTGTTGGCAAGGTCAAGGCTCAGGGAAATCCACTTGCTTTACACAAATTACGTACGCAAATTAATTTTCTTCTTCGACACCACCCTCCCCCTTCCACCGACTCTGCCCACCCTCTGCCTTCCACCAACTCTGCCCACCCTCCCCCTTCCACCGACTCTGCCCACGCTCCCCCTTCCACGGACTGACTCTGCCCACCCTCCCCCTTCCACCGACTGACTCTGCCCACCCACCCCCTTCCACCGATTGGCTCTGCCCACCCTCCCCCTTCCACCTACTCCGCCCACCCTCCTCCTTCCACCGACTGACTGCCCACCCTCCCCCTTCCACGGACTGACTCTGCCCACCCTCCCCCTTCCACCGACTGACTCTGCCCACCCACCCCCTTCCACCGATTGGCTCTGCCCACCCTCCCCCTTCCACCTACTCCGCCCACCCTCCTCCTTCCACCTGCTCTGCCTACCCTCCCCCTTCCACCGACTCTGCCCACCCTCCCCCTTCCACCGACTCTGCCCACCCTCCCCCTTCCACCGACTCTGCCCACCCTCCCCCTTCCACCGACTGACTCTGCCCACTCTCCCCCTTCCACCGACTCTGCCCACCCTCCCCCTTCCGCCGACTCTGCCCACTGTCGGGGATATTTTCCCTACAGTAGTATGTAATATATGAAACAAGAAATTCAATGTCAATCAACTTGTCAGAAGTCACAAATTTAATTCCCGAGGAGGACAACACTTTCTGTCTTCAAAAATACAATTCACAAAAACACACAAGGAAGATTTACAACAAATCTTCGATCAAAAGTCCAGGGTGAAAATCCTGGTACAGTAGGGATGCGCAAGGGAATATCATACCAAACACCAGCATGCCTAGAGTACAGTTAACATACAGTGCAAACATACAGAATCATAAGGATACAGTAGCATGCATAGAATACAGTTAACATAGTCTGAACATACAGAATCATAAGGATACAGTAACATGCATAGAATACAGTTAACCTACAGTATGAACATACAGAATCATAAGTACAGCAAACCAACATCCTACAGACCCAGTGCTAATCCTGGTCATTTGGTCATTCGTTCTGATTTTTAAACCATTTCAAGTGGGAGGAGCAAGAGGAGGGGGGAGGAGCGAAGAGGGGAGGAGAGCAGCCGGATTGGTTGGGTAAAAGTTTGGGTGGGAGGGCGCAAGGATCGGGGGATACAATGTGATTGGTCAAGTGAAATATTGGGATGAGAGTGCTCCCTGCTGGGAGCAGATCTGCATTTACAAATCCTTTAATGAGAAGAATGTGCTGCTCCAGACTCTTCGGCACCAAGCAATCATAACGATGCGTAAACGTTGCAGCGACGTTTTATAATGCCATTGCAGGGACATTATGATTTAATATTTTGAAAATATACAATGAGAAAGTCCTTATTTAATCACTCAGTAGCTCTGACAATCACATCCTTTTCCAATCTGCAAATCACCTTTTCCCTCATAAGTCAAAAGCATACTGCAATCCCACAAAAGATTTTACTGAGAGAGAGAGCTAGCCTACATGGATTTTATACTTTATTATTTCCGAACCGTTATTCAGTTTAGTTTTATTTTAATACTCAATACTGCACACAATTTTTAGTTCTATACATAATTTTCTCAAAACCTAGTTGTAACATTAAATTGAGAATGGACATCGGAACTACCATCCCCCAGAAGTCACGTAGGCGAAAGTGGGAGGGGACACACCCTACAAATATTTACATCTAATTTATTGAAACAATGGTAGTTTGTTAAGACTGAAACAATTTGTCATAATGACCATTTGTTTACCAAGCGCTTTGGCAAGTAAGCCTCGATAACCCAGCAAATCACTTCAAAGGGCCTCGGTAAACATTATGGCTCCAGTTGTATTATTATTTAATTTTTAAAAGAAAACAATACCCTTTTCTCCAATTGATAGACCTTTGGTTTGATGTTCAATTCAATCAATTTGATAGATTTTGATAGAAATACATATTCCCCTATTTGTAATAATGTTTCATCAGTCATTGATGGCAATATGTGCTCCGCCATTGCCTCCACTAAGAATTTTACTCTCCTCGAGCCACGATTCTGGGCAGTGCCAGAGATAACTTGTCAACTGCAGGGAGATCGCAAAGCTTTGCATGGAAACCATAAAAAACACCCGCAGACTAGGAATAAGGGTTGAGGCTCATAAAAGTTGCTTGCTTCATAAATGTACACTTCCACAATCACTCCTCTGGTCCTGTATCCAGGACCACAACATAGAAGTGTTCAATTTAGTCATCTGTCACAGGTTGACCCTGTTTTGAGGAACAATCATTCAGAATTTTAACCCTGCTCTACCTACGGCATGCATACACCATCCTGATGGAAAAGTTCGTTTGTTATTAGGCATCGTCTTGCTTGTTGAATCCCTCCATCGTTGAGAGTTCAGTCTGTTGCAGAGCTCTTTCCTTCAAGTGATCCTCTGTAGCAGGATGAACGCTGGAACTCTGTGCTCCTGTCATCAAGGAGTGATCCTTACAGGTCACAATTTTCTCTGTATCTTGCAATGCACAATCTGCCATGTTTCAGCAGCACACAAGCCATTGCACGTTGAATCACCAATATAGTTGTGGATGGGAAAGATCACAAAACGACCCTGCACAGCAGGCAGTATCACTGCCATTCTTGCAACAAGCATTAGCAGATCTTCACCAAGGCTGTCGTCCAGTTTCGTCTGACCTGCCCTCTCAAGAAGAGAGTGTGAGGAGCTGCACAAATCTAGCTCAAACAGCAGAATTGTGTGAGGTGAGGACCAAAGCTGGAGGTGCATCGATGAAGGCTCCAGGATCATGATGTCCAATTGATCCATGATGCACACCATAAACAGCCAGCAGAGCCATGAAGGCCCAGTGTCCAGCACGGTCCAGCAGTCCCTTCCAGGACTCACCCTCCTTTGGCAATCAGCAGCGTGATGTGATGTTGGAACATCAGGAGTGATGCACACCAGAAACAGCCAATGGAAGAAGAAACTTTGGCAGTTGATGTGAGCTCCAAAACAGGTGTGCACTGAAACAGGTGGTTGCTTTCAACCCACATATAACAATGTGGTTCAGGCAAATGGTCATCTTGAAACTCCAGCAAGGGTAGGTGAACCACAATTTTCCATTTTCCAAAGGAAATTGTCTTTCCATGTTTTGGAGGTACATGCCATAATAATTTCATCTTGAGCCAGCCAAATTCACGAATCAAAATCTCCAGTAACTCTTCCAAAGCCTCTTTTTGATTATTACAGGTGGGTTACTCTCCTCTTTCATTTAACCACACCAGAGCCTGTTTTCCAACACACTGGATCAAGCAAATCATTTTAAGAACATAGAATTAACACATTATAACTGACAATGCAATCAATATCCCGATTATGTCCAACCTTATAACAATTTACATTGGTTCACAAGTTCCCCTAGAACATTTGAAAGATTATATTTCATGTGTAACACCCGAACAAACATATTAAATCAGGGGTGTACATGTTTCCAGCATAACCAAAGTGCATATGAATGTATTCAATAAATCTTCAAAATTCTATTTCCCTTTTTCCTCACAAAAAATACCCAAAATTCAATCACCCAGAAATCTCAAATATCATGTATTTCATCACATTTGCACAATCATGTGGTCCTCTCAACAGAAGGTGAGAAGGAAATCAATCTTACTGTAATTTTAAATAATTCGTCTTCTTTCTTCAACCTTACTTTCACATTTTACTTCCAAAATGTCTCGTGTAATTCACAGGTGCTCAACCAAGCATTAGCAAATCTTTTTGCAAATCAAATCAAAGCAAGAATCCAAAATTAACCATTTATGTGTTATCATAATTATCACAGATCTCCTTCGTATCAATCTTCCAACAAAATAAAAAATGTCTGAAACACATAATTATATGATTCACATTACTTTCAGCACATAATTCCTTGAAATCATCATTACCTCTCCTTTTTTACTTTATTTTATAACAAATAAACAAAAAAAAATAATAATAAATACAATGGGCCTTAATTTCCCCATCCTTAACAATTTTCTTTCACATTATTTTCATTATCTCACATTCATTATTTTACAAATCTGTTGCCAAGATCTGTATTTTCCTCCTCTCCTTTTTATTAATATCAACCATTTTCTCTCGCCATGGAATAGTCCGTTATTCATATAAATAATCATAAGAGTTCTGTAGAACATCTTCATTTTTTTTTTAACTTAGCCAATTATTTAAACGACATGTTTTCCCAAAATAACAAGTCACATTCTTTGTATATTGTCAACATTGTTCATCGTTTTAGTATCATCCAGAACTAAAAATATTTTTTTATAAACCATCACCTTGTCGATGCATTTATTTATATCCCATTAACCCAAGAACTCTCAATTGCTTGGTTTCTTTTAGTAATGCCATATATCCATATTTCTTTTCAAAATGTTCCTAACATACACATTAATCCCATTAAACCTCAAATAACCTACAATCCGAAAAATAAATTTGTGACATTTCAGCAATGATTACAATATCATTGTACTTCTCATCCGTAACAGTTCATTCAAAGGACAGATAGTAGCTATGGAACAGGTGCATGTATATGTAACAGGTGCATGCCCCCAGGGCACCGTTTCCTTCCCTTTTCATCCACCTCATAAAACATCAACACCATTCATTAAAAATAATATAAATACCACATAATTCCACTCTTCCTTCAGTGAGGCCAGTTTTCCATCTGGTTCAAGATTTACATTTCATTCCATTAATTTGGAGCATTAATTCCATTAATTTATCATGGCTTGTGATAAACATTGATCATTTGAACAAATTTAATCAAACAAAACACTTCCATTAACTTGACATTCACTAAATAAAATGAATTTTATGACTTTTCTCATTATTCAAAAAGTTTACAAAATGTCCCAAATCTGTATATTATTTTATACTGTGGTTACATTGAACCATATATATGTTCATATCTTAATCCAATCAGAAAATTGTCAATTTACCCCTAATATATGTCTGTACCCACATATGTCTGTATATTTTTTTTTACAAAATCCAACTACCATTAAACTGAAAAATTGTTTTGCTGGACTCATGCAAGATCCCTTACAAATTTTGAAAATTTTCCAAAGATATAACTTCCATTTCCTTTGACAAATCCTAATAATTTTACCCCAAGATTAATAGCAGATATTTTCACATGCCAGATAACAACAACAACAACAACAACAACAACATGCCTTTTAAGGCCATTTTCCCTGCTAGCGTGGGGGTTAGCCTTGCAGTTTCCATGACAAACTTCTCCATTTTGCCCTATTTTCTGCATCTCTCCTTGTTAACCCCCTTTGCCCGCATTTCTTCTTCCACCATCTTTAGTCAAGTCTTTCTTGGTCTTCCTCATCCGTCCTCTACTTCAATCTACATTCATTTCCATCACTCTTCTCAACCAGTCACTTTTATCCTTCCTAAATGCATGATCAAACCATCTCAACCTGTTCCTCTTCACAGCATCAACCACAGGCTCTATTCCCATCATCTTTTGCAATTCATCATTTGTCTTTCTCTCTCTCAACGATACTCCGCACATCCACCGAATCATTCGCATTTCCACCCTTTCCAGCCTTCTTTGCACACACACACACACACACACCCTCACACATGCAGCATTCACCTTTCCCTTCAGCTTCATCCTATGACTTCCATGTGAGAGTCAAGTTATTATAAAATTTCATGCGACTTTCATGGCGTTCTCATTAACTGGTAAATCAATTGCTCCGAAAATTGTCTTTCAGTTCTATTCCCCATGATGCCCCCCCTAAACACACGTATTAGTCCAATACAGGGTCTTTTAATTTTAATTTTCCACAATTTCCAATTCAAATTTATTCTCTTCCTTCCTATGAAATCTTTTGTGAGAATTTTATGGAAAGTCACTTCTTTTTCCCAAATTTACTGTAAGTTCTCCAACGATCACGTCCGACCTTTAACATTCCACGAATCCTGCAACAAATTTTCTCATACACACTCACATTAGATCCATTTCACATATCTGTTCATGAAATTTCATAAATGATCACACAAGTAATGATCACATTGTAATGACCTCTAAACATTCCTAAACCAATAAACTTGCCTGGCGATGCCAAATACCCCACACTTCTGTCATCTTAGAAGTCACTGTTTGCTTTAGACAAGTATTTATCAAAGCCTTCAGACATATTATTAGCAATATTATTCCTAGGATTAAAATTATTCGGATTATTATCAAATATTTATCAAATATTAGGATTATCATCAAAACAATGAATGACTCAATTTTTAATGATTGCACATCCAAACCTATATATTTTGAGTTCTGTAACTTTAATACCTCAAATTTTCCATTTCTTCATTGGTTTTTCAACAAAACGACATGTGGAAAAACATGGAGATTTCATCAGGACTATATTCCTTTAAAAAACAATTTTTGTTTATGTTCTGTGCCTTATTAGTGACACAGAAAGATTAATATTATAAAGTCCCATTGGATACGAGTGAAATAATGTGATCCCCATTTCTTATTTCTTTCAACTTCCATTTGTCGAAGATTCCTATATGACTCTCCGAAAGTAGGTGTAGCCATGAAGTCTTGGAGGCGTAAAAACCCAACTTTGAAACCCTAAATCAACAAGCACCCAACAACCACTCCGCCATATTTTGCCTCATTATGTCCGTAAGTCTTCAGATATATTTCTTCTAGGTAACTACTGTCACACCAACACCGAAAATATAATTTCATCTCATAGCGATTTTATATTAAAATAAATAGTATGTCATTTCTCTTGAAGCAATCCAGCCATAAACATTATTTGGAAGTCTTTTGCTGTCGGAACACAATTTCTCTGCTGTCAAAGGCCAAAGCCCGGCCTCAGTGACTCCTCAGCCAATTGTCACTTTTTTCTTGACAAAAACAAACATCTTCTATATTTATCCCATTAAAATCCCATTACAATCCCATATCTTGTCACCCTTTGCATTGTTGAAAGCAATTAATTCCATAACTCAATCTTACCTCACATCCTTACATCCCTACACCCACTTTTGTCCACAAATTTTTTAGAAGTGAAACAAAATTTGTCTGTACTTTGTCTCATAGAATCCATAGTACCAGCATCGCAACCTCCCATCTGTCGAAACCTTGTCACAACTCCAATTCATTCTTCAAGTCACAACCCAGAGTGATTTGAGAACTATACCCAGAGTTCTATACTATACCCAGTTTCAGAGAGTAAACAATTATATACTTTTTCATTCTTTTACCATTTAACTTGTTCAAAGAACATTCATTTCGCAAAATCGAACCAACCACAACCCTCGCCATTAATATCTATTGTAAGCGTGCCGAATCAATAAGTATCAATTTTTCTATGAGCCTCGACCAGAGGGTGGTTGTTACTCACAAACACTCGTCGCTAGCTGTTCCATTGTCTGTTGATTTTCATTCTGCTGCCGATTTCAATTGAGCCAGCAGAGTGGAATTTGGAATTTTTTATTTCTCTGAGCTCATGAAAGTGGTGACATTGGTTGGTTTGCCATTGCCTTTCCACAAAAGCACTTAATTATTGTCTTTCATTAAGCGTGAAGCATGTCACAAAGCTTAGTGATGGACATAGACAAAATTTGGAAGACAGATTTTGGTGCTCAACAAAGATAATCGGAACATGGGTTTAGCCCATCATTTTGACAGCATTCCAATTCATTATATATACTTTCACCTTTCAATAAAAATATATGTACCAACCAAATCTGTTTTCCTGAGCCTGGACCTGCATATGTACCAAAAATATATATATATACCAACCAAATCTGTTTTCTTGATCCTGGACCTGCATACAAGCCACCTGTTCCTTCAAGGCACATAAAACATGCAGGAATTTACACAAACAACATCGTATCTCTCCCATTTCAAAAATTATGTACGCATTTTTTGCCTGTTCGTTAAATTCCCATCATTTGTCATGCAATAATCCTAGATATTTGATTTTGAACCAAAGGTCCCCATGCAAATCACACAGAAAAGCTGGCATCTTTAACATTGATCATGAATTTTGACATTTCTGAGTCGTCACTCAGAATGTCTGCCAGATCAAAAATACTCAGCCATTTCTGTTAGTGATGTCACCTTTTTGCATCCTTTTGTCATAAATAAATTCATTCATATGAAGGTCAGCTTCAACCCCCATCCGAGTGAATGTTAGTTGTCAGCCTGTCTGTAAAACAACAAAAGCATTTCACATTCACACTCAAGGTACACACAGCCTAATTTTAACAGGTGCACCTGTCTACCTGAGCAAATGTCATGCACACCTGCAAACACAATATTTTCACCCATATCTCTGACACACCATACCATTTCAAAGCACACTCTGCCACACACCAAAACTCACTCTTGATACTTCAAGACATGCACACAATCGTTTGAGCTCATGACAAAATACAGGGCACTCTTGATACTTCAAGACATGCACACAATCGTTTGAGCTCATGACAAAATACAGGGCACTCTTGATACTTCAAGACATGCACACAACAACGAACAAGTGTTCACCACCGCTTAAGTGAGTGAAGACAGTTGGAACCACCGCTTACAAAATGCGGACACCCGTGCAACATCACCACTCTTTCTGCAGAAGAGTGCGTGACTGTTCAGAACCACCGCTACAAAATGCGGACATCCGTGTTTTATCTAGTCAAATCTAGTGGCCAAACCCACATTGACAAAAACACTCCTGGGGTATTTCACGCGATCAACCGTCTGGTATACCCACGAACCATATAACCAACCAAATAACCAATTAAACTAAACCAACCAACAACCAATTAAACAATAACACACCACACTGCAAATTTATGCAAGAACAGACAGACAGATGAGGCAAATAGTTAACACAATACACCACCCTATGACCATAATACCATAATACTCGGGAATCAAATCTGTAATCGGTTCGTTAAAATGCGTTACCAGCGACAAGGGGAAGCGGAGAGTACAGCTTTGTGCTCGTCTTTATTTCCCAGGTCGTCCTAGATTAGCAAGAGGTCACGGTCGCCATCTTGTCGGGGATA
This sequence comes from Myxine glutinosa, assembly GCF_964187855.1. Classification (NCBI taxonomy): domain Eukaryota; kingdom Metazoa; phylum Chordata; class Myxini; order Myxiniformes; family Myxinidae; genus Myxine; species Myxine glutinosa. The sequence goes on along the minus strand of NC_136272.1, from coordinate 9,453,179 downwards.
TTTTCCCTACAGTAGTATGTAATATATGAACCAAGAAATTCAATGTCCATCAACTTGTCAGAAGAGTCACAAATTTAATTCCCGAGGAGGACAACACTTTCTGTCTTCAAAAATACAATTCACAAAAACACACAAGGAAGATTTACAACAAATCTCCGATCAAAAGTCCAAGGTGAAAATCCTGGTACAGTAGGGATGCGCAAGGAAATATCATACCAAACACCAGCATGCATAGAGTACAGTTAACATACAGTGCAAACATACAGAATCATAAGGATACAGTAGCATGCATAGAATACAGTTAACATACAGTATGAACATACAGAATCATAAGTACAGCAAACCAACATCCTACAGACCCAGTGCTAATCCTGGTTATTTGGTCATTCGTTCTGATTTTTAAACCATTTCAAGTGGGAGGAGCAAGAGGAGGGGGGAGGAGTGAAGAGAGGGGAGGAGAGCAGCCGGATTGGTTGGGTAAAAGTTTGGGTGGGAGGGCGCAAGGATCGGGGGATACAATGTGATTGGTCAAGTGAAATATTGGGATGAGGGTGCTCCCTGCTGGGAGCAGATCTGCATTTACAAATCCTTTAATGAGAAGAATGTGCTGCTCCAGACTCTTCGGCACCAAAATCAATGTTTCATTCTCAATCAATGTTTCTCATTCTCGCAATCATAACGATGCGTAAACGTTGCAGCGACGTTTTATAATGCCATTGCAGGAACATTATGATTTAATATTTAGAAAATATACAATAAGAAAGTCCTTATTTAATCACTCAGTAGCTGTGACAATCACATCCTTTTCCAATCTGCAAATCATCTTTTCCCTCATAAGTCAAAAGCATACTGCAATCCCACAAAAGATTTTACTGAGAGAGAGAGCTAGCCTACATGGATTTTATACTTTATTATTTCCGAACCGTTATTCAGTTTAGTTTTATTTTAATACTCAATACTGCACACAATTTTTAGTTATATACATAATTTTCTCAAAACCTAGTTGTAACATTAAATTGAGAGTGGACTTCGGAACTACCATCCCCCAGAAGTCACGTAGGCGAAAGTGGGAGGGGACACACCCTACAAATATTTACATCTAATTTATTGAAACAATGGTAGTTTGTTAAGACCGCGAGCTGAAACAATTTGTCATAATGAGCATTTGTTTACCAAGCGCTTTGGCAAGTAAGCCTCGATAACCCAGCAAATCACTTCAAACGGCCTCGGTAGACATTATGGCTCCAGTTGTATTATTATTTAATTATTAAAAGAAAACAATACCCTTTTCTCCAATTTGATAGACCTTTGGTTTCATGTTCAATTCAATCAATTTGATAGATTTTGATAGAAATACATATTCCCCTATTATATTTGTAATAATGTTTCATCAGTCATTGATGGCAATATGTGCTCCGCCATTGCCTCCACTAAGAATTTTACTCTCCTCGAGCCACGATTCTGGGCAGTGCCAGACATAACTTGTCAACTGCAGGGAGATCGCAAAGCTTTGCATGGAAACCATAAAAAAACACCCACAGACTAGGAATAAGGGTTGAGGCTCATAAAAGTTGCTTGCTTCATAAATTTACACTTCCACACCACCCTCCCCCTTCCACCGACTCTGCCCACCCTCCCCCTTCCACAGACTCTGCCCACCCTCCCCCTTCCACCGACTCTGCCCACCCTCCCCCTTCCACCTACACCGCCCACCCTCCCCCTTCCACCTACTCCACCCACCCTCCCCCTTCCACGGACTGTCTCTGCCCACCCTCCCCCTTCCACCGACTGACTCTGCCCACCCTCCCCCTTCCACCGACTGACACTGCCTACCCTCCCCCTTCCACCGACTCTGCCCACCCTCCCCCTTCCACCGACTCTGCCCACCCTCCCCCTTCCACCTACTCCGCCCACCCTCCCCCTTCCACCCACTCTGCCCACCCTCCCCCTTCCACCTACTCCACCCACCCTCCCCCTTCCACCGACTCTGCCCACCCTCCCCCTTCCACCGACTCTGCCCACCCTCCCCTTTCCACCGACTGACCCTGCCCACCCTCCCCCTTCCACTGACTGACCCTGCCCACACTCCCCCTTCCACCGACTCTGCCCACCCTCCCCCTTCCACCGACTGACTCTGCCCACCCTCCCCCTTCCACCGACTGACTCTGCCCACCCTCCCCCTTCCACCGACTGACTCTGCCCACCCTCCCCCTTCCACCGACTCTGCCCACTCTCCCCCTTCCACCTACTCCGCCCACCCTCCCCCTTGCACCGACTGACTCTGCCCACCCCCCACCCCCCTTGCACTGACTGACTCTGCCCACCCCCCTCCCTTGCACTGTCTGCCTCTGCCCACCCTCCCCCTTGCACCCACTGACTCTGCCCACCTCCCCCTTGCACCCACTGACTCTGCCTACCCCCCCCTTGCACCCACTGACTCTGCCCAACCTCCCCCTTGCACCCAGTGACTCTGCCCACCCTCCCCCTTGCACCCGCTGACTCTGCCCACCCTCCCCCTTCCACCGACTGACTCTGCCCACCCTCCCCCTTCCACCGACTGACTCTGCCCACCCTCCCCCTTCCACCGACTGACTGCCCACCCTCCCCTTTCCACCGACTGACTCTGCCCACCCTCCCCCTTCCACCGACTGACAAATTTCAGTCATACAGTCATGTGAAAAAGTACGTACACCCCATGTAAAGTTTTGACTTTTTCAGCATATTTCAACATACAGCTATTTGATCTTCATTTCAACAATATTGATAGATAAAGGTGATATATCATGAAACATTTACATTTTGTAGTCCATTGTATAATTTAAATAAACATAAATGCAAATTTCGCATGTGGGAAAAGTAAGTACACCCTTGGCTCTAATAGGTGGTATTGCCCCCTTTGGCAGAAACAACCTCAAGTAGGCCTTTCTTTTCACTGTCGACCAGTCTGACATCGACTGGGAGAAATTTTTGCCCACTCCATGCAGAATTCTTTCAGCTGTGCGATGTTTGAGGGGTTTCTTGCATGCACAGCTCGTTTCAAATCCCCCCACAACATCTCGATGGGATTTAGATCCGGGCTTTGACTTGGCCATTCCAGAACCCTCCATTTCTTTCTTTTCAGCCATTCCTTGGTGGATTTACTGGTATGTTTAGGGTCATTGTCATGTTGCAAGGTCCACCTTCGGTTGAGCTTCAACTTTGTGACAGATGGCCTCACATTATCCCCAAGCACCCTCTGGTACAATGAAGAATTCATAGTGGAATCTATGATGGTGAGCTGCCCCAAACCATAATATTTCCACCACCATGCTTTACAATTGGTATCAGGTTCTTGTGGTCAAATGCTGTCTTTGGTTTTCGCCAAACATGTCTTATGGTACTGTGGTCAAATAGCTCTAGCTTTGACTCATCTGTACAGAGCACATTGTTCCAGAAGTGCTGGTCCTTGCCTCGGTGTTCATTGGCAAACTTTAGTCTTGCCCTGATGTTCTTTCTGGACAGCAAAGGTTTTCCTCCTGGCACACCTCCCATGTCGATCAAATTTGTGCAGCCTCTTTCTAATGGTAGACTCGTGCACTTTGACATCAACAGTGGCAAGAGCTACCTGTAGGTCCCGTGATGACATTCTGGGGTTCTTAGAGACTTCTTTCAGCATCTTGCGGTCTGCTCTCGGGCTGAACTTGCAGGGGCGGCCTGGCCTGTACAAGTTGGCAGTTGTTTGGAATCTTCTCCACTTGTGGATGATCTTCCGGACAGTCGAATGATTGATTTCAAATTGTTTGGAGATCTGTTTAAATCCCTTCCCAGACTCCTAGGCATCTATAACCTTCTTTCTGAAGGCCCCAGAGAGCTCTTTTGATCTAGGCATGGTGATGCCGCACACTTCAACAACAATGAGCAAACCAAACTAAATGTCTCAGGTTTAAATAAGACAGGTTCCTCCAAGATTCTCTCTAATGATGTTGTCATCATTTGCACCTGAGTTGGTGCACCTGATTCTAATTTTAGGTATTTGAAGTAGTGATAAATGTAGGGGTGTACTTACTTTTTCCACATGCGAAATTTGCATTAATGTTTATTTAAATTATACAACGGACTACAAAATGTGAATGTTTCATCATATTTGTTATATTATATCACCTTTATCTATCAATATTGTTGAAATGAAGATCAAATAGCTGTATGCTGAAATATGTTGAAAAAGTCAAAACTTTACATGGGGTGTACTTACTTTTTCACGTGACTGTATATGAAACTTTACAAAAGTTTAAATTTTTATTGCTTTTCAATCCTCTGAAAGGATAACGTTATTGCACTTATTTAAGGCTCTCGGACTGGGTCCGTGGTTCTGCAGCATGAAGCTCGAAACTATCGACCTTCTTACTATAATTCACCAAATGTCTGTCCGTCCGTTCGAAGGTACCGCAAAAACGGCTGAACCGATCGCAACGATATTTTGGGTGGGTAATCCTGGGATCCCCAAGAGTAAAATAGGCTGTATTGTTTTTCCAATTTCAGCTTTGGCCTCCAGCATTTTCAGGTTTGGATTCCCGCATAACGTTATTTCCCCGGGTGCCGCACAAACTGCTGCACCGATCCGACTCGGTGACCTCGGACAAAGACCTTTTATAAGGACACGGGTTGAATCCGTGCTTGAGAGAATGCCAACCCCCTCCCCGCCATCACGGTCGTCTCTCCAACTCACAATCCCACGAGATATGCGGAAAGGACGACCCAAAACCAATTATGTTCTTTTTGATTCGTATATAAACATCATTAAAAGTAAATAATGACCTCGGCCAAAGTTCAAACGACGTGGGTTTAATCTCTACATGAGAGAATTCCACATAGCTATTTGGGCGGTGTATAAGCCAACAGATCGGTGTCTCCATCGAACTTGCCGAGGCCGTAACAACTGTCGGCTCAAAATCCTTTTAACTGTTGACTTGGTAGTTTTTACAATGAAGGAAACATTAACAATGTTGTTAAAAGTTTATTTTGTGATTAATTTGTGATTGGAGTTATGTTGTTTGGAATGAAAAAAGAGATATTATCGAGTTCAAGTGAATGACGAAATGCTGTGATGGTTTCTATCTTCTAAACGTGAGCTTCGTGGATCGCCATATGCAGATTCGCCATGGACCCACGATCGATGTTTCTGTACGTGAACGTACCCGTTTGTTTGCGAACAGGTACGTATTTCATGGAAGTCCTTCACGAACTTGCTGTCCATGTCTGACGTGCTAATGAGGGTGCTGCAGGAATGTGGAATTTATTGGTTTCATGCTTTAGCATTCGCTGTATCTGCATTGCCTGTTTGCTTCTGGCCTCCCACCCGTGCGTAGCATGGGTATCTCACTAGTAATCATAATACACCTCTGGACCAGAAGAACACGTGGGAAACGGGAATAGACTGTGAACAAACACCAGCCAGGTGAGATGTTGAATCGAGGATGCAAGCTTTCTGCCTTTGATATCATTTATGGAGCATCAATGTGATGTTTCACTCCCATGTGTTTATTTGTGATCACCTGTCTGTATGACGGTGTGCTTTATACAAGATCCCTGGTGTTACAATTCCTGTTGTAATGGCTGTAAATTGTAATAGCTCATTAAAACAATTCCTGTTGTAACACCGACTCCACCCACCCTTGTTGTTAAAATAAATGGCTGTAAATTCTTCCTTTACTTGTATAAAGTCTTGTAAAAAGTCCAGATTGTATAAAAATGATAATTTAACAAGATCGGTTGTAAATAGTTATCTTCTGGATGCTATTATCCAACTTGTCATGGTTTACCACTTGTGTGATTAAGCCTCTTGGAATATAATATTATAAGCTCAACTGGAACGAAGTTCAGGTGAGCTTATGCGATGACACGTCGTCAGTCCGTTCGTAAACACTTGAAACTTCTCCGAAACCGCTGATGGGATTGCGACCAAATTTGGCACAAATGATATTAGTTGTGTTGTGACTAAAGTTTGTTCACGGCATTAAAAAAAAAACATCGGGATCTACTGGGGGTCAAATGCATCCAGGTTTAACCCCCCGAAATAGGAATTTGCTTTTTCTCTCTGAAACTACACACGCAATTTCGATGAAACTTGACAACAACCTTCATCACCCGTGATGCACCAAAGTTTGTTGACGTCACAAAGAAAAATCGAAGTTTAGAGGGGTATATTGGGGGGCGAAGTGGGTCCAGGTTTGACCCCCCCCCCCCCCCCCCCCAAAATAGATATTTGCTTTCTTCTCAAACTACACACACAATTTCAATGAAACTTCACCACAACCTTAATCACCCATGATGTACCAATGTTTGTTCAACGCATTAGAAAAATTGGGGTCTGAGGAGGTATACAGGAAGGGAAGGGGTGTGGGGGGGGGGGGAGGGAATCCAGGTGTTGCCCCCCAAAATAGGTATTTTTCTTGTTTGTTTAAAGTCTTGTGATTATGTTACTATAATTGTACATGCTGCCCTGTCTTCTAGAAACCATTCAAATTGGTTTAAAATACCTTTAGTCAGTGTCGTCTACTGTTTATTCTACCAGGTGAATGCCAGGGGTATTGCCCCTATGTTTATCCTGTTCACATCGGTGGGGACTGGTAGTGACAACACTGTGTGGATGTGCATGTTGTACACCTGGGTAAGACAGTTGTTGGGTATACACCTTGACTTTTTGCCAGTATGACAATCAAGAGGTAATGCAAGACTTTCAAAATGACATAATCCACCATAGAATGCTTGGTGCGCATGTGCAGAAACCTCAGGAACCTGCCATGTTCGGGGTGAAATACAGTACATTGTGTCCAGGTTTAGCATTCGATTTATTGGTTCATCATTTGGCATTCACGGTTTGCTCTTGGCTTCCTACCCATGCAGAGCACGGGTACCGTACCAATTGAGGGCGTATGTGCAGAGCACGGGTATCAATTGCAAAAACTCATTGGTCCAATAGTTGAAATCCATAATAACAAAACTCGGTGCTCATTAAACTCGGTGCACTCGGTGCATTACTCGGTACCGTCCACCAAACAGTGATGACTCCATCTACATCTCGCTGTCTTATAATATGGACCAACTTCTATCTACCCATCCCAACTCTATCTTCCTCATATGTGGTGATTTCAATTGTCACCATGCCAGTTGGCTGGGTGTGGGTACCTCTCTCACCAGCCATGGCTCTTCAGCAAAGGACTTCTGCGACTCACTGGGACTGACACAATCTGTCAATTTCCCGACCCGGATCTCAGTCAACGGAGCATCTTCTCTTCTGGATTTGGTTATGACAAACTTCCCTGAAAATGTCTGCTGCTCTTCTTCTGCTCCAATCGGCTCATCTGATCATGTGCTTGTCAAAGTGGACATCTCTCTGACCATTCTCAGAGAGCCTCTTCAGCGTCGACGAGTCTGGCATTTCACTCAGGCCAACTGGCACGGTCTTCAAACAGCCATCAATCATCTGGACTGGTCTCCCATCTCTACCGCCTCTGACATCAACTCATCCTGGGAATTCTTTCAAAGTAAATTGCTCTCTCTCATGCACAGATTTATACCATCTCGTCTTCAGTTGTCATACCCTTCCTCCCGTCCATGGTACACGGAATCTTGTGGTGAGGCTGTTGCCCTGAAACAACTTGCTTTCGTCTCCTGGAAAGCAAATCCAACGGAAGGAAATCTCATTTCCTTTCACAAAGCCCGAAACAAGTGTGTGTCCACCCTCAGGAGAGCCAGGAAACAATATCTCACCATTCTCAAGACCGAACTCTCTTATCTGTCTCCCTCTTCCAAATCCTGGTGGCGTCTAGTCAAATCTGTTTCTGGTGTTTGTTCCCCCTCCATCCCCTCCCTCACCTCAAACGGCTTAACGGCTGACTCCGCACGTGAAAAAGCTGAATGCCTCAACTCTGTGTTTGCCTCTAAATCTTGTGTCCCAAACCCATCCCTCTCTGTACCCACCGTACCCAGTCGTACCCAGCTGCTCCTGGACTCTGTGTCCTTTCCTCCTGACAAGGTGGAAAAGTTTCTGTCAACCCTCGACTCTGATTCTGCAACTGGACCTGACGGCATCAGCCCACGGGTCCTAAAATCCTGTTCTTCTGCTCTTTCACTCCCTCTCTCTGTTCTCTTCACCCTCTCTTTTGCTCAAGGTCATCTGCCATCTGCTTGGAAATCAGCCAACATCACCGCTTTGCACAAAAAAGGTGCAAAAACAGATCCCAGCAACTACAGACCAATCAGCCTTCTCCCAATTATCAGCAAAGTCATGGAATCCATCATTGCTTCAGATATTAAATCTTTCCTCTTCTCCAATGGCTTGATCTCTGATCATCAATTTGGTTTCAGACCTGGTCACTCTACTCTGGACATGCTGCTTCTGCTTTCTCAACAATGGATGGAGGTCCTCAACGCCAAACAGGAAATTAGAGCTGTCTCCCTTGACATTTCACGTGCCTTCGATACGGTCTGGCACCCTGCTCTGCTCTCCAAACTCTCCTCCTTTGGTATCCATGGAAATCTCCACGCATGGCTGGCGGACTTCTTCTCTGGTAGTAGTCAACGTGTGGCCCTGAATGGGTTTCTCTCATCTCCTCTTCCTGTTCAGGCTGGAGTTCCCCAAGGTAGTGTTCTGGGCCCTGTGCTTTTTCTGGTCTTCATCAATGATCTCTCTGCCTCTCTTGAAAATCCTCTCTATCTCTTTGCTGACGACTCTACTCTCTGTCGCTCCATTCCTCATCCCTCAGATCGGCAGTCTGCAGCCTCCTCACTCTCTGCAGACCTGGACAAAATCACAGACTGGTCAAACAAGTGGAACATGTCTTTCAATCCTGACAAATCTCACACTCTTACAATGTCTCTCCGAAAGGACCGACTGGACAACCCTCCCATCTACTTTCTCAACAATCCTCTCCAAGAAGTTCTGTCGCTCAAGCTTTTGGGTCTCACTATCTGCCATGATCTTTCTTGGGAAAACCACATTTCCAAGCTGGCCTCCAAAGCCAGTCGCCGACTGGGCATCCTCCGTCATGCGAAGTCCTTCCTTGGCACACCTGAGCTCCTCACCACATACAAGGCTTTCATCCACAGCTCAATGGAATACTGTTCCCCCCTCTGGGCTGGTGCTCCTGCCTCACACCTTGCTCGGCTTCACGCTGTTGAGGCCAAAGCTTTCAGAATCATTGGAATCTCCTGCGATGTAGTCAACGCCGAGGGCCTTTCACTCACTCACCGCAGGCAGGTTGGTGGTCTTTCTGTCTTCTACCGACTCCTCTCCGGCCTTGCTCCCCCAGCTCTCTCTGTGCTCTGTCCCCCCAATATTCCTTCAGGTCGCACAAGATCTGCCTGCAACCCTCTTATGGTTAAACTGCCAAAGTCTAGGCTCTCTGCTCACCTTCACTCTTTCATTCCCCTTTTCTCCCGCCTCTGGAACAAACTCCCCCACTCCCTTCAATCCCACTCCTCCCTCCAGGTCTTTAAAACAGCTGTTCACCACCATCTCTTATGGGATGGGATGGTTCATGGTTCACCACCATCCCCCATCGAAAACCTTGATCTTTTCTACCCCCGGTAATTCACCCCAGAGTCCTTGCAGTGTTCATATGTTTTAATCCTCTCCCACCTCCCCCCAAGTCCTCCCGATGTCCCTGCTCTCAAATGTTGTGTTTGTGTCCTTCCCCCTCTTCCCCCTCTCTTTTGTGTCCTTCCCCCTCTCTCCCCATCTTGTCTGCCGCTCCCCTTGTTTTTTGTGTTTTGTGTGTCGGTTGACTTTTTTTGTGATTGATGTCAGCTGTTAAACAAGCCTCGATCTTGTTTGCAAAAAAAGGCACGTTTCGAAAGGCCAAAACAAAATGGCGGCTTAAGAACCCAGTGGTGGGACAGAGGACTGACGAAGATGTCGGACTGCCATTTCAGTGAGGCTTTTTTTTTTGTGAGCACCTCGTAAATCATCTTAAAAAGGGGTGTTTAAACACACCCAAACACCCAGTTTTCATTCATGCATTCCCTTGGAGTTTGAGAAGTATGCATTCGTGGAGGTGTCAGAACAGAATTCGGAGTCGATACTGGACAGCAAAAAAGTCGTCCCTCTGTCCCCAAACAATGTAACAGAACGGCACGCTTTCGGCTCATAGGCCAAGCCTCACCAGCGGTGTCAATCACAAGTAAGTAGTTCTCAAACATTTTCTGCCAAGTCGGGAACGGAATCGCAGGTTTTCTCACGCAGGGGTAGAAACGGTGCAGATAAGGGAACAGGAACATCCCATCCTCATCGCCAATTTTGTTGTGTTTGAGAAGTATCAAGGTCCGGACCATATCCATCCATAATTTTTTGAGATATCCTGCTATATATTGTTTTTGGCCCTATCTCCTAATGGTGAAGAATCACTTTTTAAAATTCTAGTAGCCGGATCCGAATCCAGATCTTCACCAAAATCTAATAATTTCGTCCTTGTCACATACGCTACATCTCTGCCAAATTTCTTCCAAATCCATCCACAACTTTTTGTGATATCTTCACAGACAGACAGAGAGACAAACAAACAAGAAATATGTCGTGCATAGCACGATACTTGAGAAATCCCTAAAATAAGTTGTTGGCCTATGATGACCTCAAAAATAATTGGTGGTTGAATTAAGTGACATGGTATGAAAATCCTCTTAAAATTTCAAGTTAATTGGATGAAAATTGAGGATTTTAGAAACTTGGCCTATATTGACCTCAAAAAATACTTGATGGTTGAATTCAGTGACCAGATATGCAAATCCTCTTCAAATTTCAAGTCAATCAGATGAAAATTGAGGATTTTTTTTTCTTTTTCTTTTTGTATACAACATCGAGGCTCGTTTAAGAGCTTGCACATTAAACACGTATTAGCACATACAGTGCATTCAGAAAGTATTCAGACCCCTTCACCTTTTTCACATTTTGTTATGTTGCAGCCTTCTGCTGAAATCGTTTAAATTCATTTTTTCCCTCAACAATCCACACTCAATACCCCAAAATGACAAAGAGAAAACAGGATTTTAGAAAGTTTTGCAAATTTATTTAAAAGAAAAAATTGAAATATCACATTTACATAAGTATTCATACCCTTTGCTATGACACTTGAAATTTAGCTCAGGTGCCTCCCATTTCTCTTGATCATCTTTGAGATGTTTCTACACCTTGATTGGAGTCCACGTGTGGTAAATTCAATTGATTGGACATGATTTGGAAAGGCACACACCTGTCTATATAAGGTCTCACAGCTCACAATGCATATCAGAGCAAAAACCAAGCCATGAGGTCGAAGGAACTGCCTGCAGAGCTCAGAGACAGGATTGCGTCGAGACACAGATCTGGGGAAGCCTACATAAAAATTTCTGCTGCAATGAAGGTTCCCAAGAGCACAGTGGCCTCCATAACTCTTAAATGGAAGAAGTTTGGAACAACCAGGACTCTTCCTAGAGCTGGCCGTCCGGCCAAACTGAGCAATCGGGGGAGAAGGGCCTTGGTAAGAGAGGTGACCAAGAACCTGATGGTCACTCTGGTTGAGCTCCAGAGATCCTGTGTGGAGATGGGAGAAACTTCCAGAAGGACAACCATCACTGCAACACTCCACCGATCTGGGCTTTATGGCAGAGTGGCCAGACGGAAGCCAAACAGCTCAATCTTGGTTTCATACACGTTACAAAACAAACTGACACTACAAGGAATTTCAGGAATGAAGTCGGAGATTGAAAAATGTGGATTTGGGCTGTGTTCATGGGGGTAGAAAAGATCAAGGTTTTGGATGGGGGAAGATAAGAGATGATGGTGAACAGCTGTTTTAAAGACCTGGAGGGAGGAGTGGGATTGAAGAGAGTGTAAAAGAGTGAAGGTGAGGAGAGAGTCTTGATTTTGGCACTTTCACCAGAAGAGGGTTGCTGGAGTTGGGGAGGAAGCAGAGGGTGGACAAGATTTATTTATCGTCTCCTCTGATTTGATAGGCTTGAACCACACCCGAGCAGCATAGTTGCACTTTACATCAATAACTAAATTTCCCACTGTCCTTGTACTGAACTTACACCTCCCAAACCGCAGGACTGCCTCTGGCTACGACTTCCCTTCCGCTCCCACCTTTTGTTCATTTGTGAGTTGTACCGGCCTCCTAACAGTGACGACTCCATCTGCATCTTTCTCTCAGACAACATGGACAAACGTTTAACGACTCATCCAAACTAACTCTCTTTTCCTCATATGTGGCGATTTTAATGGTCACCACACAACTTGGCTAAGTGTTAGGATGGTGACCTTTGGTCTATGTTGACCTATTAACCTTTTGACCCCAAAAACACTAGGCTTCTTGCTTATGACGAACTCTACCATTTTGTGAAGCTTCGCGAAGATCGGTTGAAAATTGTGACTTGAAGGCGACAAACAAACAGACAGAATAACGCACAAGACCAAACAATATACTCGAACAATCTTCGATTTTCGCAAGTAAGAAACGGACAGGGGTGAAAACACAACTTCCATCCACCTTCGGTGGCGGAAGTAATAAAAATATGAACCGGACACCACATAAGTATAAGTAGTGTAAGTAGTATCAATAGTATGTGACGATCCACGGGTGAATGCAGAAACGAACTAGAACGGCACTCAGGTGAGAGCATACCTCCACCTGGTTGACCATATCAGATTATCACTCAATGGTGCAGAATCACTTAAAAACTTAAATAACTCTCATATCCGAATCCAAATTCAGATCTTCACCAAAATTGAATCGATTCTTCCTTGCCAGACACCCAACTGGTCCACCAAGTTTCGTCCAAATCCATCCATAACTTTTTGAGATATCCTGCTATGTATCGTTTTTGGCCCTTTCTCACAATGGTGAAGAATCACTTAAAACATTCGAGTAGCCGAATCCGGATCGTCACCAAAATCTAATCATTTCGTCCTTGTGACATTCGCTACATCTCTGCGAAACCTCGTCCAAATCCGTGCACAACTTTTTGAGATATTCTGTTCACAAATGGACAGACAGACAGACAGACAGGGGTGAAAACATAACCTCCATCCACCTTTGGCGGTGGAGGTAACCAGTTGGTCTCAAACCTTCGTGTGGGACATTACATTTAATGCAGTGCTTTTGTATATTACAAATCACAAGCATCATTTTATTCGTGAACATACGGTGCAGGGATAATTAATTCACTAACCTTGTTCCTTATTCACAAACTGACGCTCCCGACAAACTTTATGATGGGTGGGCGTGGTTTAAAAACAGGAGCAACCAATCAACTCCCAGTACCATATGGAGGGTTGATTGAGAGGAGGAAGAAGAAGAGGTTGTGCACGCGCGTGAGGATCGATGCGTGGAGGGTGAGTCTGCTCTTGGCGGGATTTCGACTTTAGAGCTTCAAGACACGTGTCGTGGAGTTAGATATCGGTACCGATACTCCACTGTTGTTTTTGCTTCCTGTGGAACCTCTGGGCGGAGTTCCCCGTTCTCCCCCACTCCCCCACGACCCGCGAGGTACTCACGTGGACCTGATGAACTTTTCTACTTGCCGGTATTTTCTCTCACGAGTCACGACGGACGTTACCGTGAGCGCGTTTATTGTATTTGTAATTGTTGGATTGCCTTTAGCTGGTGGAATATCCATCATGACCACCACACTTTTCACCACAACTGAATATTCATGTTTCCCACCGCTCGTTTCACTGGAACCCGCCCTGGGTGCCCTCATGATCCCATTAATCGAAAAAAAAATTTAATCGGAAAATCGAAGACATAGCGATCCTGCGGACTATCTAGTTACTAGTGGAAGGGCTGTGTCGGGTTTCAGAGCAATCGGTTGGTAATTAAGGGACAAGTAGGGATCTTGAGTTTCAGGGGGTAACCCTCCCTGGGGCTGGGAACCCCCATTAATCCAAGTTTCAGGGGGTAACCCTCCCTGGGGCTGGGAACCCCCATTAATCCAAGTTTCAGGGGGTAACCCTCCCTGTGGCTGGGAACCCCCATTAATCCAAGTTTCAGGGGGTAAACCTCCCTGGGGCTGGGAACCCCCATTAATCCAAGTTTCAGGGGGGTAACCCTCCTTGGGGCTGGGAACCCCCATTAATCCAAGTTTCAGGGGGTACCCCTCCCTGGGGCTGAGAACCCCCATTAATCCAAGTTTCAAGCGGTAACCCTCCCTGGGGCTGGGTACCCCCATTAATCCAAGTTTCAGGGGGGTAAACCTCCCTGGGGCTGGGAACCCCCATTAATCCAAGTTTCAGGGGGGTAAACCTCCCTGGGGCTGGGAACCCCCATTAATCCAAGTTTCAGGGGGTAACCCTCCCTGGGGCTGGGAACCCCCATGAATCCAAGTTTCTGCTGATATAAGAAAGTTTCTTCGATCTGACATTTGTGCAAAAATTAAGTTCAGCATATAAATGGACATGTTTCTGTGTGACCTGTAAACATTGCAGGTAACATCTCAAAAGTTAACATTTGTTTGTTAGGAGGCTGTTTGTTACTCGTATGGTAAATTAAGTGACATACAGGTATTTGCAGGTATACTGTCCCTTTGATGCACGGACTCGATGAACAACATTAGAGATTACCGGGACGGACGATTCTTTTTGTTTTTTCACAGTTACCTTTCCATGATCACTAACAATGATAAGCCCTTTGAAGATTTACTTTGTTTTAATCCAAAGTTCAGATTAAAATCCCACGTGATGTTCACCCATAATTCCAGTACTACAGGTACATCTATATCCATCAGGTATCGTTATGATTTACCTTTCATACAAATTGAACTTCATTAAATTCACTTGTATTTGCATTACGTAAAGACCCGTACCTACATTTTAAACATAAGGGCAATACCCCTGGCACTCACCTGGTAGAATTAACAGTATACTACACCGACTAAAGGTATTTTCATCAATTTCAATGGTTGCTAGAAGACAGGGCAGCATGTAGAGTCATACTAACATAATCATAAGACTTTAAACAAACAAAACAATACCTTTTGGGGGGCAACGCTTTCTCCCCCAACCCAATATACCTCCTAAGACCCCAATTTTTCTAATGCCTTGGACAAACTTTGGTACATCATGGATAATTCAGGTTGTGGTGAAGTTTCATCGGAATTGCGTGTGTAGTTTCTGAGGAGAAAGCAAATACCTATTTTGGGGGGCAACCCCCCCATAGACACCCAAAGGGGAAGGTTTTTTTAAACGCCGTGAACAAACTTTAGTACATTACGGGTGGTGAATGTTGTGGTGAAGTTTCATCGAAATAGTGTTTGTAGTTTCAGAGGAAAAAGCAAATTGCTATTTTGGGGGGTCAAAACTGGATCCACTTTGACCCCGGTAAACCCCCTTAGACCGCGTTTTTTTAATATATATATATATATATATATATATTATATATATATATATATATATATATATATATATATATATATATATATATATATATATATATATATATATATATATATTGTTACAGACACGACTTTGATGTTAGGGTGGGCCGAGCGGAATGGCCGCCGTGTCCGCACAAGTTACCCGATTATACTCGAACGTTGACTAAATCGCGCTATGCTAAATCAATGATGGAAAAGACACAACGGCTGGATTAAAATGACACGACACCAAGGGTTCAGTTCTCAAGACCTCCGGAGGAGGTTATATTAGGGCGGAAGGTCAGATTACAACTACAAGAGGGACAGCATAGAAAGACAGGCACTTAGACACACTTATCTTATTCCCTGACAGACGACAGATAAACAGGACAAAAACTGACTCACACGGGGATTGATGGCAAGGAAAGCGGGCAGTCGATGGCTCAAGGTGCACCGTTCTCGGAGGGGGTGCACCGTTCTCGGAGGTACTGCAATACCGGGTCGATGCGTGGAGCTCGCTCAGCGCTTGGAGGTGGTGACTGGCTCTTCTTCAAGCTGGGGGCGCATCTCACGTCACGTCCGGTAAGTGGCCGCGTATATCCGGCGGGGAGTGACACGCCCTCGGCTCGTTAGCTCCGCCCCAGATGGAATCGGCCCGTTGCTTCTCATTGGGTGCGTGCGGGGGGGGTTACCTGCTCCGCCCTTGACGAGGGGCTGACAGGGAGCCCCTTCGTGGTAACCCCGTCGGAGCGCACATGGGTAATGGCGGCTAACCGAGCCGGAGTGAGGACGCACACTCCCCGCGCGCGCCGTTGTTGTAGTTGTTGTAGTTGCTGTTGTAGTTGTTGTTGTGTTGTTGTAGTTGTTGTTTGGGGAAGAAGATGGGAGGAGGTATGGGAAGGTCCTAAACTCACTACTGGTGCCATATAATCACATTCTGGTGCAACGAAGAGTCAGAATTAATGGAAACGAGTCCTTAACTGACATAGACTAAGAATAACTAGCAAGATGTCCGAAAGTTGTCTACGTGAGATGCGGTGGACCTGGGCACGACATTTAATGGGGGAAAAAGGGGAAGGTCGGTTCTACAGAGTGTTATTTACAGGCAATGGGACTAGGGAATGGGGGATTGGGGATAGTTGGGGAGTATTGGGGAAATAGGGGAATATTTACAAGCGGATCTGGAGGCCAAATGCCATATCCGCAACAATATATATATATATATTAATGCCGTGAACAAACTGTAGTCACAACACAACAAATATTATTGGTGCCAAATTTGGTCGCAATCCCATCGGCGGTTTCGGAGAAGAAGTTTCATGTGTTTACGGACGACTGATTGACGGACGACTGGCGGACGGACGACTGACTGGCGGACGGACGACTGGTGGGCGGACGACTGACTGGCGGGTGGACGACTGACTGGCGGACGGACGACTGACTGGCGGACGGACGACTGACTGGCGGACGGACGACTGACTGGCGGACGGACGACTGACTGGCGGACGGACGACTGACTGGCGGACGGACGACTGACTGGCGGACGGTCGACTGACTGGCGGACGGACGACGACGACGACGACGACTGACGGACGACTGACTGACTAACGGACGACGACTGACTGACTGACTGACTGACGGACGACGACTGACTGACGGACGACGACTGACTGACGGACGACGACGACTGACTGACGGGCGACGACTGACTGACGGGCGACGACTGACGGACGATGACTGACTGACTGACGACGACTGGCTGACGGACGACGACTGACTGACGGACGACGACTGACTGACTGACGGACTGACTGACTGACTGACGGACGACTGACTGACTGACGGACGACTGACTGACTGACGGACGACGACTGACGGACGGACGACGACTGACTTACGGACGACGACTGACTTACGGACGACGACTGACTTACGGACGACGACTGACTTACGGACGACGACTGACTTACGGACGACGACTGACTTACGGACGACGACTGACTTACGGACGACGACTGACTTACGGACGACGACTGACTGACGGACGACGACTGACTGACGGACGACGACTGACTGACGGACGACGACTGACTGACGGACGACGACTGACTGACGGACGACGACTGACTGACGGACGACTGACTGACTGACGGACGACGACTGACTGACGGACGACGACTGACTGACGGACGACGACTGACTGACGGACGACTGGATGACTGACTGACTGGATGACTGACTGACTGGATGACTGACTGACTGGATGACTGGACGACCGACTGACGTACGACCGACTGACGTACGACCGACTGACGTACGACCGACTGACATACGACCGACTGACGTACGACCGACTGACGTACGACCGACTGACGTACGACCGACTGACGTACGACCGACTGACGTACGACCGACTGACGTACGACCGACTGACGTACGACCGACTGACGTACGACCGACTGACGTACGACCGACTGACGTACGACCGACTGACGTACGACCGACTGACGTACGACCGACTGACGTACGACCGACTGACGTACGACCGACTGACGTACGACCGACTGACGTACGACCGACTGACGTACGACCGACTGACGTACGACCGACTGACGTACGACCGACTGACGTACGACCGACTGACGTACGACCGACTGACGTACGACCGACTGACGTACGACCGACTGACGTACGACCGACTGACGCACGACCGACTGACGGACTGACGCACGACCGACTGACTGACGCACGACCGACTGACTGACGCACGACCGACTGACTGACGCACGACTGACTGACTGACGCACGACTGACTGACTGACGCATGACTGACTGACGGACCGTACAACTGACAACTGACGGACGGACTGACGGAGTCCTCTGGGTGGGAGTGCCCTTCTCGGCCCACCTTCGCTGGGCAAGTGAAAATGCACGTTATAATTTTAATCATTTTTTAAAGAATTTTTAATGATCACAACATTATACAGTACTCCATATCATAAGATAAAGGAAGATGATTTATAATATCGGCTACCAACAAAGATGGCGCTATTTCTGCCACATCAATTTGTGAGTTTTGGTGATGTCCACGTTTGCTCCATTATACTACGGGGGGATTTCTCCCGCATTCAGCACCTTCCTGTCCTTCCCTACACACTTTTGTCTCTATTTTCCCAATGTTTTCCTACCTTTCCCCATGCTTTGATTTTTCACATTTTCTCCTAATTCCTTCCCAATTGCATATTTAGTGGGAAGATGGCGCATGACGATGATCGGCAATAAGAATACAACATGAAATGGAGTAACCAACCTGTTTTATACTCGCGGATGATCAGAACAACTGATTTCAAATGTATCCATGGTAAAGAAAGATGTCACCAACTCTGAAGTTTATGTCATGTAAAGGTGGAAAGGTAAACAAGTCACCTCGTGTCTGGAATCACCTCCACTCGACTGCTTCAATCCCAGACTTCCCTGCATAATAGGAATGATAGCTCACAGATTATTGTTATTCTTCATGTACATCCAAGGCCTTGTTTAATAGAAACACTCCCTCCAATCCCATCTGCCTCTCATCCATCTTTCTGTTGAAGATAATCTTTTTGTTTTAACTCTTCCATGAGTCTTTACACCTCCAGAAATTATGAATAAAAAGTACTAACACAATTGTCTGGTTGTGTTGTTGTTATTGTTGTTGTCATGCAGACAAGTTGTCTCCTGGCATGCAGTTTATGATCTACAAGTACGTGTTTGTGTATATAATGGTTGGTTTGCAGGCTTTCCTCATCTATGGCACATCTCGTTATTATAAGGACGAGTTAACATGTACCCTATACAATGGGAGATGTGGGTTTGTTTGTGTGTGTTTGTGCAGGCGTGCATGGCACAACTTTTTTTTTTTCACCATTTGAGTTTTGTCATCACATTTTTAACAAAGCTTTATAACTCTCGCCAGAGGAGAGGGTAGTAGTGTAATAATGTTGATCCTGGACCCCCATTGACTTGCATGTTAATTTCCCTCAAAACAAACACCCCTATTTCTTCACCCTCATTTCCCCTGAACACCTTTTTTTTCCCTCCCACCCTATCCTCAATCCTCCTTCATTAGACCACTCAAACAATGATCCTTCTATATGATGAACCTATAATCCTTCTGGCCTTATGAACCAAGTATCAACGATCCTAGACCACCCTCTAATCCCCATTAACACCCATCCTTAATCCTCCTTCATTCGACCACTCAAACAATGACCCTACGAATATTTACCCCTACCCCCTATGATCCTTCTGGCCTTATGAACCAAGTATCAACGATCTTACATCTAATATATTTTAAATGAGTGTCTACACCTTTTTAACCTCTACTCTTTAGTCTGGTTGATAGGGAAAAAGGTGGCGGTAGCCCCTTAAAATCCCTAACCCATTATATATATATCTTATCCCTTATATCTTATCACTTGTATACTTATGACCATAAGGGAGACTATCAATTCCATTTTTTAAAATAAATCTCTTGTCATCAAAAGCCCCCAATGCTTTCTTATTTATCTCTTCTGAATATAATTTATGTTTATAACTTCTTATTCCATTAATCTTTCTAAACTCTTCTTTCTTTGTTGTTAAACATGTATAATAATTATTAAAAATTATAGTTTGTTTTATTACACTCTTTTTGATACCCTTCAATTTCTTATCCTTTAACTTCTTATCAATCTCTCCAATGTATTTATAAGCATAAGCCTTGGACCTCAATCCCACAAATTCATTCATAACACGTCCTCCTAATTCATCCTTGAACTTTCCAATCACCTTTTAATTATCTTTTGAGAACAACTCACTCTCTTCACTATAATTACTAGTGTCATAAGTATTAATGTCCTTTTTCATGTCTGAATAAACATCATCAGTATTAATTTTCAAAATAAAACTATCTGTATCCATATACAACAATGACACATTATCCTTATACTTTGGTTTTAGATTATTATAAAAGTAATTGTACATCAAGGACTTTGATAAATCAAGTATTGAGGTACCAATGTAAATAGGTTTGTCAATCTCAATGCTTTCTTTCATCAAATGTACCGCACAAAAGTTTTCTGTAAAAACTTCTACTCTCGAGAAGCTTGGTCTGTTGATCAATTTTGATGCTTGTTCCCATGATGTTGATATACGAATGTTTTGTCTCTTTCTGACATTCTCCATCGTTTTTCCAAATACAGAGTTAATCATCAGCTTATAAAAGTTTTTCTCAAAGTTATTTGTAGCATTTGTTCTCATTTTGGTGTTGTAGTCAATGTACTTTTTCAACCAATGACTGATTGAACTTGAGAATCCTATGTATCTTTTCAACACGGAGACCCTTTGAAAGACATTGTCTCAAATTTCTTTGATGGATAACATAATTTTTCTTTTCATAAAGTGTAGTAAGAAGTTTCTCTGTTGATTTACCCTTTACATTAAATGATTGTTGATAATCACTTAACCACTCCTTCTTTGGACTTTCCTTTTCACAAGCTAATGGGAGATCTTTGTGTAGGTTATGGAGTTCCTCTGGGTATTTCAAATCAACTTCAAAATAATAACCAACTTTTTCTTCGTCTAATTCAGCTTGTGTAGATACACATAGATTCTCAAAGACTTTTTAAAATTCTTTTCTTTAACCCATTTTAAACCACCACAAGGAAGTGCTTGAGACATTGCCCACCCATACAAGCTATTCGCATCATAATACATCAAGTAGGAGCTCTCTACCGATGGATCATAATTTGGAATGTAATTGTTATTTGCTTTAACATATCTCTTTGAACAGACTTGTGAAATTCCTCCTCTCTTTGCCTTCTCAATCATCAAGAGCATATCAACATCGATCATCAAATCCAATTTTTGTTTTGTCATTTTCAACATCGCACTCCAAGCCAATCCAGGAGCAGTGTAATAGTGAGCAGGATCCAATCCATATCCAGAATGACAGATTGTTCTGAAAGCCTCAGACACATCAGCCAACAAAAGCACATCGGTTTTTAGATACAAATCGTGATACTCACCAAGATTCTTGATGTTATATTTTTTCCAAACGTTTTGTGCATGTGCATAATTTTTATCTTTTAAATGTTTGTCATTTAATTTGTTGTAGAAATTTTCTTTTGATGGAAGCTTTGTCTCATTAAACTTCTCAAACGAATCCATTTAGTCATAGGGATAAATTCCCTTTTTTGTAAGTAAATCATTGTCAGGAAAATATTCGGAAAGACATGGAAACTCTTTGATATTTTTAACCAATTCCTTCAGTGAATCACCCATGAATTTAAATGTCAAGAAATCTAATATTAGTCATATCATAAGTATTTTTATTTTTTTAAATGTTAAATCCTGTTTTTATAAAGATTGTTTTTGTGAATGAAATGTATTTCTGATCCGTGGATGGAATGGCACTTATAGACCCAGGGGTCTTTGAAAGTTCATTAATAAATAGATGAGTATCATAATTAGCATTGTTATGAAGAAAGACATGGATGAAAGAGGGGAGTTTATAATTAATATTACAACTTTGATGAGCCGGACCTCTATATTTACCAGTGAGATGACAATGATCTCTAACCTTTGGACCTTCGCTAATTTCCTCCTCACAAATATGACAGGCAGCCTTTGGCTGTCTAAATTCCCTTTTCTCTTCACTCGTCAAGGACATTGGTTTATTGGTTTCTCTCATTATCTTGGTTAATCGAACAGTCTTTTTCTAGTCGTCGGACAAACTCCTCTGAGGTATTTGAGCCTCTATACGTCTCTAACTTGTTATATTCATCACCAACGGATGATTTGATATAATAACCAAAACTGCAAGGAGTATGTTTTTGATATTTATTTGTGTATGATTCTTTTGGATCTGGAGAAGCAGTGTCAATTTTTTCTAGGATACTTTAAAAAGCAGCATATATAACAAATGGATGTTTGATCGTTTTATTTTTGATCTTTGAATGAGATCTTTGAGCCTTTTTTAGGCATATTGATTACCGTTGATTTATGTTCACCACAATACTCTGAGTGTTTATCCAATCTTTCTTGTGAATGGAAAAAGTTAAGACAACGCATACAAACAAATATTTTATTTGTCCTTTTACATACTTGTGGTCTTATTAACTTCGCAATATCTTTGATGTATGCATAATGTGAATTTTCATCCGATTTAAAATATAAAAGATTAATATGAGTTTGTTTACAATTGTCAGAAAGCTTTAAAACCTGAATGTTGTTTGTTTCTGTTAGACCATAAACATTAACTGATAAATTATTTAACTTTTCGAATTTAGGAATATCATTTAAAGCCATAGGAAACTTTAGATCTTTCGTATTTAATGTATTCTCATATATTTCATAATGAGATACTCTTTCTACATGATTAGTTTGTGGGTGTAGATGTGCCAGGATAGACCAGAGAAAACATTTATTGTCTTTATTTTTGATATTGATAACTGCTTTTCTATTTTTGATAACATTGGGTAAATTAATGTAAGAAGCAGCTTTTAGTGGATCTGATTTAAGAATATGAATATCAATATATAGTATCTCATCTATATTCCAACCACTTCCAGTAATAGTATGCTCAAGTTTTTGTTCTTGTGCAATCAGTTGGCCGTAGACTCCTGATGTTTTAAAATCTTGATATGAAGATATAAAGTGTGCCTTAGTTCTCATGTAAGCCTCATCAATGTAATAATCACGAGTGATTGGATCTGCTTTTGAGATTTTCATTTTAATACCCATATAGAACTTGATTGGATTCAATTCTAGAAGAGTCTTTTCAATAAGGTCTTTCACAGAGGGTTTGATGATATCCACAGCCTCAACAATTGAGTTGGGGCCAGGAGGATGAAAGTTAAAGATTCGAATCCTGATATGTCTTTTGAAAGCACCATCAGTATTTTTAATAGTAAACAATTTTGACAAGTGTTTGTTTGTTTTAAGATGGGCTTTAAACCCCTTCTTGAGGATGGTTGTTTTACAGTCATTACAATATTTTTGTTTTAGGTGGAAGGGGGGAAAGTTTGTTAAGAATGTTGTATGTATGTTTTGCGGTGAGAATATGTTGTTTATAATATTTTACTTCCTTCTCGCAAGTATCGCAATAAACCATATTTATAGCGTGAGAAAACAGAGTGTTTTATATATGAAACTATACTTAAACTAAAACACCTTTTGACAGCTCGTTTTTATATATGAAGCTATACTTAAACTAAAACACTTTTTCACATAACTATCATTTGAACCTAATAGTTTTTTGAGGAGTTTCAAGTTTTTCCCTCAACCTACAACCCCCTTCACCAAGGCCCTGAAAGTATTCCTCCCACTCTTTCATACACCCAACAAACACCTTTCCATCTCCACCCCTTTTCAACCCCCTTATCCCATCTCCATCTAGAATATTTACAAACAAAACCCTAGAGGATCTATTCTTCTTTTGAGCTTCTATAAAATGATATACTTCTCTAAGTGATCTCGTTTGAGATCCACTTCTTCCACATATCATTTTCAAATTAAAATAAACTGTTAATCCATCAATTATTTGAAAACCATCAAAGTTCTCCGTCCACTCGTAATCCCTTTCATAACCAAAGAAACCAGTCTTAATATTTAACCTCATATATGTTTTAAGAATCTTTTGTTTCATTATCATCTCCAACTGTTTAATTTGGTACTTTTCACACTCATTATGTTTTCCATTAATATACCAATCCTGTCTCATTCTCCACTCCTTTGTTTGCTTCTTAAAGTGGATAACATCAACATTACAGGTATCACAATGTGTAGTTTTCTTAGGAAGTAGATGTGTCCAAGTCATCTCATGTCTGAGAAAACTTTTGAGTGTCTTAAAATCTATGTTGCATTTTGTACAATACATTGTATTTGGTGTGTAGGAAATCATACTGTTTTTTTTTTTTTTTTTTACTTAAACATAAATCGCAAGAAGCCCTTATTCTGATTCATCACTTTCTTCCATACTATTAACATCAGAGTCTGAATCATCAATAAAGCTACTCTCATAACTATCATTTGAACGTAAACTATTAGTATCATAACTTTCATCTAAGATCAATGAAATACTATCATCTGAGTTAAATGAAATAGTAAAATCTTTATAATGACTCATATTTAATTATCAGAAAAAAATATTCCCATCAATATCAATATACTTTCTTTCATTAGCGGATTCAATCTCTACATTTTTAATATCGAAAGTTATCTTTAAATAATCCCTAACTATCATAGAACGAAATAACATTTCACCAGAAATATTAACATCTTTCATTTTACTTAGATCTACACCCTTTGGATTATTAAAGTAAATACAAATTTCTCCACAAGTATTGTTGGTCTTATCATTCTTTTTCAAAGTATCGTGATCGATCACTTTTTCAAGCTTTGAATAAGTTGCCAGGAGTAGAGGAGAAACTTTTGTTAGATTTACTTTAATGGATGTCTTTCCAGGTATAGTTGGAGCTCTTCCTTTAAATGAAATAGAGGGGCTCATGTTATTTTCCATAACTGGTTTTACCCAAAAATTCCCATATTTATCTTTGTTCAATTTAACATCTTTGACATATTTTTCTATATCTTCCACCGAAGTAGAGATTGATTGACATTTGTCTTTTGTGTTTTGAAACATTGTATTTATTAGCTAAAAAACTTGCGTTTAGTTTAAGTAAAAATTTACTATATAAATATGATAGAAGGATATTTAGAATTTCCAGACTCTCCATATGATAATTTAGAAATCTGTCGTCGTTGTGATAGAATAGGGCTTAATAATGAGGGTTCATATAAACAATGTATTTTCTGTGATTTAATTTTAATTAATGATAAAATAAAAAATATATAAAAATATATAACTCTTTTAAATTAGAACCAAAAATGAATTACTTTACAAGATTAATAAGAGAGATGAATGTTAAGTATTGTGATGATAATACACCATTTCTTTCAAGGGAAGAGACTATTTGTATTGAGGAAATGTATAAGGGTTTAATGATATTTATTATTCAAAATAATTTTAATGGAAATGTTAATACAAGATACTATATAAATAAAATAATGAATTATTTTGAAATTAAACCTGAACTCAGGATAAAATATAGAGTTTCTAAAATAGCTCAAAAAAAGTGAGATGACTTGTTTTCCAAATATATAAATGAATGATTTTTTTACCCGTTTGGGAAAACAAGATAAAATTTAATAACCATAAAAACATTCCAAATTCATTGAGATGTTTAATAGTTGGTTCAAGCAGATGTGGAAAAACCTGTTTACTTTTAAAGATGCTCCTTAGTCCTAATTTTTTAGATTATAATAATTTAATAATTTTTACAAAGTCAAGTTTTCAACCTGAGTATCAACTACTCTCACAGGGTTTTAATGCGGGTCTTAAAAAGGAAGACATTATCGGTTTATTTAAACTTCAAAACAAATTAAATGATTATAACATTGAGGATATAATACAATTATTTTGTGATACACAGAAATCAAAATCGAAACCAAAACCCATAACTTGTATTCTCAGTGATAATACAGATGATATACCTTCACCTCAAGATTTAGATAAATCAAAAAAGAACCTCGTTATCTTTGATGATTGTGTTAATGAGAGAAACCAAACAGTAATGGATAGCTACTATACAAGAGGGAGACATTCTTCTTGTAATTGTATTTATCTTAGTCAGTCATATTTTCAACTCCCTCGACGCTCAATAAGAAACAATGCCAATACTTTTATTTTATTTAAGTTAAATTCAATAGATGTAAATAATTTTTGGAGAGATAATTGCTCTACGTTATGTAGTAAAAAAGAATTTGAAAATTATATGAAACACACGATTGGAAAATATAAATATATTGTTGTGAAACAAGATGAGATACTAACTGATATTTTACACACATAAATGACAACTATTATTAATCTTGTGGGTAAATCTGCTTCAGGATAGAACTTTCATAAATCTAAACTCTTGAATAGTAAAAATGAAAAGATTGTAAGTTTTTTTTTAAAAACACCCTATGATTCGTTTTGTGGGTACCACAACCAGAGCAATGCGACCAGGAGAAGTAGAAGGGAAAGATTATTACGACATTTCAATGGAGGAACATATGCGATTGAGGAACGAAGGTCAAATATTTGAGGAGGTCTCTCTTGGTTCTACAAAATATTCACATTGTAAGAGTGAGTTAAATAAAGTAAAATCTAATGGTCTTGGGATTTTAGAAACTAATCCTGAAGGAATGAGACAAATTATTAAACAATTGCGTGGTGATGGAGTTAAGATTTTATCATTCGGTTTTGATATCGATGGAGACAACGCAGCAGAGATACAAGTATTAGTGAAGAAGAAATAACAACTCGTATTAATACCAATGAAGAATTTGATGAAATATTTAAAGAAAAGGATTTATTTCAACACATTTACTATAATGATGAAGAAAAGGAAAATTTTCCCATTGACCTTGACAATTCATTAAATGATATTTTTCAATAAATAAATACAGAAAATGAATACCGAAGAAAGAGCAAGAAAGTTTAAAGAACATCAAGATTTGGTTTCAAAAGTTGTAAAGCAACAGGAAGAGATAAAGAAGAAACGGAGACAGAAACTAACTGGTGAAGAAGCCTTTGAAAGAAAACAAGAGAAATTTTTTAAACCACTTTTAAAAACTCAACAAACGATTTCACCTACAGTTCCCACGTTAGAATTTACTCCGAAAAAACTTCAAATGCTCAAAGATTTTAGTCAAATGACAGAGCAAGAACTTGGAGAATTAGAATATGATGAAGGATTATTTCGGAAACTTGATGAGGTAAATCAACCCCCTAATTATGTTGTGGAAGCTCTTCAAAACAATGAATATTCGGTGGGTTCAAAAACCAGAGCAGGTCTCATTCCAACAGAAGAACCAGCACAGTTCCATCTTGTGAAAGAAAAGTTATTGATATTTAATGATAAATTGGTGTTCTTAAGTTCTGCTCAACCAAATGTTGAATTAACTCCAAGATTAATGTTTCTTCCAACAAACTCCGGATTTAGCGGTTCAAAATATTTTGAGGAACCACTTCATATGGAAAGAGAGGAAGATAGAGAGTATATTGAGTTGCTAAATGCACTTGATTATGGAGTTTCTGTTGCTGGTAAAAGTAAGAAGAATGAGAAGGAGAAACATATTATTGATGCTTTAAGTAAGCTTGGTTCGGGTGTTAGCTTTCTTCCAAATGACCCATCACAATTAGTTAATAGACGATTATTGTTGTTAGGTAGTAAGAAGGCTGGAAACAACAATTGTTTTAATGAAACATCCGCCATTTTAGACCAGTTGATAAATATGAAAATAATTAATAAATATCAATACAAAGATATTTTATTAGATATTAAATAAGATGAGAAGCACAATTCTTAGTTTTAATTTCACGAGTGATTACACAGCATCATTCCCTGACCCACTACAACTTGACCCCACAAAAGAATTTGAGGCATCTTTATTGTCGATGGAAACTTATAATACCTTGTTGTTTTTCTCTGTGATATTAAACAAGTTTAGTTATAACCCAGGAAGTGGATATAAAACTATAACCGTTTCACCCGGAGCTTACGAGATTTCTCAAATATCTTCTGAAGTCTCTCGCCTTATGAAAGAAGAAGGTGATGAACCAAAAAATATGGTAATAGATATTCAAAAACACACTTCAAAATCAACTATTAAACTTTAAAATAATTATAAAGTTGATTTCACGATTGAAAATTCGTTTAGAGAGCTATTGGGTTTCTCTTCAAAAAAGATTGAAACTAACGGGACGTCTTACAGTGATAATGTCATTCAAATATCCTCCGGTATAAATTCAGTATTAATTCATTGTGATTTGATTGATGGTGCTTATAATGATGGAATAAGAACAAATACAATATTTTCATTCAGCGCATACTCAACCCCGATTGGTTATAAATTTAATATGGAACCAAAAAATCTTGTCTATTTGCCTGTCAGGAAAAACCATATACAGAGTCAATTTTAGGATAACCGACCAAGATAATCGTATGATATCCTTTAATGATGAAATTATATCCATCAGAATTCACCTATGTGAAGTTTTTCAATAAATAAATAATGGTTATTGTGAGAAAACACGAGTTGGGAAAATATAAAATAATTACAGGGGATGGAATGTTCCTTTCACCATACTATAAGGGTGAAGGTATGTTTCTTGGTAGAGGATACTATAAATCAGAGACAACGGGGTGTGGGACATCAATTTAGAAATAAAGGAGATGGGATAATTGATACTCTAATGGGTATTGGTTCAACCATCCTTAAACATAAAGACCTAATTGGTTCAACTGCTTCTGCCGTGGGCTCAGTTGCGGGTGCTATAAAGAGTATAAAAGATGCTCAAAAGGAGTCATAAATTACAAGCAATCAAAGAAATTAAAAAAGGTAAAACTCAACTATCTTCACAAGAACGACAAAAAATCATTAAAATACTTGGGTCAGGGTTTCAACAATTTTAATGCTATATAAATACAAGTATGGAAGCGATTGATAGTATCTATGATTTGGATGATACGATTATCATTTCAAACTCCACTAAAAAGGAAGACTATTTTAAGGTAAATGCTATAACAGGAACAGACTGGAATTCAAACGGAACAAAAAGTTTTGAAATAAATAATCAACAAACTTACTTGAATCTAGCTGATAGTTTCTTGCTGTGTAAATTTTAATTCACTAAGGCTGCGAATAATACTAATGCTACACTCGTAAATGATTTCTTCTGGAAAATGTTTGATAGTGTCCGCCTGTATATTGGAACACAAGAGGTTGAAGCGGTTGATTATGTCTCTGCTACATCTGAAATGATGAAATTTACACTATATTCGTTTAGTGATAGAATGGGTAAGGGAGCTGTTGAAGGTTTTATTCCTGATATGTCAACGGGAACAAATGCTGACCCTGGTTATAGTCAAAGGAAGGCAATGCATAATGATGAAACAAAAGCAGAGAATAGTTTTACCGTAGCAGTACCTCTTAAAGGTATATTTGGATTTTGTGATTATGATAAAGTTTTGTATGGTCTTAAAATTAGATTTCAAATACAAAGGAATGATAATGTAAATAGGTTGCTTTTTGGGGCTGAAAATGCTTTTGGAGACCATAATAAATTTGTTATTAATGATTTGTGTTGGTAATTAGTGAATATACTCCTAATCTTAAAATGGAAGAGATGTTAAATAGAAGACTTAACTCAAAGAAACCGCTAAATGTATCATACCTTAAAAGAAGATGTCAACACGTTAAACTGGAACACACCACCTACACTTGGAATTTGGGTGTTCTTCAAGGAAAGCCACGATACCTATGGCTCATTTTTAAAAAACCAGATGGAGAGGACGGTACTGATAATAATGCGCTGAGTGATAATGCTAAGGTGAAACAACTTCGGGTTTCTCTTGATGGTACATTTTATCCACGAGATAGATTGGAAATTGATTGGGAAAAAAATGATTATGCGGAAGCCTACAAGTCTTACCAAAAGGCATGTGAAAGCAACGGTAATAATGATCCTATTTTGGATATGGTTGCGTTTCAAAAACTTTATACAATCTACGCAATTGACCTGAGTTCTCAAAAAGAAACTATAAAGTCTAATAGAGTGGATACTTCTCTATACATTGAAAGAGGGGAGAGTGAAGAGGTTAATACATATTGTTTGCTTTTGGAAGAAACAGAATTACAGATTAATACAGATAATGGTGTTATGATTAATATCACATAGATTTTTTCTCATAAATAAATGAGTAGGAAAGAACCGGTATATGTTAATCAAATCAATCTTAATAAATTAACATCTTGTATTCAAAATCAAAAGCCTTGTATTATTAATGTTAATACAATTCAAAGAAAAGGAGCAGTAAGAATTGATGTTTTACTCACAAGAGAGCAGGTAAAAACACAATGATGCTGGATCACTTAAAATTAAAATGACAAAACCTATGTTAAAGAAATATTCAATACAAGAGGGAGGATTTCTCCCGTTTCTAATTCCTTTATTTGCTGGTTTAAGTGCGGCGGGAGCATTGACTGGTGGTATTTCAGCAGCGGTAAAAACTGCTAACGAAAGGAAGGCACAACTAAAATCTCAAAAAGAATTGGAAAGACAACAAGGAGTTGGAGAAACAAATGAGTGGAAGTGGTGTAATTGTGGATTTTGCTCAAAAACTTGAAAGTTTACCTGATAAAGCTAGATTGTTGGTTGGAGATATGCTTTCCTCTATCACTCAAGCGGGTGTTAAACTAACTAAAAGGGGGTAATGGGTTATAGTGTAGCAGCATAGCAAACCTGTTGTGCATTTTGTGATACAAGCACCAAATTTGGCACAAATGTACATTAATATGTTGCGAACATTTTCAGATATTGGGCCACTTGAAATTCCGTAATTTTTTGTTTCAATTTTTTTCAAATTTCGTAATTTCAAATTTTTCGGGTGACACCGTCACAATTTCGGTCTTCGAGGCCGGCCGATATAGTGGGGCGGCTTAGCCCAAATATTCAAAAGAATTGTGCATTTTGTGATACAAGCACCAAATTTGGCACAAATGTACATTAATATGTTGCGAACATTGTGTGGTCAGCAATGAAGACCAGAGTCTGAATTACATGTATGCAAAAGACCTTGTGAACCAGTGAAGCAAATACACAGGTAAGCATGAATTAAATCTAGGGCATGATATAATTTCCATGATGTTTACCTCTACACTCAATGGTGGAAGGAGGTAATGTTTTGATCCCAGCTTGTCTGTATGTCTGTTTGTCTGTTAGTCCACAAAATTCCAGACAAAGCTTGTAGTAGTGGTAGTTGTAGTGGTAGTGGTGATAACAGAAATTGTTATATAGAACTGAACTTATATTATTATTATATGCAGAAAATAACTTCATTTCTATATGCCCTGCAGTGGACAGGTTAATTGGTGTATGCACTGAAGGGGTCACACTGGTGTGCACTGCTGTGTTCTGCCTCACTGAGTTGTTCAGGTATGATGTACTCAGCACAAGCTTCCGGTCGGCCCGGAGGTGGGGGTGCGGGGCCTGTCACGGAACGTCAAAACAAACGGCCTGCCGGGGCCGCCCAAAAGTCGGGCGTGAGGGGCGCGTCCACTAATGGAACGCCTCTCGCTTCCCAGATCGAGGGCCACGTGGTCAGGAGAACCTCGTCCCTTCCGGTCACACTTTGCCTATCGGCCGGCCTCGAAGACCGAAATTGTGACGGTGTCACCCGAAAAATTTGAAATTACGAAATTTGAAAAAATTTGAAAAAAAAAATTACGGAATTTCAAGTGGCCCAATATCTGAAAATGTTCGCAACATATTAATGTACATTTGTGCCAAATTTGGTGCTTGTTTCACAAAATGCACAATTCTTTTGAATATTTGGGCTAAGCCACCCCACTATTATATCTTTCTCATAAATAAATGGATAAATGGTTTAAACAATTTGGAAAGAATACAACGTCAAATATAGAACTTGCTACGTATTGTAAAACACTAAAAATTGATAATGTGGCAATCTGTATGAGAGATGAATTAACAAAGTTGTCCAAGAATACAAAGAATATTATTATGAATTTAGACACCCAGAATGGTTCTCATTGGGTTTGTATTCATAATAGTCAGGATAAATATTATTTTGATAGTTATGGTATGCCACCACCTGTTGAAGTAATACAATTCTTACAGAATGGTGTTTATCAAACATTTCAAGTTCAATAAATTAATTCTAAATGTTGTGGTCAATTATGTTTATATGTATTATTTCAATTTAACAATAATGAAAATTTTTATGATATCATTTTAAATCTAATATAAATGACTTATGTCGGAAAAGATGGTTCTATCTTTGGAGAATCCTCTCAGGATATTGATTTATCAAATTATTATACAAAGGCACAGGCTGAACGACAAAAATATAGTATAAGTAAAAATATTAATATGAAGAATACTTATAAATTAATCAATTATCCAAACCCTACAGATGCGAATGATTGAATTAGATTCAGTGATTTATCACAATATATATCTTTAAATAAAACAGCACGTTTTGTTAAACAAGTAAAATTTACAACCACAACACCTGGTTATACTGACCATACACCTTTCCTCATTCAATTTAACTATCTGCTTACAATTGAATTTTATAAAGAAGGACATATAGGTAATATGCGAATTAATAAATGGGGGTATGATATGCCTGATTTAGGGTATAATTGGTCTTTTTCAATAAACTTAGAAGACTCACATGATTTTAATCAGTCTCGTAAAGAGGAATATTATCCGCTTGGTGAGGATAAGGATTTATGTGGAAGTACAATTAGTTCCCAACAAATACATGATTTTAAGAAAAGAAAAATATATGATAGTATAGCGATGGTTAGCATGACAAAAGGAAGGTAATGAGATAAGGATAGAAAGCCGAGGAATACATACCGATTTGGTAGTGGGAAGATGGGGTTACCTGTCATCTATCTATAATTCCAGTAATCTCTGTGTGTATGTGTGTGTGTGTGTCTGTGACCGCTGTTTCTCGACAACCACGGGTCCGATATACTTGAAACTTGCCAGGTATATTGCTGGGGACCCGAGGATGTGCCTTTTCAAGGTTTCATATTAATCGGAGAAGTAGTTACCGAGCTATGGCGATTTATTTACCAAACTCCGCAAGCCGTTCGCTTTGGACCAAACCATTTCATGTAAATAGAGGGGGGGGATTGTCACCGTACTCGCAAGCCGTTCGCTTTGGCTTTGCGAATGGACCAAACCATTTCATGTAAATAGAGGGGGGGGGGATATAATTTTAGATATATATATATAGTACGGGCATGCCCTAGTAATATTAATCTCACATATATTTCTGATACATAAATGGCAGGAAAAAGACTACAAGAGATTTATAATTTTTGTATTCAGGGATACCTACAAGAAAAGGGTGCTCGGTATTACATACCGTATGAATTGGAACATACACATGGAAATTTTATCATTAAAAACTGGCCTTATACTGATATTGTTAAACCCACAAATAGAGACTTGTTTAAAATGTTAAATAAAAATAAACTTCTCAAAGTTATGAAATATAAAACTCTTTTAGAAACCATCAACAAATCTTATTGGTATCCTATTATGAGAAAAATAATTACAGATACAAGAATATCTCAAAATCCAGGTGAGTATATGTATAATATTATTTGGGGTTCAAACCCAAGGGTAGCAAGGGATGAGGAAGGAGTTGAAGAAGAGAAGGGGGAAAGGGAGGAGAAGGAGGAAAGGGAGAAAAAGGAGAGGGAGAAAAAGGGGAAGGAGGAAAGGGAGAAAAAGGGGAAGGAGGAAAGGGAGAAAAAAGAGAAGGAGGAAAGGGTGGAAAGGGGGGAAAGGGAGAAGGAGGAAAGGGAGGGAAGAGAGAGGTGGGAGAGGGAGAATGAGAAGGAAATGAGTGAGATTCGTAAAAGATTTAGTGTATTACGGCAAATAGATCTATTTCAACGCACCGAAGAAGAAAAAAAAATTAATATCTCTTATGAAGATAATGAGGTTAAAAATAGCTGAGAGAAATTCAGGGAGGAGATTTAAGCGAGAAAGTGGGGAAGAAGAAGAAGGAAAAGATTATGTGATTGATGATGTTGGTGTTATTGACTTTAGTTAGTTTTATTTGTAAATAAATGGAGGAGAGAGTGAAGGCATTCCTTAGGATTCTTTATGTTTTAAAAATCAAGATAGAAATGTATATGTTGAAAACCAAAAAGGTTTTGATACTATGTAGGACTTTTTCTTATAAATAAATATGAGTTATTGCCTCAAATGTAAAAAGAGAACTAAATCTAAAAGTGTATTGTATGATAAAGCTAAAAATAATAGAGTTTATCAAAAAGGAATATGTCAAGTGTGTGGCTCTAAAAAGTGCCAATTCATCTCTCCTAAAAGTGGAGGAGACATACAAAAGTTTCTGCCGGGAAGTAGATTTACAACAACTGGAATTCCTGGGGAACTACATCTACCTGGATATTCTTTCTGTGGCCCTGGAACAAACTTGGATAAAAGATTAGATGAGGCTGACAATCCTAAACCTTGGTCTAAACCAAAAAATAAGGTTGATGAAGTGTGTATGAAGCATGATATTGCTTATGGGAATACCATGACATTGGATGAAAAAAATGAAGCAGACAGAGAAATGTTGTATAATTTGTCTTTGATACGAAATCCTACGTTGAGAGAGAAAGTTGAGAGGTTTATTGTAAAAAATATGATAAGTGCTAAATTGAAACTTGGTCTTGGTTATTCCCCAAAAAACTATTAGGCTCTAATGATGTCATCAAGACTGAGGAGCTTTTGGCTAATGAATTACACAAACCTATAATCACAAAGTTTAAAAGAAGGAAAGTTTATTCTAAATACACCGACCACATATGGTCCGCTGATTTAATCGAACTAAATAATGATAAGGGATACAGGTATGCTTTAACCGTTATTGATTTGAGGAGTAGATTTGCCTGGGTTGTTCCTTTAAAAAAATAAAAGGGGTGATACTTTAATGTTAGCATTTAAGCTAATATTTGATCGGGATAAAAGAAAACCAAAGAAACTGTGGACCGATGAGGGAACAGAGTTCTATAACAAAATATTTATGAAATTTCTTAAGGGGGAGGGTATTAAATTATACAGCACCTTTAATGAAGGAAAGGCAGTTGTTGTTGAACGTTTTAATCGTACTTTGAAAGAAATTATATTAAAAAATCACACAACTCGGTTTTCAACAGTGGGTATATTTAATTGAGGATATTGTAGATAATTACAATAATACAGTTCATTCATCAACAAAATCAAAACCATCGGAAACATTTACAAAATT
Organism: Myxine glutinosa; assembly: GCF_964187855.1. NCBI lineage: Eukaryota > Metazoa > Chordata > Myxini > Myxiniformes > Myxinidae > Myxine > Myxine glutinosa. The sequence goes on along the minus strand of NC_136272.1, from coordinate 9,417,885 downwards.
AGAATATGAAAAGGAGATTAATTTGAGAAAACCTAAGTTCAAAGTTGGTGATATTGTAAGAATATACAAATGGAAAAGCCATTTTGAGAAAGGTCATGCACAAAAATGGACTCGTGAATTATTTAAAATTGTTGATGTAATGGATACAGTCCCTTGGACTTACAAATTATATGATATGAATGGGGAAGAAATCTTGGGTTCATTTTACTCAAAAGAATTACAAAAAACACAAGTAAACAGATAATAACAACAAAGAAAGAAGAGTTTAGAAAGATTAATGGAATAAGAAGTTATAAACATCAATTATATTCAGAAGAGATAAATAAGAAAGCATTGGGGGCTTTTGATGATAAGAGATTTATTTTATAAAAAGGAATTGATAGTCTCCCTTATGGTCATAAGTATATAAGTGATAAGATGTATATTTATATAATGGGTTAGGGGTTTTAAGGGGCTACCGCCGCCTTTTTCCCTATCAACCAGACTAAAGAGTGGAGGTTAAAAAGGTGTAGACACTCAGTTAAAATATATTAGATGTAGGATCGTTGATACTTGGTTCATAAGGCCAGAAGGATCATAGGTTTATAAGACTAGAAGAATCATAGGTTCATAAGGCCAGAAGGATCATAGGGGGTAGGGGTAAATATTCGTAGGGTCATTGTTTGAGTGGTCTAATGAAGGAGGATTAAGGATGGGTGTTAATGGGGATTAGAGGGTGGTCTAGGATCGTTGATACTTGGTTCATAAGGCCAGAAGGATTATAGGTTCATCATACAGAAGGATCATTGTGTGAGTGGTCTAATGAAGGAGGATTGAGAATAGGGTGGGAGGGAAAAAAAGGTGTTCAGGGGAAATGAGGGTGAAGAAATAAAGGTGTTTGTTTTGAGTGAAATTAACATGTAAGTCAATGGGGTCCAGGATCAACATTATTACACTACTGAGGGTGTTGCATTTGAGTCTGTCTGTTTGTCCGCAAAGAATAAATATGATTTTCTCTGCAACCGTTGGTCTGATTGACAGGAAATTTTCACCATCGGTGCACTTCCTCCTGTAGAATTTTAAAATAATTATGATGCCAGAGGTCACATGTTATGGGCACCATCTTGGAAAAACTGAAAAATTTGCACCTCTATATTCCCAAAAGCGCTGCATTGAAAAAAATTGGGCATTGCTCATTGTAAAGAACTCTCAATGGGGAATAACATATGTTAATGATTGTCATAGGTGTCTTCATTATGACATCATAATTCGACAAGTTAAAACTTCATCCAATAAAGATGAAATTTCTTGAGTGTCATCTAAATAAATGAATTGGAGGATAATAAATTGGAGGATAATTTTTTTTTTTATGATGTCATCAGTCACTTTGATCGGCCACCATATAAACCACTAAGAACATGTCCTGGTGAGGGTTTGCAATCTCTGTTTGCTCTTTCTTGTTATGAGAATGTGGAGAAGACAAATTCATAATTTGGTCAAAAGATCAAAGGTCGGTCAGCATCACCTAAAATTCTCAATTTTCATCCAATTGACCTTAAATTTTAAGAATTTGCATAGTGGGTCACTGAAGTGGTTCATCAATCAAAAGCTAATAGGCGATTGTTTTTTTTATTTTGTTTTTTAGGTCAAGGTTGCATAAAATATCAGTTACCTAATTGTCATATGACCTAATTCCTTAAGTGTAACCTGTGTTCTGTCAAGAAGGTCAATAGGTCAATGTCACAATCATCAATTTCCATCTGATTGACCAGAAATTTGAGCAGGGTTTGCATATTTGGTCACTGAAGCCTATTGCTTCTGAGGTCAAAAGGTCAAGGTCTCCTCAAATCGTCAATATTTTTGTATTTTTTTCTCGCTGCTTTCATCATGTTTAGCATACAGAAGAAGAAGTCTGAATACAAAGCTGATGGGCTTTGCATTTTCAGATGCTTTCTAGTTTTCTGTTGCATGTTTTTCATCTGTGGTAGTCGCAATTTCTGCCACTGTAGAAGCTCCAATGATTTGCAATGATTTTTATATTTATCACAGGTGGCAGCGTACTTTGCAGCAGCTAGACTGACATTTAACACCTTGCACAGTGAATCCAACAACATGGATGCATTTTGTGGTTCAGAATTTTGGGTAAGTCAGGGCAATAGTATGAATTGTCACATTTATTTGTACTGTATTTAAATAATCATGCGGTATTAAATTTTCCACATCTCCTTTGACCAGAATGGCTCTCTGCTGGACAGGGCAGACCCAGACCTAACTATCTGCTTCGAGCAGACCGTTCTAACCTGGGTGCCAATCGGCTTCCTTTGGCTTTGTTCGCCAGTCATGCTTATTCACCTCTGGTGCAGGAGGGTGCCTCCACCCCGCAACCCCATCTCTTGCCATTATGTCTTTCGCCAGGTGAAATGATGGTCTCTTATCATGCCACTCTTGTTCCACTGCTCTCTTTAATCTCTGCTCTACCACCTTACTTGCATACACCGCTTTTCCTTGTCAATGAAACGTCTGCAAATCCCCGTGACCCTTTGGTGTAAGGGTCTGTAGTAGTGACGTGTAATCATTGATGTCCTTTTGTGTTCATATATTTACCCCACGTGCACGAAACAAAAACCAGGGTTAAGCAATTGGTTCACTTTGTCTGTCTTCCCACAGACGGCAGTTTATGAACGAGGAACAACCTGATTTCAATTCAATGTTGTATATTTGAACACAAATCGGACCATGCATCCAAAAACGAACCTACCATTTAGCATAACTTTGTCTCCGAATTTGGCCCGATTAGCATGCACATACAACAACAACAACAACATGCATTTTAAGGCCATTTTCCCTGCCAGAGCGGGGGTTAGCCTTGCGGACCCCATGACAATCTTCTCCGTTTTGCCCTATTTTCTGCATCTCCCCTTGTTAACCCCCTTGCCCGCATTTCTTCTTCCACCACCTTTTGCCAAGTCTTTCTCGGTCTTCCCCGTCCTCTACTTCCTTCTACATTCATTTTCATCACTCTTCTCAACCCCCGGTGTGTACCCTGGTTAGAATAGGTACACCGTATCCCTGCGTGTCGTAAGAGGTGACAAAGAGGGTTGGCGTCAGGAAGGGCATCCGGCCATAAAAACATTGCCTCAAAAAGAGAACCATGACAACTACAACTACATATGGGCAGGGTACAGCCCGAAGTGGAGATCGGTTTCTGAGGTTTGGGACATGGAATGTAGGGACAATGACAGGGAGATCAGGAGAAGTGGTGTAAGTATTGGTCAGTAGAAGAGTGGACATATGTTGTGTGCAAGAGACGAGATGGAAGGGAAGTGGTGTGAGAATGGTGAAGGGTAGGCAGGGACAGAAATACAAGTTTGTGTGGCAAGGGTGCCCGGAGGGCGTGACTGGTGTTGGTGTCCTGTTTTCTGAGGAGTTTGTAGACAGTGTGGTGAGTGTGACTAGAGTTAGTGATAGGTTGATGAGGGTGAAAATGATGATTGGAAAGCTCTTGGTGAACGTCATCTCTGGATATGCTCCGCAGGTTGGTCGGAGCGATGAAGAGAAGGACAAGTTCTGGTGTGCGATAGAGAAGCTGATGGAAAACGTGAAAGATGAGGAAGTTGTTGTGGTAGGAGGAGAACTAAATGGACATGTGGGAAGGAGTATGGACGGTTTTGAGGGAGTTCATGGGGGTTACGGATATGGTGTGAGAAATGGAGAAGGTGAAAGGATTTTGGAGTTTGCTGATGGAGCTGATTTGTTGATTTGTAACACTCAGTTCCAGAAAGGGGATAATAAGCTTGTTAAATACATGTCAGGTGGGTCGACGACAACCATTGACGACCTGATGGTGCTTAGGCGAGATAGGGGGCACCTCCGGGACACAAAGGTGATCCCGGGGGAGGAGGCTGTTTCAAAGCACCACTAGGTTGTCTGTGACATAAGGGTGAAAGGTGCGAGGAGAGCTCGGCGGGTGAAGTACCAACCGAGAATGAAGGTGTGGAGGTTGAAAGAGGTGACAGTAAGGGAGGCATCAAAAGAGAGGCTGAGTAGGGTAGAGGATGATGTGGTTGAGCTTGAAAGTGGTTGGATGTCAATGAAAGCTAGTCTGTTGGGAGCCGTTGGTGAGGTATGTGGCTGGACAAAAGGACCACCGAGGCACTCGGAAACATGGTGGTGGGATGATGAAGTTCGAAAGAGGATTGACGAGAAGAGGAAGAAGTTCAAGGAGTGGCAGAAGGCTAAGGGTACGGGAGCAGAAAAAGCAGAGCATGAAAGTTATAAGGCAGCCCAGAAGGCTGCAAAGAAAGAGGTAGCAAAGGCACAGGAGGCATGTAGGAAAATGTTCGGAGAACACTTGGATTCGGAAGAGGGTCAGAGAGCGGTATTCAGGATTGCAAAGCAGATAGCGAAAGAGAGGTGTGATGTGATGGGGTGAGTTGCTTGAAGGATGAATTGGGACAAATCGTTGTGGACCCAGATGGAATTAAAGGAAGATGGAAAAGATATATGGAAATGCTGTTGAATACAGAGAATGAATGGGATGGCAACATAGAGACTAATCCAGTTTTAGGACCGGCAGAGAAGATAACTGAGGAGGAAGTTGAGGAAGCGATAAAAGCAATGAAGAGTAGAAAAGCGGGAGGGCGGACGGGAGTTGTGGGAGATATGTTGAAGGCAGCAGGAAGTTGGGGTGTGAAGAGAATGACAGAGATCTGCAATCTGGTGGTGAAAGAAGGCCGCATTCCGGTGGCTTGGGAACTGAGTACCCTCGTCCCTCGATACAAGGGGAAAGGTGACCCTCTGGAGTGTGGCTCGTACCGAGCGATAAAGTTATTGGAGCATGGAATGAAGGTATTGGAAAGGGTGTTGGAGAGGAGGATAAGGAAGAAAGTGAAGTTCGACGAAATGCAGTTTGGATTTATGCCAGGAAGAGGAACGACAGACGCGCTCTTTATTGTGAGGCAGTTGCAGGAGAAGTACATGGAGAAGAGGAAGAAGTTGTTTCTTGGGTTTGTTGATCTGGAGAAAGCATTCGATAGGGTTCCACGCGAAGTATTGACATGGGCATTGAGGAAGTTAGAAGTGGAGGAATGGTTGATCAGAGTAGTGATGGCAATGTACAAAAGAGCGCGCACAGCTGTAAAGACGAAGGACGGGAACAGTGGTGAGTTTGAGGTGAAGGTGGGAGTGCATCAGTGGTCGGTACTAAGTCCACTACTATTTGTAGCTGTGATGGAGGTGCTGGCTCAGAACGTAAAGGAGGGTTTACCGTGGGAGTTGTTGTATGCAGATGATCTGGTGTTGATTGCGGAAAGTATGGATGGACTGAAGGAAAAGATGAACACGTGGAAGGAATGTATGGAGACAAAAGGTCTGAAGGTGAATATAGGAAAGACGAAGGTGATGGCAAGTGGTAAAGCATGTGGTGAGGTGGAAAGAACTGGGAAGTGGCCATGTGCTGTGTGCAGGAAGGGTGTCGGAGTGAACTCCATTCAATGTACAATGTGCGCTGAGTGGGTTCATCAAAAATGTAGTGGTCTGAGAGGGTCATTAACCAGTGTGGCAGCTACATTAAAATGTAAGGCGTGCACAGAGGGAGCTGCAGATGGAGGAAATGTTAGTTTGGATCTTGGAGATGGCGTGAAGCTGGAAGGTGTGAAAACATTTTGCTACCTCGGAGACATGCTGAATGGAGAAGGTGGATCAGACCCGGCAACGGTTGCTAGAGTGAGATGTGCATGGAAGAAGTTTCGGGAACTGAGTGGCGTGCTGATGAGGAGGGGAGTGTCGTTGAAGCTGAAGGGAAAGGTGTATGCTGCATGTGTGAGAAGTGTTATGATTTATGGGAGCGAGACATGGGTCATGAATATAGAGCAGCAACGAAGGCTGGAAAGGGTGGAAATGCGAATGGTTCGGTGGATGTGCGGAGTATCGGTGAGAGAGAGGAAGACAAATGATGATTTGCGAAAGATGATGGGAATAGAGCCTGTGATTGATGCTGTGAAGAGGAACAGGCTGAGATGGTTTGGTCATGTGTTGAGGAAGGATGAAAGTGACTGGTTGACAAGAGTGATGGAAATGAATGTAGAAGGAAGTAGAGGACGGGGAAGACTGAGAAAGACCTGGCTCAAGATGGTGGAAGAAGAAATGCGGGCAAAAGGGGTTAACAAGGGGAGATGCAGAAAATATGGCAAGATGGAGAAGATTGTCATGGGGACCGCAAGGCTAACCCCCGCTCTAGCAGGGAAAATGGCCTTAAAATGCATGTTGTTGTTTCTCAACCAGTCACTTTCATCCTTCCTCAACACATGACCAAACCATCTCAACCTGTTCCTCTTCACAGCATCAATCACAGGCTCTATTCCCATCATCTTTCGCAAATCATAATTTGTTTTCCTCTGTCAACGATACTCCACACATCCACCGAACCATTCGCATTTTCCACCCTTTCCAGCCTTCGTTGCTGCTCTACGTTCATTACCCATGTCTCGCTCCCATAAATCATAACACTTCTCACACATGCAGCATACACCTTTCCCTTCAGCTTGAACGACACTCCCCTCCTCATCAGCACGCCACTCAGTTCCCGAAACTTCTTCCATGCACATCTCACTCCAGCAACCGTTGCCGAGTCTGATCCACCTTCTCCATTCAGCATGTCTCCGAGGTAGCAAAATGTTTTCACCCCTTCCAGCTTCACGCCATCTCCAAGATCCAACTTAACATTTCCTCCAGCTGCAGCGCCCTCTGTGCACACCTTACATTTGAATATAGCTGCCACACTGGTTAATGACCCTCTCAGACCACTACATTTTTGATGAACCCACTCAGCGCACATTGTACATTGAATGGAGTTCACCCCGACACCCTTCCTGCACACAGCACAGGGCCTCTTCCCAGTTCTTTCCACCTCACAACATGCTTTACCACGTGCGATCACCTTCGTCTTCCCGATATTCACCTTCAGACCTTTTGTCTCTATACATTCCTTCCACTTGTTCATCTTTTCCTTCAGTCCATCCATACTTTCCACAATCCACACCAGATCGTCTGCATACAACAACTCCCACTGTAAACCCTCCTTTACGTTCTGAGCCAGCACCTCCATCACAGCTACAAATAGTAGTGGACTTAGTACCGACCCCTGATGCACTCCCGCCTTCACCTCAAACTCACCACTGTTCCCGTCCTTCGTCCTTACAGCTGTGCGCACTCTCTCGTACATTGCCATCACTACTCTGATCAACCATTCCCCCACTCGTAACTTCCTCAATGCCCATGTCACTACTTCGCGTGGAACCCTATCAAATGCTTTCTCCAGATCAACAAACCCAAGAAACAACTTCTTCCTCTTCTCCATGTACTTCTCCTGCAACTGCCTTACAATAAAAAGCACGTCTGTCGTTCCTCTTCCTGGCATGAATCCAAACTGCATTTCGTAGATCTTCACTTTCTTCCTTATCGTCCTCTCCAACACCCTTTCCAATACCTTCATTCCATGCTCCAATAACTTTATCGCTCGATACGAGCCACAGTCCAGAGGGTCACCTTTCCCCTTGTATAGAGGGACGAGGGTACTCGGTTCCCAATCCACTGGAATGCGGCCTTCTTTCTCCACCAGATTGCAGATCTCTGTCATTCTCTTTACACCCCAACTTCCTGCTGCCTTCAACATATCTCCCACAACTCCCGTCGGCCCTCCCGCTTTTCTACTCTTCATTGCTTTTATCGCTTCCTCAACCTCCTTCTCAGTTATCTTCTCTGCCAGTCCTAAAACTGAGTTACTCTCTATGTTGCCGTCCCATTCATTCTCTGCATTCAACAGCATTTCCTTATATCTCTTCCATCTTCCTTTAATTCCATCTGGATCCACAACGATTTGTCCCACTTCATCCTTCAAGCAACTCACCCCCATCACATCACACCTCTTTTGCTATCTGCTTTGCAATCCTGAATACCGCTCTCTGACCCTCTTCCGAATCCAAGCGTTCTCCGAACATTTTCCTCCATGCCTCCTGCGCCTTTCCCACCTCTTTCTTTGCAGCCTTCTTGGCTGCCTTGTAACTTTCATGCTCTGCTTTTTCTGCCCCCGTACCCTTCGCCTTCTGCCACTCCTTGAACTTCTTCCTCTTCTCGTCAATCCTCTTTCCAACTTCATCATCCCACCACCATGTTTCCGAGTGCCTCGGTGGTCCTTTTGTCCATCCACATACCTCACCAACGGCTCCCAACAGACTATCTTTCATTGACATCAAACCACTTTCAAGCTCAACCACATCATCTTCCATCATATTCAGCCTCTCTTTTGATGCCTCCCTTACTGTCACCTCTTTCAACCTCTACACCTTCATTCTCGGTTGGTACTTCACCCGCCGAGCTCTCCTCGCACCTTTCACCCGTATGTCGCAGACAACCAAGTGGTGCTGTGAAACAGCCTCCTCCCCCGGGATCACCTTTGTGTCCTGGAGGTGCCCGCTATCTCGCCTACGCACCAGCAGGTAGGTCAACGGTTGTCGTCGACCCACCTGACGTGTATGTAACAAGCTTATTGTCCTCTTTCTGGAACTGAGTATTACAAATCAACAAATCAGCAAACTCCAAAATCCTTTCACTTTCTCCATTTCTCACACCATATCCATAACCCCCATGAACTTCCTCAAACCCATCCATACTCCTTCCCACATGTCCATTTAGTTCTCCTCCTACCACAACAACTTCCTTATCTTTCACATTTTCCATCAGCTTCTCTATCGCACACCAGAACTTGTCCTTCTCTTCATCGCTCCGACCAACTTGCGGAGCATATCCCGAGATGACGTTCACCAAGAGCTTTCCAATCATCATTTTCACCATCATCAACCTATCACTCACTCTCATCACACTCACCACACTGTCTACAAACTCCTCAGAAAATAGGACACCAATGCCATGCACGCCCTCCGGGCACCCTTGCCACCAAACTTGTATTTCTGTCCCTGCCTACCCTTCACCACTCTCACACCACTTTTTTTCCATCTCCTCTCTTGCACACAACATATGTCCACTCTTCTTCTGACCAATACTTCCATCACTACTCCTGATCTCCCTGTCATTGTCCCTACATTCCATGTCCCAAACCTCAGAAACAGATCTCCACGTCGGGCATCAGACGTTTTTTCGTCATAAATGGAATGATTTCCACCCTTGTTTCGATCGGGTTCCCCACCTTGAGTGTTTTGACGAGAGGGAGTGGGGTCCCCCACGGGGTACTTCGTGTTGTACCCTGCCCATATGTAGTTGTAATTGTCATGGTTCTCTTTTTTGAGGCAATGTTTTTTCTGGCCGGATGCCCTTCCTGACGCCAACCCTTTTAGTCGTCTCTTACGATACGCAGGGATACGGTGTACCTATTCTAAACCGGGGTGCACAACGGTACGCATGCACATAGAGGAATGATAAAAAATTTTACTCTGGCAGTCAAACCAAATTGTAAATCATTCCAAACAGGAAACCTATTGTTTGAAGGATGTCATTAAGGACACAAACAACAGGTATGAAGAACTAATGTTCCGTGTTAAATATGGTGGTGTAATAGATGCTGCATCGACAGCGGTTTTAACTTCCGAAAGTTCTTTATTTTTTTTATTTTTTTTATACGTCCTTTAAAATACTTATTTTGTTTAAATTGAATTATATACGTGAACACCATAGAACACAAATCACTTTATTAGCACTCTCAAACACCTTCCTTTAGCAGGAAAGTCGGATCCCGCTATTTGCGGGTTCTGCGTATTCACGGTTGATAAAATGCGACCTGTTTCTCTATTCACTGAAAAGTGTCCGGCGAATTCGCAGTTTTTTTTTTGTTCTATTCGCAGCCGTGTCCCACGAATTTTTGTTTTTTCTCTGGCGCAAAAATTTTTTTCCGCGAGTTGCTATCTTTACACATTTATAAAACACATCTTTTACCAGCCATGTGCAAAGCAGCTGGACGTACACAAAAATAAACCCTCCATTCGCGGCGCTGTGCTTCACATTTTCATGGCTTTTGCGGGATATTCTGCCATTCACACTGAACAGCTTCACGTGATATCCCACTGGCCACTGCCGTTCACAGGTAAACAATGTTTCATGGGATATCCCGTCATGAGCACTCTGAACAGCTTCACGTGATATTCCATCGCCGTTCACAGGTAAACAATGTTTCGTGGGATGTTCCGCCAGCTGCATAACACGTCATCCCCACAAGTTACTGTTCAGAATGAAAACACTCCACAGTACCTGTTAATGCAATTAACTGTCTCTCTTTCCGCATTGAAACAATGGCATGGCATGGCATGCATTCGTGGATTTTCATCGACATTCGTGGGTTTTGCCTCGCCATTTCCAGGACTTTCATCGACATTCGCTAATTATCGTAGCCATTCACATGATTTGCCTCGCCATTTGTGGATTTTTGTCTCGCCATTTGTGGTTTGTTCCTTGATATTCGTGGATTTTCACAATTCAGGAACCAATCCCCCCTTTTCCCATTGAAACAATGCCCCCCATTCGCGGTTTGTGGCATTTTCCAGGAACATATCCCCCGTGAATAGCGGAGTCCGACTGTACTTGGCCAAAATATTACGGCAGTTTACATCATCTCGACCAATGACATTTGCTGCACAGACCCTGCCCATGTCCTTTTTTTCCCCCCCCCCCAAGATTGTGAGGGAAAGTGTTCTGTGAACTCTAGTTATTGTAAGAATCACCTTTCCAAACTTTCTACAATTCACCTGTTTTCATTTGGTATTTCATCACCATTGAAAAAAGAAGAAGATTCTGGAAACTGAGGAATTTTATGATTCTAATAACCTCTCCTTTCTCACAGATATTGGTATGTCTGCTTCTGGCTTCAACGGTAGCTCAGCTTGTTATCACAATAATTCAACAAGTTGAAGACAACAGGAACATTCCACCTATACTGTACTTGAACCCGCTGTTGGACATCATCTCCTGGGTAAGAAAGTCACCATTTTCACCACAACTTTAACGGTGCCAGGACAACTCCATTGGAAGCATGCTCACTGGATGAAATCAAGAGGATGTCGATTGAAGTATGCGAACCGCCGTGGGAAGCAAGAAGCTGATGTTTCAAGCATTAGGCCTTTGTCGGAGCAAAAAAGGACAACAGACTAACGTTGTGGTGGAAACAAACCTCTTTTGCTCCAATGAAGGGTTAATGCTCGAAACGTCAGCTTCTCCTTGCTTCCCACGGTCGTTGGGTATACCTCGATTAATATCCTGTTGATGTCATCCATTGTTCTACCTGTCTGCCCAGGTAGATTGACCCTAGCCTTCACCAGCATGACTAGTTATTCATTTTCATGGCATGCTCACCTCTGACTTGCCTAGTTTTAACTTTGATGTTTGACTGAAATTGCCATCCAGTGTTAGTTCCCATTAGTTGGGAGCACACCATCCGAGGAGACATTAATCAAGCTGTCGACAAGCAATGGGGATCGTCTTTCACAATGACTGGGCCTTCTTCTTGCTGTACAGTAATGGCTTCTGTCTGACAGCTGCTGGTGTTGGTGATAAACAAACTTGGATGCCGAGCTGAGATGAAGACCTCGGGAGTTCTCTTCATCTTCTGGCTGTTGTCGGTTCTCACGGGGATTTTTCTATTTCAAACTCTTATTCGCAAAGCGTTAAATGAGGTATTTATTGATATTACAATTGGTGAACCTTGTGACTTCCATCATATCTTGTTTTGATTGCTTATCCAGATCGTGACCCTTCCGTTTGATGTGTACAGACAGCGGTGTATGAAACTGGGATGTTTTCCCTCTTCTTCATATCCTACGGGCTCCAGTTTATCAGCTTTATTATTTCAGCTTTTGCTGACGTACCACGCAAAGAGTCCCAGCAGCTACCTCATGGTCTCCACGTGAGTCCTCATTTTGTATTTTAAAAAAGGTCAACAGCTTTTTCAAGGAGTATGTTATGGATGAATAAAATTTGATTTATTTGAATTGCACAAAACTGGTTTCTTGTTCTTTGTTTGCTCCAACAATAAATACAATTGAAAAAAGTTTGTTTCAAAGGTGAGCTTTGGTATGTTTACAAGAATGATGTTTGAATTTTCTAGGTAACAGAGTAGGAGGGATGATCAGTTTGTTTGTGGCCCTACATACTTGTAGACATGGTAGGATGATGAAAATTATAGAATATAAAGATCTATCCTCGTTATTATCCCCCTCAATCACCTATACTAACAGGTAGACAAGATAAGAGCCACTCTCTACTCACCTGAAATGTATTAGATGTTAGTCTGACAAGTGGAGCATGTCCTTCAATCCTGGAATATCTCCCAATGTCACCCTGTCACTCAAGAAGGATAGACACATTAACCCTACCAACTAAAACTCGTGTGTGTGTGTGTGTGTGTGTGTGTGTGTGTGTGTGTGTGTGTGTGTGTGTGTGTGTGTGTGTGTGTGTGTGTGTGTGTGTGTGTGTGTGTGTGTGTGTCGGTGTGTGTGTGTCGGTGTGTGTGTGTCGGTGTGTGTGTGTCGGTGTGTGTGTGTGTCGGTGTGTGTGTGTGTCGGTGTGTGTCGGTGTCGGTGTGTGTGTGTCGGTGTCGGTGTCGGTGTCGGTCCTTGCATTTGCCCTTGCCCTTTCCTTGAGTCCCAAACCTGACCCCACTGCCCCTCTATCCATTTGTTGCATTTTTACCGTCTATCATCTCACCCATCCTTGATCCTCGATCTTGTATTATTAAATTACCTAGACTAACTGTTCACCTCAACTCTTTTATCAACCCCTTCTCTCCAACATTACATTGCCTCATCTAGTCCCTCCAATCGTGTTCTTTTCTCCTTTCCTTTAAAATGGCGATCCATCACCATTTCTTATGTATTCCTCTTTCTGTCACTGTGGACTCTCCTCCTGCACTTCTCCACACATACCTTGTTTGTCATATTTTCCAATCTACTTTCCCATTTCTTGTGTACTCAGCCGACTTGGTTCCCTTGTCCTATCTGTACACCCATTATTATGTCACCTGTATGTTTGTTCCTTCCACATCTCTTTGTCCTCTTGTATGTTAAGTCGTTGTGCTCCATCATAGTGTCAACATCACCCCTCTGTAACTCAGCTGTTCCACAAGCCTCAATCTCTAAGATACAAAAAGATGTGCTTGTATTTATCTTACCTCCATGGAAAACATCATGTTCTGCAATTTCTGGTTGTACAATTTCACTCATTCACCTGTTCTCTTTTCCCCTGCAGAAGAAAAGCCCTGAAGAAGATGCTTCATTCTTGAACAAACTTTTGTTTAGCTGGTTTGACAGGTGAGTAAAAATAGCTAATGGTTAAGTTTAGCCCAATCCACCAAGTCCAGAAGAGCTGAGTTTGATGATACAGGCCAGTGAGTGTGTTGAATCAAATTATTTTCTCAACTTCCTAGTTATTGTAACGTCACGCGAAAGCAATTTGAACAAATGCGCGTATATTTATGGGATTCATGATCCGTTGAAAGCATCTAACCCTTTGACATTTAGGATGGTCTACCTGGGTTACAAAAAGCGCCTGGAGATGGAGGACCTCTGGGAACTAAAGGCCAAAGATAAAGCCGATGCAGTCAGCCGAGCTTTTGAATGGAACTGGAAAGCTGAGAAAGTAATGAGCCGCAGAAACGGTGGCGGAAGAAATGTCGTTCGTAAAGCCAGCAACAGCAGCCAAATCCTCGATGTGGTAAGCGTTCTAGAAATAAAAATAGAACCGTGGGTCCTTAAGCTCACCTGGAAAAGGAGCAACAGTCACTCAAACCACCTGCAGACCCCCGCGGATTTTTTCTTTTTAATGCCGTGAACAAACTTTGGTACATCACGGGTGAAGGTTGCGGTCAAGTTTCATTGAAATTGTGTGTGTAGTTTCAGAGAAGAGAGCAAATACCTACTTTTTGGGGGGGTCAAACATGGACCCAATTTGAACCCGTTAGACCCCGTTAGACCACAATATATGTATTTTTTAAAAATTTTGTAATGTCGTAAACAAACCTGAGTTCCAACATACGAAATATCACTTTCGCCAAGTTTGGTCAAAATCCCATCAGCGGTTTTGGAGAAGTTGCAAGTGTTTACAGACTTCCGGACGGACAAAAGCCCCCAGGAACTACTTTCCAGGTGAGCTAAAAATATACCAAAATGAGAACGGCATTCGGTACAGCGCTTACCTCTGCAAGACAGAACAGTTTACCTTTTCTATCCCACTGATAGGCCGGATCTGCATCCGGACTTTAACCGAAATCTAAACGGCTTGTTCTCGTCACTTACCCAACTCTTCCACCACGTTTCATCTGAATCCATCCACAACTTTTTGAAGAATCATGCTATATATCGTTTTGGCCCATTTCTCAATGGTAAAGAATCTAGGCATCTATACAAAAAGCTACATATATCGAAGGGTTTCTAATGGAACACCTCACCGCTATTAGAACATTAAAATTGCATCAGATGTGGCAATAAATGTGATTTGTTGCTCCAAGCTTGCGGACTTGATGACAGAAGATGCCATTTGCATTTTTGCTGCCTTTATCCCTACCTCGTTTAGAATCCTGTGTGGGCATGGTCAACTTGCGGGTTGTTTTTTTAAGCTCCTGGAGATGACAATGCAACTCCTTTATACTTTAATTCATTACATTATACAATACTTTATATATTGATTTAAATCTCATGTCATTCATTTCAGTCTCTTTATACTTAAAAAAATAGTTTGTTAACCTTGTATTCATCTTTATGTGATGTCCCATAACATGTCGCGGTCCCGTGGTGATCATACAGAGGCCAGAAAAGAAGCCCAGCCTGTTGAAAGCGATGATTAATACGTATTATGCAGCATTACTTCATGGTGCTAGCTACAAAGTCATCCACGTCGTCCTGTCTTTCGCAAGCCCACAGATTCTCAAGTGAGTGACAAGACACATGCTCAATGGACCAGAATAGCTGGTACTCAATTTTATTCATTTCCTTGAAGCGAGTGTCGTTGAAGCTGAAGGGTAAGGTGTATGCTGCATGTGTGAGAAGTGTTATGATTTATGGGAGCAAGACATGGGTAATGAACGGAGAGCAGCAACGAAGGTTGGAAAGGGTGGAAATGCGAATGGTTCGACGGATGTGCGGAGTATCGTTGAGAGAGAGGAAGACAAATGATGAATTGCGAAAGATGATGGGAATAGAGCCTGTGATGCATGTTGTGAAGAGGAACAGGTTGAGATGGTTTGGTCATGCGTTGAGGAAGGATGAAAGTGACTGGTTGTGAAGAGTGATGGAAATGAATGTAGAAGGAAGTAGAGGACGGGGAAGACCGAGAAAGACTTGGCGAAAGATGGTGGAAGAAGAAATGCGGGCAAGGGGGTTAACAAGGAGAGATGCAGAAAATAGGGCAAAATGGAGAAGATTGTCATGGGGACCGCAAGGCTAACTTGCTCTCGCAGGGAAAATGGCCTTAAAATGCATGTTGTGTTGTTGTTGTACTTGAAGGTCTTAAGGCAGGGCCTGTAGAACGCTCAGGTGTTTTATTTTCTGTTGCTACCTGTTCTTGATAGTAATACATTTGGGTTCTTGTCCACAGGTTGATGATATCGTTTACCACAGACCTAAGTATTCCAGAATGGCGAGGGTACTTTTATGCAGTGCTTATGATGGCATCAGCCATCCTGCAGAGCCTGTTACTGCAGCAGTATTTTCATCACAGTTTAGGCCTGGGCATGAATATCCACACGACCATCATGGGAGCGGTCTACAAAAAGGTACAAACAGCCTCTGGAGATGGAATGGCTCGTTTGGCATCATTTAGGATGCATGGCTTTCTTGGCGTTTCCTTGATAGAAACTTGAAGCTGATTTGTGACAGGATGATGTGCTTATTACCACTTTGAGAAGTTAGCACAAATGGAACTGCAGTTTTTTACGGCGTAGCCCATAGGGCAATGCCATGTAGAACCGCGTTTCTGTCCGTATGTCCCCCACAGATGTACACCAATCAGAGCTGAGGATTTGGTCACATGACAGGGGGACAGTGTTAAGTAACCATTACAGTTGCATATTTTATTAAAAGGAAATATAATGACCTGTGGCACGTTTTGGGGTCACAGCAGATGTCGAAAGGTAGGTAGGAGGTTTCAGAAATTCCTCAATACAATTATGATTTTGAAATGTGATCGGCACGGATCTTGCTCACGAATCCGGAAGTTAACAGATGACGGTACGATGGTTTGATAAATATATCTATACAATTGCGATTTAACATTATATGTTGATATATTAATACCATCTTACTATAATTCACCAAATGTCCGTCTGTCCGTTCGAAGGTACCGCAAAAATGGCTCAACCGATCGCAACGATATTTTGGGTGGGTATTCCTGGGAGTAAAATAGGCTATATTGTTTTTCCAATTTTTTTTTCCAAGTTTTCCAATTTTCCATTTTTTCCAAACACGATGGAATAATATTTACCGACATGAACAGTGATGTGGCTTTTATTGAAATTCTACAAATACTGTTTAGATTTTGATGAGAATTATGAACTTGCCGCGAATGTGGAAGTGGACATATGACGGCAATGCACGGGTTTGATAATATCCCAATAAAACCGTCATTCTATCGTAATGTTAAATCGTTAAACGTTAATCCTGTTAATCGTTTTGTTGAAGTATCAATTGATGATTGGAATTGAGTGACTACAAGTACGATTTTGAATCCGTAATTGTATCCACCCAACCGTACGGAACTTCACATCAGCATTTAAATATTTGTTTGTCACGAATTTTGTTAAAAGTTTATTTTTTATCTTAATGTTATTTCATTTGTGATTGGAGTTATGCTGTTGGGAATGAAAATGGAGATAGCGAGTTCAAGTGAATGACGAAATGCCGTGACGGTTACTCCTTTCTGAACGTGAATTCGTGGATCGCCATATGCAGATTCGCCATTGACTGGGTATAGAACAAACGAACCAATGAGTATGTTTTTCATGGAAGTCCTTCACGAACTTGCTGTTCATGTCTGATATGCGACTGAAGGTGCTACAGGAATGTGGAATTTATTGGTTTCATGCTTTAGCATTCGCCGTTTCTGCATTGTCTGTTTGCTTCTGGCCTCCCACACGTGCGTAGCACGGGTACCTCACTAGTTGTATTAATTTGTGATTGGAATGATTGATGATGCTGTTTGGAACGAAAATATAGAGAGATTGAGTTTAAAGCAGAATGAGGAAATGACGTGAGGGTTTCCATCCGTGACATTCGCGGATTCCCCATTTGCAGTTTCGCCTTGACTGGATAGAGCAACATTCAGACGTTTTTTGTGCAAGTCATTCACGAATGTGCTGTCAATGCCTGACGTTCAACTGAAGGTGGCACAGGAATGTGGAATTTATTGGTTCATTGTTTGCCATTCGCTGTGTTTTTACCCAAGTCATTCACGAACCTGATGTCCATGCCTGAAGACAAAAAAAAACTAATACTTACATTATTTGTTAACTGGTATCTTCCCACCCAAGTCATATTATCCTTTTCATCTAAAGTATCAAACAAGCACGGATACGCCGTTGTTGAGACTATCGGTCTTTTTTTGTATGTATCCAAAGTCGAGGCTCGTAGAGGAGCTACATCAAAAAATGGACCAGGACGCTACAGAACAAAAGGAACAGCAGAAAGAAAGGGTGAAACACAACAACAGCACGGTTAAGGGACAAAATAGATGGGACTTGGACAAATAAGGGGTGTCGTGTATTGAAGAATGAGGGGTAGTGGGGGATGCATGTGGTGGACAAGATGGATACAGAAGCAAATACTCAGGAAGGGGAAATTGGAAAGTTTTCGGGGGGGGGGGGGGGTGGGGGGGGGTGTAGAAAAGATCAAGGTTTTGGATGAGTGATGATGTGAGATGGTGGTGAACAGATAGCTGTCTTCAATATCTGGAGGCAAGAGGAGCAAAGCTTTCCCAAGATGTGACAGGTAGGATGCAGGGGCTAAATTGTGATTTCATACACCAGAGGAATAACCTGAGTTTGCTGAGACACCATCTTCCCCTTTGGGGCGGACATCTTTACAAGTTTGATCTTCCCAGGACAGGTCTCGACGATAACAGTGATGCCAAGAAGCTCCAGCAACTGACGCTCTGTGAATGTATGGATAGGACAGACGATTGTGAGTTTTGAGATACGGTATAATCCTGCCTTGGAGATACTGTGACATGAGACTGGTTTAGGTCGAAGTACATTTTCCTTGTGCTTGGTTTCCCAAGGAGATGTAAAGGGAATTCAAATTAATTTGAAAAAGCACTAGTTCTAGAACATTACTTTGAGGAAGACCAAGGGAATAAGCCATCGCTGAACAATACGCTGCTGCTCGCACTTGGGAAGTATGATATTGGTTTACCATTACACTTTTGAAAAAAAAAAAAATCAGTTATCTTCGACTATAGAAGAAAAAAAACACTCGATAGTGCCGAAGCCTTTTAAAATTAATGACAGTTATATACAAGTTATATACAAGTTATGTACAAGTACACATTCGCATAAATACAAAACAATCACCAGACATTTGAACACAAATAAATCAAACAATTCCGGAAATGTACGAAGTTGGTAGTACGGCTTCTTCTTCTTCCTGATCGGCAACACACTTCACTCAGAAACGTGATGAACAACACATTCACTCACCAGCATATATATGAACCCCCTTCCTCTCCTGCCCCTCCCTTCCCTTTCCCCTCCCCTCCCCCTCCACTTCTCCCCCATTCCCCCCTCACCCACCCTCCCCCTCCCCCTCCCCCTCCTCCTCCCCCGCCCGGCAACGCTGGGTCTTTCTGCTAGTTTATGATAAGTGAATGGGAGAAGATTAATGACATCATGTTTGCAGTGATCGTTTCTATTGTTTTATCAATAATGGGGAGAGGGTTGACCTGTTAGTAGATGATAATATAATTAACACTACCTGCACTTTAAGACCACTCACCTCCAAGCTGTCTCACCTGGGTTCAAATCCCCACCCACCTATAAATGGTCATACAGGTGTTTCACAGGCAGGGCGATTCACCAATGTGTGTGCTGTCCCCTCGGATGGATGTTAAACAGGCTTCCTGTCTGCTGGAATTGGTTGATAAATGGTAAAGATCCCACGGTGTCCTTCACGAAGAGTAGGCGAGCTATCGCCGGCACCATGAACAAATTCTTGCCATGACCTACATAGGGCACTTGCAACAGCGGCATGCCCTCATCCAGGGATGGTGCCCTAGTACCTTGTGCTGCATATGAAAGAAGAAGAAGAAGCTGCACTTGGTGAGAAGGGAAAGGACGTGGGGTGGTGGGATGGGGGCTTGTTATCTCTTATAATAGCCGTAGATGATTCTGTCTGTTGGACGTCTGTCTGGGGGTGTGGCTTACTCGGTTTGCAGAGTAGCTCCACCCATAGCTCCACCCATTCTGGGAGAGGCTTCATATAAACAAATATCCACCATTTTATTAACTCGCATAGCTTTGAGGCCTGTTTTGTAGGCCCGTGGTGTCTTGCTCTCTCTCTCCGTTTTATTTCAAATCAAATTCGATATATCATTTCATTTTTCACAGTCGCTAACATAGTTTTAGACTCGGTTGAAAAAAAACGGGAAGAAAATCCGATGAAAGTTGCCGTTTATAGAACGAAATGAATTCTCAAAGGCCTGTAACTTCAAGGCCATTGAGTCTCTCACGCCTTTATCTTCAATCTAACACCATCTGATTTCATTTTTATCGATGGTTTTAGACTCGGTGTCAGCAATAATTGAGAACATTCCACACACGCGGGAAAATGCAGATATATTTTTTTAAATCGCGTCATGATGTATCATACACCGCCCAACATGACACCGACAGCAACGTGTCGACATATATTAAAAATTCGCTTTTGCTTTTCCGTTAAGATATATTACTTTTTCGTTTGATGACAGTCGTCACAAAAACGTCAACAATGATGCCGACATATATTTCTTCGTTTTATTTCATTCATCATTATTATCCGGAAGTAAAATATGTTTCAGGAAATTACCGAGAGATATTTCTTCGTTTTTTTTAATTAGTTATGTGCGCAAACACTTTAAATCGGTTTATTTGAAATCTTTAATTTTCAACAATATAATTTACTTGCCATTTATCATTTGATGATTACGAGACACTTCCTCTTGAGGATCGTGACAATTCATGCGCTGCGTGGAAACTTCTATTTCCAAAATGAATGAGACGATCGATGAAGAACGCAGACTTGAACAGGATGTAGCAAGAAAACGAATGAGACGGGCGAACGAGTCCATCGACGAACGTCAATGCAAACTTGAACATGATGGAGCAAGAAAAAGAACGAGACGGGAGAAAAACGAGAGAAACGAGACTGGGAAAAGCCGATTGGAGAGGAGTGTGAGGCGCGATTGGAGAGTGTGAGGCGCGATTGGAGAGGAGTGCGAGGCGCGATTGGAGAGGAGTGCGAGGCGCGATTGGAGAGGAGTGCGAGGCGCGATTGGAGAGGAGTGCGAGGCGCGATTGGAGAGGAGTGCGAGGCGCGATTGGAGAGGAGTGCGAGGCGCGATTGGAGAGGAGTGCGAGGCGCGATTGGAGAGGAGTGCGAGGCGCGATTGGAGAGGAGTGCGAGGCGCGATTGGAGAGGAGTGCGAGGCGCGATTGGAGAGGAGTGCGAGGCGCGATTGGAGAGGAGTGCGAGGCGCGATTGGAGAGGAGTGCGAGGCGCGATTGGAGAGGAGTGCGAGGCGCGATTGGAGAGGAGTGCGAGGCGCGATTGGAGAGGAGTGCGAGGCGCGATTGGAGAGGAGTGCGAGGCGCGATTGGAGAGGAGTGCGAGGCGCGATTGGAGAGGAGTGCGAGGCGCGATTGGAGAGGAGTGCGAGGCGCGATTGGAGAGGAGTGCGAGGCGCGATTGGAGAGGAGTGCGAGGCGCGATTGGAGAGGAGTGCGAGGCGCGATTGGAGAGGAGTGCGAGGCGCGATTGGAGAGGAGTGCGAGGCGCGACTGGAGAGGAGTGCGAGGCGCGACTGGAGAGGAGTGCGAGGCGCGACTGGAGAGGAGTGCGAGGGGCGACTGGAGAGGAGTGCGAGGGGCGACTGGAGAGGAGTGCGAGGCGCGACTGGAGAGGAGTGCGAGGCGCGACTGGAGAGGAGTGCGAGGCGCGACTGGAGAGGAGTGCGAGGCGCGACTGGAGAGGAGTGCGAGGCGCGACTGGAGAGGAGTGCGAGGCGCGACTGGAGAGGAGTGCGAGGCGCGACTGGAGAGGAGTGCGAGGCGCGACTGGAGAGGAGTGCGAGGCGCGACTGGAGAGGAGTGCGAGGCGCGACTGGAGAGGAGTGCGAGGCGCGACTGGAGAGGAGTGCGAGGAGTGCGAGGGATTGGAGAGGAGAGGAGTGCGAGGGATTGGAGAGGAGAGGAGTGCGAGGGATTGGAGAGGAGAGGAGTGCGAGGGATTGGAGAGGAGAGGAGTGCGAGGGATTGGAGAGGAGAGGAGTGCGAGGGATTGGAGAGGAGAGGAGTGCGAGGGATTGGAGAGGAGAGGAGTGCGAGGGATTGGAGAGGAGAGGAGTGCGAGGGATTGGAGAGGAGAGGAGTGCGAGGGATTGGAGAGGAGAGGAGTGCGAGGGATTGGAGAGGAGAGGAGTGCGAGGGATTGGAGAGGAGAGGAGTGCGAGGGATTGGAGAGGAGAGGAGTGCGAGGGATTGGAGAGGAGAGGAGTGCGAGGGATTGGAGAGGAGAGGAGAGGAGTGCGAGGGATTGGAGAGGAGAGGAGAGGAGTGCGAGGGATTGGAGAGGAGAGGAGAGGAGTGCAAGGGATTGGAGAGGAGAGGAGAGGAGTGCGAGGGATTGGAGAGGAGAGGAGAGGAGTGCGAGGGATTGGAGAGGAGTGGAGAGGAGTGCGAGGGATTGGAGAGGAGTGTGAAGGAGTGCGAGGGATTGGAGAGGAGTGTGAGGGATTGGATTGGAGAGGAGAGGAGTGTGAGGGATTGGAGAGGAGTGTGAGGGATTGTGAGGGATTGGAGAGGAGTGTGAGGGATTGGATTGGAGAGGAGAGGAGAGGAGTGTGAGGGATTGGAGAGGAGTGTGAGGGATTGGATTGGAGAGGAGAGGAGAGGAGTGTGAGGGATTGGATTGGAGAGGAGAGGAGAGGAGTGTGAGGGATTGGAGAGGAGAGGAGAGGAGTGTGAGGGATTGGAGAGGAGAGGAGAGGAGTGTGAGGGATTGGAGAGGAGAGGAGAGGAGTGTGAGGGATTGGATTGGAGAGGAGAGGAGAGGAGAGGAGTGTGAGGGATTGGATTGGAGAGGAGAGGAGAGGAGTGTGAGGGATTGGAGAGGAGAGGAGAGGAGTGTGAGGGATTGGAGAGGAGAGGAGAGGAGTGTGAGGGATTGGAGAGGAGAGGAGTGTGAGGGATTGGAGAGGAGAGGAGAGGAGTGTGAGGGTTTGGAGAGGAGAGGAGAGGAGTGTGAGGGTTTGGAGAGGAGAGGAGAGGAGTGTGAGGGTTTGGAGAGGAGAGGAGAGGAGTGTGAGGGTTTGGAGAGGAGAGGAGAGGAGTGTGAGGGATTGGAGAGGAGAGGAGAGGAGTGTGAGGGATTGGAGAGGAGAGGAGAGGAGTGTGGGGGATTGGAGAGGAGAGGAGAGGAGTGTGGGGGATTGGAGAGGAGAGGAGAGAAGTGTGGGGGATTGGAGAGGAGAGGAGAGGAGTGTGGGGGATTGGAGAGGAGAGGAGTGTGAGGGATTGGAGAGGAGAGGAGTGTGAGGGATTGGAGAGGAGAGGAGTGTGAGGGATTGGAGAGGAGAGGAGTGTGAGGGATTGGAGAGGAGAGGAGTGTGAGGGATTGGAGAGGAGAGGAGTGTGAGGGATTGGAGAGGAGTGTGAGGGATTGGAGAGGAGAGGAGTGTGAGGGATTGGAGAGGAGAGGAGTGTGAGGGATTGGAGAGGAGAGGAGTGTGAGGGATTGGAGAGGAGAGGAGTGTGAGGGATTGGAGAGGAGAGGAGTGTGAGGGATTGGAGAGGAGTGTAGTGCTAGGTGGAGAGAGGAGAGTGTCAGGTGGAGAGAGGGATAGATTTAATATGACTGCCTGATCGTATCTGTGTAGAAGACAACATTTCTTTAGCAGAGGCTGTTTTCGGTAATTTGAACGAAATCCATTCAAACTATGATGCGCTGGCACAACGAGCCGTGTTGTGTCCAAAGAATGAATCCACATTTGTGATCAACGATGAGATACTGGATGCATTTCCTGGGGAAGAAAAGACGTACTTCAGCGTTGATTCCATTGTCTGTGATGACCCTGAAGAGGCACTAAAAAATTATCCTATGGAATTCCTAAATCAATTAACTCCTGGAATGCCATTGCACAAACTTCGTCTCCAAGATGGTGCTGTCATCATGTTACTCTGTAACTTTGATCCGAAACAGGGACTGTGCAATGGTGCAAGATTGGTTGTTAAAAGATTGTTGCCAAACATAATAGACGGAGAAATAATTTCTGGCAGTCACAAAGAAACACGCACATTTATACCCAGGATTAGTATTGCACCTTCCGATACAACACTACCATTCATACTCAAACGCCATCAATTTCCAGTTCGTGTGGCATTCTTTCTCAATAAACAAGAGTCAAGGTCAAACATTACACAAAGTTGGGATTTACTTACCAGAACCCGTCTTCAGCCATGGCCAATTATATGTTGCATTGTCGCGTGCTAAACGATTTGAGGATGTCAAGGTAAAGGTAGTCAGTAATGACCAACAGGGAAAAATTGATGGCCACAGTGGAATCTTCACCCGTAATGTTGTTTACCCGGAGGTCCTGCAGTGACACCATTCAGGCAACAAAAGGAGGGCACGAAGGAAAATAGTTAATTACTCCGACACATTTAGTTGCGGTGATTGAAAAATCACCGGACCATTGTTGCTGTTTTGATGCTTTTTACTGCTGTTTTGATGCTTTTTACTGCTGTTTTGATGCTTTTTCACTGCTGTTTTTTCACTGCTGTTCTGATGCTTTTTCACTGCTGTTTTGATGCTTTTTCACTGCTGTTTTGATGCTTTTTCACTGCTGTTTTGACGCTTTCCACTGTTGTTTTGATAGTGTTTTGATGCTTTTTCACTGCTGTTTTGATGCTGTTTCACAGCTGTTCTGATGCTTTTTTGCCGTTTTTTTAAATATAAAAATTTCATTTCAAAAAAAAAAATTCCAAAAAAATCTCACAATGATGACATATAATTCACTGAAAACGTTGAAGCAACCGCATAATATTACGGTGATGTTTAACTCTGAGTGAGAATAGTTCTAAATTTTAAAAACTTTCTTCTGATATTTGTGATTTCTTTCAAACAAACTGTATTTCCCATCTACACGGGCATGTATTCCTATTAACGTTATGTAAAGTACATAAATTGTGTGGATTACATCATTTGTGGATGTGATCAATTGCCCGGAACCATTTTATATAACTGAATGTGCAGGTGCAGCATCTAACTCAATATGTCGAAATGTCACACACATCCATGCCCGTGGGATTCCCACGGGTGACCCCGCTAGTGTTTATATAATACAGGTAAATTGGTCCAAATGATCTTTACCTGTGCATTAGGACTGTCCGATGTTTTGTGCACTTTCACGTCGTCTTAAAGCTTTGTTAGAAAAGGCGTTTGACTTGTCTAAAGGTCACAACATTATCGATGGTTCTTTATTAAACCTGGAGTCATTAATTTAACTTATTTGTCTTCATTAGCAAGATGTTAAACATAAAAAGGAAATCGGATTTCTCCGTGATATCCTGACTGACGAAATAGTGCAGGGATCGTGGTCAATACCTGTGATTCTCTGGTCTTTCGCAGGCATTGGTGATGTCCAGTGCAGCGCACCGGGCCTCCACGATGGGTGAAGTTGTGAATCTCATGTCAACAGATGCACAGCATTTCATGGATGTGGCAGCCAACATACAGCTCATCTGGGCATCACCTCTGCAAATAATACTTGCATTGATCTTTCTCTGGATCGAGCTGGGTCCATCGGTCCTTGCAGGCTTGGCTGTAATGATCCTGCTTATCCCAATCAATGCTCTCCTCGCAAATAAGTCTCGTGGGTTCCAGGCAAGATTTTTGACTCCACTCAATTACACCGATATTGGTCATAATAGAAGGTTGCAGCATTCGTAGTGGTATTCAGAAAGAATTTGTCAGAAGTACTTGAATAACCATCATTATATTATGTGCTGGTAAAAGGCCCGTCAAAAATGATGGGTTGGAATGGTTTATTCGACGGTGCAGCCTCGTGAGCGTGCCAAAGTCTGAAGCCTCGGCCTAGTGTCAGGTGTGCTTAAAACCTCTTCATTTATGAGATATCCTATGGATGTAAATGAACACTCGTTTTACTCTTTAGGTGTTGCACATCACATGCAGCTAATTTCACCTCCCTGTACCTTGTATTTATTATTATTTATTTTAAAAAAACCCACTTCTGTACACCGCCCCTGAGGATCAGTTTGCAAGCCACCATCTACACTTCCAATAGAAGAGACATAATTACTCATTTATGGAAAATGTTTTTCGAGTTTTATCTTCAAAAATAGACCGTAGTGAACACACATTCATGGTAATAGATTGGCCTTCAAAACCTGCCCTTATGAAAGGGGCCAGACATCTGTACAAACACACAAACTGACAGTGTTTTATACAGCAGATATGACACCTTGTTTGGCTCCAACTATCTCTGGACGTGATGTCCTGTGACCTTTTTGGGGGATGGAGGTGGGACATTAAGGACAGAGTTGTACACCATGCAATCACAGAACTTAGATGATTCTGGATTCAGATCTTCACCAAAATCGAATCGATTCGTCACTGTCACATACCCAAACTGTCCACCAAATTTTGTTCGAATCTGTCCATAACTTTTATAACTATTTGAGACATCCTGCACAGACAGAAAAAACAAACACAAATGGGGGTGAACACATAACTGTCGTCCACCTTCGGTGGGAGGGAAGTTGGAGGGGGGGGGGGGGGTAGGGGAGGGGTAAAAATAGGTACTTATTTAAGGGACACACTGTATAACCAACAACACACACAACGTGCATTTTAAGGCCATTTTCCCTGCTAGAGCGGGGGTTAGCCTTGCGGTCCCCATGACAATCTTCTCCATCTTGCCCTATTTTCTGCATCTCACCTTGTTAACCCCCTTGCCCGCATTTCTTCTTCCACCATCTTTCGCCAAGTCTTTCTCGGTCTTCCCCGTCCTCTACTTCCTTCTACATTCATTTCTGTCACTCTTCTCAACCAGTCACTTTCATCCTTCCTCAACACATGACCAAACCATCTCAACCTGTTCCTCTTCACAGCATCAATCACAGGCTCTATTCCCATCATATTTCGCAATTCATCATTTGTCTTCCTCTCTCTCAACGATACTCCACACATCCATCGAACCATTCGCATTTCCACCCTTTCCAACCTTCATTGCTGCTGTTCATTACCCATGTCTCGCTCCCATAAATCATAACACTTCTCACACAGGCAGCATACACCTTTCCCTTCAGCTTCAACGACACTCCCCTCCTTATCAGCATGCCACTCAGTTCCCGAAACTTCTTCCATGCACATCTCACTCCAGCAACCGTTGCCGAGTCTGATCCACCTTCTCCATTCAGCATGTCTCCGAGGTAGCAAAATGCTTTCATACCTTCCAGCTTCACGCCGTCTCCAAGATCCAACTCAACATTTCCTCCATCTGCAGCTCCCTCTGTGCACACCTTACATTTGAATGTAGCTGCCACACTGGTTAATGTGTAGCTGCCACCTCTCAGACCACTACATTTTTGATGAACCCACTGAGCGCACATTGTACATTGAATGGAGTTAACTCCGACACCCTTCCTGCATACAGCACAGGGCCACTTCCCAGTTCTTTCCACCTCACCACATGCTTTACCACTTGTCATCACCTTCTTCTTTCCGATTTTCACCTTCAGACCTTTTGTCTCCATACATTCCTTCCACTTGTTCATCTTTTCCTTCAGTCCATCCACACTTTGCGCAATCAACACCAGATCATCTGCATACAACAACTCCCACGGTAAACCCTCCTTTACGTTCCGAGCCAGCACCTCCATCACAGCTACAAATAGTCGTGGACCTAGTACCGACCCCTGATGCACTCCCACCTTTACCTCAAACTCACCACTGTTCCCGTCCTTCGTCCTTACAGCTGTGCGCGCTCTTTTGTACATTGCCATCACTACTATGATCAACCATTCCTCCACTCCTAACTTCCTCAATGCCCATGTCAATACTTCGCATGGAACCCAATCGAATGCTTTCTCCAGATCAACAAGCCCAAGAAACACCTTCCTCCTCTTCTCCATGTACTTCTCCTGCAACTGCCTCACAATAAAGAGTGCGTCTGTCGTTCCTCGTCCTGACATAAATCCAAACTGCATTTCGTCGATCTTCACCTTCTTCCTTATCCTCCTCTCCAACACCCTTTCCAATACCTTCATTCCATGCTCAAATAACTTTATCGCTCGGTACGAGCCACACTCCAGAGGGTCACCTTTCCCCTTCTATAGTATAGAGCAGGGGTCAGCAACCTTTTTGACATGAAGTGCCAGTTTGAAATGTTCTTGTTAATTAGTGTGCCATATCAACATTAAGTTTAACATTAAGTTTAATTATGACACTGTGGCGGACACAAAAGCCCACTGGCGTGGTGACATCATTCCACGCACCAAGTGGGCGGTGGCCACGCCCGAGGGGTAGGCGTGGCCTCATGATATACACCGGGCGACCAGCCCGGAGGAGTTCAGTGTTACAGTGTAGTCTTACAATAAAGACGTTTATATGTTACCGCTTGTCCGCTTCCTCCTTGCTCACAAGCAGCGCGCGTAACGCCGCGCTTTACTGG
Organism: Myxine glutinosa; assembly: GCF_964187855.1. Taxonomy (NCBI): domain Eukaryota; kingdom Metazoa; phylum Chordata; class Myxini; order Myxiniformes; family Myxinidae; genus Myxine; species Myxine glutinosa. The sequence continues at coordinate 9,389,979 of NC_136272.1, read as the reverse complement.
TGACCCTCGACGTTGGATCTGCCGTAGCGATCCTTCCGAACACGACGCCATTGCAATGGCCAACGACAAGGCAATGGCGATTAAACTTCCCGAATTTTGGGAGGCCCAGGCCGAAGTCTGGTTCGTTCAAGCCGAAGCCCAATTTCAGCTTCGGCGCCTCACCAACGACGACCTGCGCTACTGCCATGTCGTCGCCTCCCTCGGGCCCGGCACGGCCGCTCGAGTTGTGTCCGTCCTTCGCCACCCACCGGACGGCCACAAGTACGAGGCACTCAAGCGGCTACTCCTAGCCACGTTCGGCCTCACGGACGACGCACGGGCCGATCGCCTCCTGGATCTCCCCGAGCTCGGTGAGACGCGCCCGTCGGTCCGAATGGACCATATGCTGTCACTGTTGGGCGACGAAGCCCCCGGTTCGCTATTCCGGGCGCTTTTCCGTCGCCAACTTCCAGCGCAGGTTCGCCTCGCGTTGGCCGGGACCGGGCTAACGGAACCCCGAGCATTGGCGGCCGAGGCGGACAAGTACTTCGCCGCTTCGGACACGCGGGCGAGCGTTGGCGTGGCCGTCACGGCCTTCGACGCTGATGTTCCACAGCATCATCTTCTACAGCACGCTGATGTTCCACAGCATCATCTTCTACAGCACGCTGATGTTCCACAGCATCATCTTCTACAGCACGCTGATGTTCCACAGCATCATCTTCTACAGCACGCTGTGGTTCAGCAGCATGCTGATACGCACCTCGTGAACGCCGCCACGCCCCGCCCACCGCCGCGGCGAAAACCGCCACCGCGGGGAAACCCGTCGACTCCACCGGCCTGGCGGAGCCAGCCGCGCTCCTCCAGCTCCACCACCTGGTGCTGGTTCCACGCCAAGTTCGGCCACGAAGCTCGGCGGTGTCATCCGCCGTGCTCCTTCAACGGGTCGGGAAACGCCCGGGCCGGCGCTCAATTGTGGCGATGAGCGCCGGCCGTTCGAGCAGCCTGCTGTTCATAACGGACACCTTCTCCGGGCGCCGTTACCTGTGCGACACGGGAGCACAGGTGAGTGTCATTCCCGCCGGCACGTCAGACAAGCACGCCGCGGGTGGGGGCCCCGCGCTGCTTGCCGCGAACGGGACGCCCATCCGTACGTACGGAAAACGCTGCCTCTCTCTGCGGTTTGGAGGGCAGGTTTTCCGATGGACGTTCGTCACCGCCGACGTGCCCATGGCACTGCTTGGCGCGGACTTCCTGTGCGCTAATGGGCTCCTGGTCGACGTCAAGCGCAGACGGCTTGTCCAGGCCGAGACGTTCAGCTCGCTCGCATGTGCGTTGCCCAGCTCAACGAGCGGCTTGCCAAGCGGCTTGCCGAACGATTCGGTTCCGGCCACGTTGGTCTGTACGCTTCTGGCAGCGGACGCATTCACCCGCCTCCTCGCCGGCTTCCCGGCCCTCACGCGGCCCACCTTCTCGGCGGGGGCCGTCAAGCACGGGGTGGCCCATCACATCCCCACCGTCGGGCCACCGGTCTACGCCCGGGCACGCCGCCTCGAGCCGACGAAGCTGGCGGTGGCAAAAGCGGAGTTCGCTACCCTGGAGCGACTCGGCATCGTTCGGCGCTCAGAGAGCGCTTGGGCGTCGCCGCTGCACATCGTGCCGAAGCCCGGCGGGGGATGGCGACCGTGCGGGGACTATCGCCGTCTCAATGACGCCACGACTCCCGACCGCTACCCCGTCCCCCACATTCAGGACTTTTCCGCCCGTTTGGCGGGCAGGTCCTTCTTCTCGAAGGTGGACCTCATACGCGGCTACCATCAGGTCCCCGTCAGGCCGGAGGACGTCCCGAAGACGGCGGTCATCACGCCATTCGGACTCTTCGAGTTCCTGCGCATGCCCTTCGGTCTGAAGAATGCGGCTCAGGCGTTCCAGCGACTGATGGACAGCGTCCTGCGCGACTTGGATTTTGTCTACGTCTACCTGGACGATATCCTCGTCGCCAGCGCGTCCCGCGAAGAGCACCTACGCCACCTCCGCACGCTCTTCGAACGCCTGGGCCAGCATGGCCTGATTGTGAACCCCGCAAAGTGCCGGTTCGGCGCCGCCACAATCGATTTTCTGGGGCACCGTGTCACCAGGCACGGAGCCGTCCCCCTGCCGGCCAAGGTGGAGGCGGTGAAGGGGTTTCCGCGCCCCCGCACGATCAGAGGGCTGCAGGAGTTCCTGGGCATGGTGAACTTTTACCATCGGTTCCTGCCCCGTATCGCCCAGCTCCTGCGCCCCTTGCACGAAGCTCTCCGAGGTAAGCCGGGCAAAGACGACGTTACCTGGACCGAGCAGATGGACACGGCGTTCACGGGCGCGAAGCTCGCCTTGGCTAACGCCACCATGCTCGCGCACCCGGCGCCCGATGCACCGATCGCCCTCACCACCGATGCCTCGGACTACGCGGTGGGCGCGGTGCACGAGCAATGGGTGCGTGGAGCTTGGCAACCGCTGGCGTTCTTTAGCCGGCAGCTTCGCCCGCCCGAACGCCGTTACAGTACCTTCGACCGCGAGTTGCTCGGACTTCACTTGGCGGTCAGGCACTTCCGCCATCTGCTCGAGGGCCGGGCGTTCACTGCCTTCGTCGACCACAAGCCGCTGATCTTCGCGATGGGCAAGGTCACCGAGCCGTGGTCGGCCCGGCAGCAGCGTCACCTCTCGGCCGTGTCCGAGTACACGACGGACATCCAGCACGTCGCGGGGAAGGACAACCCGGTTGCGGATTGCCTTTCCCGGGCCGTCGCCCACGCAGTCCACCTCGGCATCGACTATGCCCGGATGGCAGCGGACCAGGCCGCTGACCCCGACGTCCAGGCCTTGCGGACCGCCGTCACGGGCCTCCGCGTCACCGAGGTGCCGTTCGACGGCGCGGGCAGGGCCCTCTTGTGCGACGTCTCCCTCGGGCGTCCTCGCCCCATTGTGCCCGCGGGCTGGCAGCGCCAGGTGTTTGACGCCATCCACGGCCTGTCCCACCCGGGCGCGAGGGCCTCCCAAAGGCTGATCGCTGACAAGTTCGTCTGGCATGGCCTCCGGAAGGCCGTCCGCGGCTGGGCCAGGACATGCCTCGCGTGCCAGCGCGCCAAGGTGCACCGGCACACCCAGGCCCCGTTGGCCCCGTTCACGGTGCCGGAACGCCGGTTTGACCACGTCCACGTGGACCTGGTGGGACCTCTGCCCCCCTCGCGGGGTTTCACCCACGTCCTCACCATGGTGGACCGCACCACCCGGTGGCCGGAGGCCGTGCCCTTGGCGTCGACAACGGCGGCCGATGTCGCGCAGGCTTTCATCGCCACCTGGGTCGCCCGGTTCGGCGCCCCCTCAGACATCTCATCCGACCGCGGCCCCCAGTTCACCTCGGAGCTCTGGGGGGCGGTTGCGCAGGGGCTCGGGGTCCGGCTGCACCGAACCACGACCTACCACCCCCAGGCTAACGGCCTGTGTGAGCGATTTCACCGCTCATTGAAGGCCGCGCTCCGGGCCACCCTCCGCGACGGCGGCTGGGTCGACAGGCTCCCCTGGGTCCTGCTGGGCCTCCGGACGGCACCCAAGGAGGACCTGCGCGCATCCGCGGCGGAGTTGGTCTTCGGGCAACCGCTGCGGGTGCCGGGCGAGTTCCTCCCCGACTCCACGGCACCATGGTCCGCGGCACAGCAGCGCTCCGCTCTGCAAGAGACCGCCCAGAGGTTCGCCCCGGTGCCAACGGCATGCCACGGGCACCCACCGACGCACGTCGCCCCAGAGCTTCGCACGGCGGAGTACGTCTTCGTCCGCCACGATGCCCATCGGACACCACTGCGGCCCCCGTACGACGGGCCTTTCCGCGTGCTGGAGACCGGGGCGAAGCACTTCACCCTGGACATCGGCGGTACTCCTGACCGCGTTTCGGTAGACCGCCTCAAGCCGGCCCACCTCGATGTGGACCATCCACCACCAGTGGCCCGACCCCCACGTCAGGGCCGCCCTCCTGCGGGCAGACCCCCGGCACCGCCCAGCCCCGCCGCCACGGCGCCCCCCGGTCCTGCACCCATCCCAGGGGCAGCCAGGGGCATCCCACCTGGTATCCCTGCACCCCGGACGCCGCCGATCGCCAGGGGGCGCTTCGGCCGGGTCATTCGACTGCCCCACAAACTGGCCCTCCAGGTGCGCGGGAATTCTGGGGGGGCGCGTGTGGCGGACACAAAAGCCCACTGGCGTGGTGACATCATTCCACGCACCAAGTGGGCGGTGGCCACGCCCGAGGGGTAGGCGTGGCCTCATGATATACACCGGGCGACCAGCCCGGAGGAGTTCAGTGTTACAGTGTAGTCTTACAATAAAGACGTTTATATGTTACCGCTTGTCCGCTTCCTCCTTGCTCACAAGCAGCGCGCGTAACGCCGCGCTTTAACACCACATCAAAAAAATATTTCCAACAGACATGGAATTTTATTCCATCCATATAGGCTGCATGCATAGCAACAACATTTTAAAGAAACATTTATCTCTCATAAATCAGGACATTGTAATGATCATTTTATCATTGTAAAATTTGTTCCCAATGAGGTTACAAATTATTATATGCATGGACCCCATTTCAAAACACTGCTTTCAGAAACTCATTTACAAAGTATTGCATTGGAAACAAATGTCAAAAATCTTTGATTTCATCTTTCATCTTTCATAAATCATCCTTGATTATTATTCCAGTAAAATAATTTGGAATTGGAATGGTGACTCTGCTCTGATCCATCTACCTCATCACCCTGCACCATCACACCGGAATACTGTTATAGTGCAACACGCACAACAGCCATTGGCTGTTCAAGAGGCGATTTGGCATGCAGCGGAGAGGGCACTGCTTTCGCCAGTGTGCCAATGATTACGCTGCCGTGTGCCAATGGTGGCACGCGTGCCTAAGGTTGCCGACCCCTGGTATAGAGGGACGAGGGTACTCAGTTCCCAAACACTGGAATGCGGCCTTCTTTCACCACCAGATTGCAGGTCTCTGTCATTCTCTTCACACCCCAATTTCCCGCTGCCTTCAACATATCTCCCACATCTCCTGTCGGCCCTCCCGCTTTTCGACTCCATTGCTTTTATCGCTTCCTCAACTTCCTTCTCAGTTATCTTCTCTGCCGGTCCTAAAACTGGGTTATTCTCTATGTTGCCATCCCATTCATTCTCTGTATTCAACAGCATTTACATATATCTTTTCCATATTCCTTTAATTCCATCTGGGTCCACAACGATTTGTCCCACTTCATCCTTCAAGCAACTCACCCCCATCACATCACACCTCTCTTTTGCTATCTGCTTTGCAATCCTGAATACTGCTCTCTAACCCTCTTCCGAATCCAAGCGTTCTCCGAACATTTTCCTACATGCCTCCTGCGCCTTTGCTACCTCTTTCTTTGCAGCCTTCTTGGCTGCCTTATAATTTTCATGCTCTGCTGTTTCTGCTCCCGTACCCTTCGCCTTCTGCCACTCCTTGAACTTCTTCCTCTTCTCGTCAATCCTCTTTCCAACTTCATCATCCCACCACCATGTTTCCGAGTGCCTCGGTGGTGCTTTTGTCCATCCACATGCCTCACCAACAGCTCCCAACAGACTAGCTTTCATTGACCTCCAACCACTTTCAAGCTCAACCACATCATCCTCTACCCTACTCAGCCTCTCTTTTAATGCCTCCCTTTCTGTCACCTCTTTCAACCTCCACACCTTCATTCTCGGTTGGTACTTCACCCGCCGAGCTCTCCTCGCACCTTTCACCCTTATGTTGCAGACAACCAAGTGGTGCTGTGAAACAGCCTCCTCCCCCGGGATCACGTTTGTGTCCCGGAGGTGCCCCTTATCTCGCCTATGCACCATCAGGTAGTCAAAGATTGGCGTCGACCCACCTGACGTGTATGTAACAAGCTTATTATCCTCTTTCTGGAACTGAGTATTACAAATCAACAAATCAGCTCCATCAGCAAACTCCAAAATCCTTTCACCTTCTCCATTTCTCACACAATATCTGTAACCCCCATGAACCTCCTCAAAACCGTCCATACTCCTTCCCACATGTCCATTTAGGTCTCCTCCTACCACAACAACTTCCTCATCTTTCACATTTTCCATCAACTTCCCTATTGCACACAAAAATGTGTCCTTATCTTCATCGCTCCGACCAACCTGCGGAGCATATCCCGAGACGATGTTCACCAAGAGCTTTCCAATCATCATTTTCACAATCATCAACCTATCACTCACTCTTGTCACACTCACCACACTGTCTTCAAACTCCTCAGAAAACAGGCCACCAACACCATTCACGCCCTCCGGGCACCCTTGCCACACAAACTTGTATTTCTGTCCCTGCCTACCCTTCACCATTCTCACACCACTTCCCTTCCATCTCGTCTCTTGCACACAACATATGTCCACTCTTCTTCTGATCAATACTTCCACCACTTCTCCTGATCTCCCTGTCATTGTCCCTACATTCCATGTCCCAAACCTCAGAAACCGATCTCCACTTCGGGCTGTACCCTGCCCAAATGTAGTTGTAATTGTCATGGTTCTATTTTTTTTGAGGCAATGTTTTTATGGCCGGATGCCCTTCCTGACGCCAACCCTCGCCGTCGCCTCTTACGACATGCAGGGATACGGTGTACCTATTCTAAACCAGGGTACACACCGGGATGTTCGATGTTGGATGTTGGACCGGGATGTTCGAACATCCTCCAATGTTCAATGTTTTTAAGGTTGTCCAAAGTGGGATTACCACAATTCCTTTCTTCCCAATTTTTCCCACCTGTGAACTCACCTCCATGTATTTCTCCAGTCTTGATTTTTACCTCGATCTTGTAAGGTAAAGTTCAATGGCATTTCATATCATCTCTGATTTCTGCTCATCTTTTCCATGTGCACTTAGTCCACCTGCATATGCCATGTTCACCTGGTCTCCAAACTCTAAAATTTCCCAACGTTGAGGAATTTGTATAGGCAAGCCCATCATATCCCATTGCATACACCGGTAATCCTAATAAGATGCAGTTTTTTGGGGGATGCTGATAATGACAGTGTTAAGGTAACTCGTTTACATATCACAAGATGGGAGGTATTGGGAACATCGTGTTTAACATTTGTCCCTCCTCCTCCCCCAGGTAAAGAACATGGAAATCAAAGATGAAAGAATCAAAATGATGAATGAGATATTGAACGGTATCAAGGTAAAATATTTTGGTTGTTCGTCGAGGGGAAAATGTTATTGGAGAGATTGAAGAAGTTGGTTCCACAGTACATTAAAATTGTGCCGTTTCTAAATCTCATCACTTGCTATTTTCCAACCTGACTGTCAGATCCTCAAACTGTACGCATGGGAGCCTTCCTTTGGAGAACAGGTCACGAGTGTTCGGAATGCGGAGCTGGACGTCATGCGTAGCTACAACTACCTCAACTCGGTCTCCATCTTTTTCTTCACCTGTGCCCCTTTCTTGGTTAGACTTTATAATTCCTGTTGTTGACAAATATCACTCAATTTAAGGCCAATCAGGTGACGTTTCACTGTCAAATGTACACATCTCAAAAAGCTAAAATTTTGCAAAAGATTTGTTTCAATTGTTCTCTGAAATGCACGAGAATACGAAACGACATACGGTGTTTTAAATTCTAAACTGTTCATGTTTGGATTCACGTGACAAATTTTTTTCACCTCTGGCAGGTATCTTTAGCCAGCTTCGGCGTCTACTTAGCAGTGGACCCAAATAACATTCTGGATGCACAAAAGGCCTTCACTTCAATCTCCCTCTTCAACATCCTGCGCTTCCCATTGGCTGTGCTGCCCATCATCATCTCTTACCTCGTGCAGGTCTTGTCCCACATCCCTTTTCTCTTCTTTCTTTAACGTTTGCATACAGCAGAAAAGGAAGATGTCATTTATAAATATTTGGCAACACTAGCAACGCCCCTTGAAAACAAGTTGAGGATGAGGTGTTCGGGTTACCCTAACCTGACCTGAACATCATTAAAGGAAACTAGAGACATCTCCGTAATGGCGTCTCTATAAAAAATGAGGGCAAAAACAATGTGCATGTCACGTCGACACAAAACGGATGGAAACCCATTAGTAACAACAAATTAATATGATAAATGTTTTGACACCTGATACCAGGGTGGAATAAATGTGTGCACGCCAAGGAGATATGCAAGCAGGTAATGAATCCTAATGAGTTCATTAAATGCTGACTTGTAGGAACGAAATGATCGCATGCGCACCCTTTGCGACAGAAAATCAGGTTCAGGGATATGGAGCTGGGTAAGATTTCGATTATGCAATTTGCTTCGGCTGAATGTAACGGGGTAACCTAATACAGAGGGACTTTCCTCACAACAACACCACATACAAGGCTTTCATCCACAGCGCAATGGAATACTGCTCTCCCCTCTGGGCCGGTGCTCCTGCCTCACATCAAGCTCGGCTTCACGCTGCAGAAACCAAAGCTTTTAGAATCATTGGAATCTACCGCGATGAAGGTAACTCCGAGGGCTTTTCACTTGCTCACCGCAGGCAGGTTGGTGGTCTTTCTGTCTTCTACCGACTCCTCTCCGGCCTTGCTCCCCCAGCTCTCTCTCTGTGCTCTGTCCCCCAAATATTCCTACAGGTCGCACAAGATCTGCCAGCAACCCTCTTATGGTTAAATTGCCAAAATTAAGACTCTATTCACCTTCACTCTTTCATTCCTCTTTTATCCTGCCTCTGGAACAAACTACCTCACTCTCTTCAATCCCACTCCTCCTCCAGGTCTTTAAAACAGCTGTTCATCACCATCTCTTATCTTTCCCCATCCAAAACCTTGATCTTTTCTACCCCCGTTAATTCACCCCAGATCCACTTTTTTTGAAATACCGACTTCTTTCCTGGAAGTCCTAGCAGTATCCATGTTTTTTACCTCTCCCACCACACCACCCCCTTCCAACGCCTCCTCCCCCCAAGCCCTCAAACTCCCACAGATCTCCTGATGTCCATGCTCTCAAATGTTGTACTTGTGTGTGTCGTGAAAATCAAGCGCAGACACGACTTTCCTCTGGGTAGGCTTTAATATCATTTAGATCGGCAATATCTCCTGTAACAATACATGCAACAATAGGCATTAAATCAGAGCATTCAAGCACAGCAAAGGTAGCTTCGATATAACGATGGTTAACGCAGCGCAGCATTTGGGGGCGTACATACCATTCAACTACTGGATAATGTCACAGTGAGTCCCGCCTAAGTGTCCGCACGCCCCGAGTGTCCCGGGTCTTATAGACGGCCCCTTTCGTGGCGAGCACCCCCTGGGTTCACCTTGGTATAATTTCACTACATTCTCCCCGTCGTTAAAACTATACTACCGCTCGGCAGTTCGCAGGCAAGCATCAGCAATAAATGAAAGGGTTACGTCAATCCACGTCAGTCGGTCCACCCGTAGCGGTCGGGGCGGCGAACCTCCCTGCCAGTTCGTGTTCGGAATCTACCAGGCACGGCGTCCCCTAGCCCGGAGTCCCCCGCGTCGGAATAGCCGCCGGAGGTTGGAGTCGGAGGGGGCGCCCCTGCGCCTTCGGGCACGGGAGCGGGGGACGACGGGAGTAACAGTGGTAGTTCCATAGGGGAAGCTTCGATAGAGTCCATAGACTCGTAGACGGGTTCGTCGATATCCCTGTCGTCGTCCCCACATGGGGCGAGATGGCGTACGGAGACAGTAGACTCGCGGCCATCCGCCGTTAACACGCGGGCATGCTCGGGATTAGCCTGGAGGACCTGCACCTTGTCAACAAGGGGGTCGTACTTGCTAGTGCGAACCGCTCGTTTGAGATAGGCGGGCCCCGGTTCAGCGAGCCAGCTGGGTAAAGACTGGATACTGCCGGAGCTTCTAGGGTGGTGGAACAGTCGTTCGTGAGGAGTCTGGTTGGTGGCAGTACATAGGAGAGCCCGGATCGAGTTTAGAGCAGCAGGCAGCGACCACGCCCATTTATCGAGGCCTCGGCCGAGGGTCCGAAGGCTTAGCATGACGGCCCGCCATATAATCCCATTAAAGCGTTCGATCTGTCCATTAGCTTGGGGCCGGTACAGGGTGGTGTAGCTCGAAGCGACATTATTTTGGAGCAAGTAGCCCTTCACTTCCTGGGACAGGAACACCGCACCCCGATCGGTATGCACGTAGGCCGGATACCCGAACATAGAAAACAAATTCTGCAGGCACCGAATAACCGTGGCAGCCGACATATCCCCGCACGTGTAAGCAAAGGGGAATCGGGAATACTCATCGACGATAGTGAGCAGATAGCGAGAGTTGCTCGACATTGGCAGCGGCCCTTTGAAGTCCATCGCCAAGCGCTCCCACGGTCTAGTAGCCCTAACGAGTGTCCCCAGGGGGGGGCTATAAAAACGCGGTTTGAGTTCCGCACAGACCGCGCAATCACGGCAGATGCGGCGGATGTCCTCCATCGAGTACGGCAGATTGCCCGCGCGCACAAAATGCACGAAGCACGTTACCCCGGGATGACACATAGTGCTGTGCAAAGTGCGCAGCCCCTCCAAAGATACGACCCCCGCGCAAGTGGCCGGCCTCGATAAGGCGTCAGCGACCAGGTTATCCTTCCCCGGGCGGTATTTGATGGTGTAGCAGAAGTCGGCGAGTTCGATACGCCAACGGGTGATTTTCTCATTCTTAATGCGCTGAGCATGTAAGGTGTCGTACATAAACGCAACACTCTGTTGGTCCGTGATAATTTGGAAACTCCGCCCAAGCAAATACGAACGCCATCGCCGAATAGATTCGACGATCGCGTACGCTTCCTTTTCGACGGACGAATGCCTCCGCTCGGCGGAGGTGAGAGTCCGCGAGAAGAAAGCCACAGGGCGGCCTCCTTGGGAGAGAGTCGCCGCTATCGCATGATCCGAGGCATCACTCTCCAAAACGAAAGAGGCACTCTCGTCAATCGTTGCGACAGCGGCGCCAGCAATGTCGACTTTAAGGCCCTCGAAGGCCGCCAGGGCGGCCGGGCCCATGGGGAAAGTGTCGCAGGCCACGAGGGGGCGGAGCTTAGCGGAGAAATTTTGCACCCACTTCGAGTAGTGGGCGAACAGCCCTAGAGCGCGTTTCAGCGCAGCCCGATCGCTAGGCGGAGCCATATCGAGCAAAGGGCGCAGACGCTCCTTATCCGGAGAGACGGAGCCATGGGTCACGGTGTACCCCAGAAGGTCTACCGTGCGTAGAGAGTATTGACACTTCGCCTCATTCATGGTTAAGCGATATTTCCGCGCGACCTCGAGGAAGCGTTTTAGATTAGCGTCGTGATGCGCCTGGTCGTACCCACAAACCGTAAGATTGTCCAGATAGACAAAGACATCTGTCAAATGCTCCTTCGCAACGAGGTCATCCATAGCTCTCTGAAAACAAGCGACGCCGTTCGTTACCCCAAAAGGAAGTCTCGTGAACTGGTACAACCGCTGACCCGATTCAAAGGCTGTAAAGACGCGATCAGCCCTAGAGATGGGGACTTGATGATACGCACTACGTAGATCGAGAGTGCTATAAACGGAATACAGGGCCACCTGGCGAACCAGGGCGTCCATCCCCGGTAATGGGTAGGCATCCAGCTGTGTAAAGCGATTAATCGTTTGCAAATAGTCGATTACCATTCGCCTGCGGTGAGCCTCACTCCGCACCACTAAGACTTGGGCCCTCCACGGAGACCTACTGTGTTCTATGATACCGTCCTTCAAGAGCAGGGCCGTTTCATCCGCAATGAATTGCGCGTCCGCGCGAGAGTAGCGCCGCGATTTGATGGCTACAGGGGTACAATCAGTGGTCAGGTTGGGGAACAGTGAGAGTGGCTCCATGTCCATTTGAGCGAGGGCACACACAGCGAGCGTGTCCGGCCCTCCGAAGTCTATTTCTAAACGACCATGCCGCTTAAGGAAATCAAGTCCTAACAGAATGTCAGCGCATAAGGCCGGTAATACCATGAGATACACGTCCGGGAACGTGCGTCCATTTATCACAAGTTTCAATCGACACGCCCCTTTTGTGCTCAACCGAAGTCCCTGAGATGCCATGAAGATCCGGCGGGTTGTCCCGAGAACCGGCCACCCATGTTGATGCACGAGACGCTGATCAATAAAACTATCCGTGGATCCCGTATCAATTAAAGCTTGCGCAACAACGCCCGCGACCGTGAGCGGAATGAAGGCCGGCGCTAGGCCGGCAGACCCGGCAGGTATAGTTCCGGCCGGGCGAGAAGATCGCGCCTCGCGGGTGGATCCCACGCCGGCCGCAATCCTACGGGCCTCAGCAGGAGCATTGAAGTCAGTTGGCTCTTCGGTAGTTTCATTTGCCAGAGTGGGTGAGGGGTAGTCGTGAGAGCAGCCTCCAGATGGCGCTCGAGCCACGGGAGAAAGTTCTCTGCCATCTGCAGAGTCATATGCCAAAGCAGGTGCATGTAATTCGCAAGAGCTACCGCCAGATGGCGCTCGAGCCACGTGAGAAAGAATTCGGCCATCTGCAGATTGACATGCCAGAAGGGAAGCATGTAATTCGCAAAAGCTGTCATCAGATGGCGCTCGAGTCACGTGCTGCGTTTGCCGCACTTCGAGAGGCATTTCCAAAGTGGGTGCATGTCGCTTGTTTGAAGGAGGCGTTTGAAAGCCAGTCAAGGTTAGATGCTCTGTGACCGGTCGCGTTCGCGCCATTTGTTTCGGCGGCCCGACGTATCTCACCAAGGTCGGGCGAGAAGCCAGAGGCCCGCGAGGAGGAGAGCGGCTCATCAAAGCTGTGCAAGGCGCCCCGTCCGGTGCTCGATCCGTTGGCTCAGCGATGAGCACATTCAAGGTCGCTCGGGAATGCGTGCCCCGGGCGGCCTTTCTGCAGACTTTTGCAAAATGGCCTTTAGTGGAGCAGAGGTGACAAGTCGCCTCTCGGGCCGGGCATTCAGACCGGGGATGCTGCCGATTGCCACAAAAATAACATTTTGCATACCGGGCAGGCCGTGGCCGGGCAGCGGCAGCTGCAGTGAGGCCGGATGTGGAGTCCGCTTCCGGAGCACCCAGGGACTCGGCCGTCGTGGTGGTCGGGTCCTCCTCCGTATCCTCGGCGATGGCCCTCTCGGGTCGCGCGAGTTGCGAGGTCCCCGCCACGACTCGTGGGTGATCATATGCGGTCAATTGTTCTCGAGCATCTGCATAAACGCGTGCCAGCCGTAGTGCTTCTGTAAATGTCAGCTCCGCAACCTCCAAGAGACGCAGCCGCAAGACTCCAGAACTAATTCCGGATATGAATGCATCTCGGAGCAAATCGTCCTGCACTTGCTCGTGAGTCCGGACGTCCTGCACGCAATCTGCCAATAAGTAGCGCAGCTCCTGCGCAAAGCGATCGATCGATTCAGACGGTTGTTGCCGTCGCTGAGAGAGTTGATGCCGGCCGTGCACAGCGCTCCGTTTCTTTATGTAAAGGCGCTTCAGCTCGTCCAGGGCCGTATCATACGTCTCAAATCGAGAAATGGTCTTGTACACAGTGTGATGGACCTTGGACTGTAAGACGGACAGCTGTATCTCAGCGGTTGGCTCCGTCTCGTGAGCAGCGAAGTAATTCCGCAGCGTGTTGAGCCAGTGAGCAAACTCCGATGCAGATCCTTCAGCTTGAGGGTCGGCACCGAGAATCGGAACCACGATCATCTTGTGGTCAGCCATTTGGCGAACTAAATGATATTAAATGTCGTGAAAATCAAGCGCAGACACGACTTTCCTCTGGGTAGGCTTTAATATCATTTAGATCGGCAATATCTCCTGTAACAATACATGCAACAATAGGCATTAAATCAGAGCATTCAAGCACAGCAAAGGTAGCTTCGATATAACAATGGTTAACGCAGCGCAGCATTTGGGGGCGTACATACCATTCAACTACTGGATAATGTCACAGTGAGTCCCGCCGAAGTGTCCGCGCGCCCCGAGTGTCCCGGGTCTTATAGACGGCCCCTTTCGTGGCGAGCACCCCCTGGGTTCACCTTGGTATAATTTCACTACATTGTGCTTCCCCCTCTCTCCCCATCTTGTCTCCCGCTCCCTTTATTTCGTCTTATGTGTCCGTTTGGTTTTTTGTCATTAATGTTAGCTCTTAGATGAGCTTCGATCTTGTATGCAAAAAAAAAAAAATGCTGTGCCATGACAGCACGACTGAGCATACACGGTGGTGAACAGTCGACTGGAAATTACTTGGATGTTTGAATAAATTTTCAAAAATATATATTTTGGTTATTCTTAATGTCACAAAGAATACTTTCTCGATATCATATTCCTTGCAATGTTTGCCATGTTTATTATCCCCATGCTTTTCTTTAATGGGAGGATATTGTAATCGACTCGGTCCGTCTGTCCGTCTGTCTGCTATGCTATGTCCTAAACGGTTGTGCAGAAATTCCCCAAACTCGGTAGTTGTGATCACCACATGGCAATATGGTGCGAGACCAGTATTATTTTTGGCTCCGCCCCCGAGTGGCACTGGGGCGGGGTCAAATGGTCAAATACCCAAAATGCAATTAAAGTCCCATTTTAAGTCAAACTTTGTATACGCAATCAACAGTGGTGGACGCATTAAATATGTAACGATTTATTTTTGGATTTAACCCCTCATTCATGCCGCAGGTGGTGCAGACTCGCATCAAAGGGGTCAAAACGCGTTTTTGTTTGTTTGTTTTTTTTAACTCAAAATTTGATTATTGGGTCATTCCTCATCATCGTTTTAGCCTGGTGTTGGCTTAGCGGTTAGGGTGCTGGGTTGGGATCCTAGGATCCTGGGTTCGAATCCCGGTCAATCGCCGAATTAACACCAGGGGGATTGACTCAGCCTGTCATCCTTCCGTGGTCGGCAAATTTAGTACCAGTTCACTGGTAATTCCCTGTGTGTCGCAAGAGGAGACTAACAGGGTTGGCGGCAGGAAGGGCATCCGGCCATAAACATTGCTTCAAAAAGGGGACCAGGGTGCCCAAAAAAGGCCAACCCCTGCTCTGCGGGGGGAATTGGCCTATGCAGGTGGTTCTTTCTCCTTTCTTTCCTCGTCATCGTTTTACGGCCGCTTCCATGCTTGCATGTGTATTCCTGGTGGACCGTTTTGCCATCTTTCAACTTTGCTTTAGGTGGGAAGTGTGTGGATGTGCAATGGTGTGCCATCGACAACCGCTCTGGTTTTGGTTTAAATTGGTGAAATCTTACCTAAGTGCATGCTGCCATGATCCCTCAGTTCAAAGTTCCAAATCACCCTGGCATTCAAAGTAGCCCCAGTTGATGGTCCTATTGTTTCACCAAAACCGAGTTTATCAGAAGGTTGTGCCAGGTTTACGACTTGACCTTCTGTCCTTGTACTTGCAGGCCAGTGTGTCTCTAAACCGCTTGGAGTCCTTCCTCAACAACTCTGAACTAGACCAACATGCAGTCGGTAAAGAACCAAGTGAAGGTGAGTTGTCTCCGCTTTCTCCTTTTTTCTTTAGTTCAGACGGAGCATCTCAGAAGTTTATTTGAAAACCTCCTTTGAGTGGAAATTGAACGCATATGTTGCAGGTGTTGCTGTCGAGCTTCACGATGCCAGTTTTTCCTGGAACGATGATGAAATTCCTATCCTTAAGAAGTATGTAAGAAAGTTCCACGTGATATTTTTGTGCAGTTTGTATATTTTAATACAGCTTGAAATGTTTTTAAACCCAATTATTCATTTGGACAGGAAGTGCACGATTTTGGATTTCATTTCTCTCCGGACCAGTGTCGGGTTCGATCTTATCCATAGTAATTAACCCTTCTCCATTCCATAGACTGAATGTACAGATTAAGGAAGGCTCTCTACTCGCCGTTGTTGGAAAAGTTGGTGCGGGAAAGTCTTCACTGTTGGCCGCCATGCTGGGGGAGATGGAGCGGATAAATGGCAGTGTGGATATTCGGGTGAGCAACCTCAACCATCGTTTGCACCTCACATTGATCTTGTTGTGTTAAAATTATTTTTTGTCACCAATATTCTCATTATGCAGATTGGCTTCATTGGAATGTCTTTCAATCCTGACAAATGTCACGCTCTCATTCATTCTGTCTCTCTCTCTCTCTCTCTCTCTCTCTCTCTCTCTGTCTCTGTCTCTGTCTCTCTCTGTCTCTGTCTCTGTCTGTCTGTCTCTCTCTCTCTCTCTGACAGTACCGTCTCACAATCCCTCCTATCTACTAGACAAAGTAGATAGGAGGGTTCAGTCATTCAAACTCTTGGGTCTCACTATGAACTATGAACTATGATCTCTCTTGGATGAAGCACATTTCAAAGTTGGCCCCCAAAGCCAGATGCCGTGGGCATGCTCGGTCATGCAAAGTCTTTCCTTGGCACACCTGAACTCCTATCCACCTACAAGACTTTCATACGCAGCTTGATGAAGTACTGCTCTCCCATCTGTGCTGGTTCCCCTGCCTCACACCTTGCTCAGCTTGACGTTGTGGAAAACAAGGCCTTCAAGATCATTGGAATCTCCTGCGGTGAAGCCAAGTCTATGGGTCTATCAATTTGGCATCGTGGACAGGTTGGTGGTCTCTGTCTTCTTCCATATCCTTTCTGGTCTCACACCCTCTGCTCTTTCTGTGCTTTACCCCCACACCCCCAAGGTAAGGTCTCCGCAAGGCACACACTGTATAGTCTACCAGCAACCCCCTTTTCCTGAAATTCCCAAAATTCAGAATTAATGCCCACCTCCACTCATTTGGTCCTCTTCCCCCCCCCCCCCCCCCCCCCCACATATGGAACCAACTTCCACATCCTCTTCGATCTCATTCGTCATTCCAAGTCTTCAAGACAGCTGTTCACCACCATCTTGGTTCACCCGCCCCCCCCCCCCCACCCCTCCTCCCTCCCCCATCCAAAACCATGATCTTTTCTCTCCCTGTTAAACCACCCCCTCCCACTCTCCCCAAAATTTGCTTCTGTATCCATCTTGTCCACATCTTGTGTTCTGCCCCACCCCTCATCGTTGCCCGCCTCCCTTGTCATCCATCTCAGTAGATGAGAAATGTTGCTTCTGGGACACCCCAAATCCCCATTCACTTACATGTTAATTTTCCTCTCTCCTCATTGCCCCTAAACACCTCTATTTCTCGCACCCTGTTCTTTACGAACCTTCTAACCTTTTGACATGCTATCCTTATTCATTAGACCACTCAAACAATGGTCCTTCTGTGTGAACCCCTGTTCTTTATGAACCTTTTGTCTATAGCACCTATCCTTAATGTTGTTCATTAGACCACTCAAACAATGGTCCTTCTAGACTTGTGGACCTGTGATCCTTCTGACCTTATGGACCTTTTAACCTTTTGCTCTTAATATCATCTGGTGAATCATCTTTGACCCACTCAAACATTGATCCTACAAATATTTGTTTATGCGTGGGAAATAATATAATTCTCTTGCCACTCCCTTCACCATCTAATATATTAACAAAAAAGATGTTTGAGTTTGGTTCTTTATTAAGATATTTTAACTGAGTTAAGATAAAATGATAAACCTCCCTCAATGTTCTTGTTTGAGCGCCTCCAGTGCCACACACTTTTTGGTCGGCTCTGCCCACTTTTTGTTAAGCTCCGCCCACTTTTGTTAAGCCACGCCCACTTTTTACTAAGCCCCACACACTTTTGTTTGGTCACGCCCACTTTCTGCTATGCCCCCACCCACTTTGGTTAAGCCCCGCCCGTTTTGCTAAGCCCCACCCACTTTATAAACTCTGCCATTGTATCATTTTCAGTGAAGACATTACATCATTTTCAGGGAATTTTCATCACATCATTTCCAGTTAAGACATGCCCAGGGAATTTCCACAGGAAATGACACACCCAGTCCTTATAAAAGGCACCTACCACACAGGCTTTTTCAAACATGCTTTCTGCTTCACTTGAGAATGGACTACGATGCCGAAATGGAATGGGATAACTTTGCTATTCCTTGGAGTCCTACTACCTGTGTAGAACTCAACCTTCAGATTGATGAACTGGACTCGAACCTCTTATCAATGGAGGTAAGTTTGTTTTTATTTATTTATTTATTTATTTAATTAATTATTTATTTAATTGTTTATTTAATTTTTTTTTTTTTTTTTTTTTAGGTGAGACTCGTGTAAGAGTTAACAAAGTTAATTTTAATATTCATAGAGCTTGATTTATACAAATAAAAATATTGTATTAAATTAATACATTATTATTTTCTTTCACATGAAATTGTATCTGAGATACGAAATGAAAATTCTGCTTTTAACACAACTTGGGATGAAGTTATTTTTTTGTTTGAAGACATTTTGAACAACCAAGACCCCCAGAACGAGTTCTACCTTGATGACCCAGCCAAAGAGTTATACCTTGGAGATCCACAAAATCCTGAAAAAGAGTTTTACCATGATGATACTTGTTGTGAGTTATCAAAACAAAACCCACTGAACAAGTTCTACCTTGATGAGCCAGAATACAAGTCATACATTGGAGACACACAAATTTCTGAAAATTGGGAAAGGGGAGTTCTCCCTGATGGTCCGCAGTTATACTATGTGAGACACATCACAGAAACCCTAAAAAATTGGGCAAGGAGAGTTCTCCCTGATGGTCCGCAGTTATACTATGTGAGACACATCATAGAAACCCTAAAAAATTGTGTAACGGGAATTCTCCCTGATGGTCCGCAGTTATACTATGTGAGACACATCACAGAAACCCTAAAAAATTGGGCAAGGAGAGTTCTCCCTGATGGTCCGCAGTTATACTATGCGAGACACATCATAGAAACCCTAAAAAATTGGGAAACGGGAATTCTCCCTGATGGTCCGCAGTTATACTATGTGAGACTTATCACGGAAACCCCCAATATTTCTGAAAATTGTGGTTCTTCCTTGGAGACTTGGAAAGATGGTTATATTTTTGGAGACTCGGAATGGGGGTTTTGTTTTGATGACTCGGAATGTGATACCTATCTTGGAGGCTCAACAGGAATGTGGTTATACCTTGGGAACTTGGAAAGTTGGTTTTATTTTGGAGACTCTACCTGTGGGGTCCATCTTGGAGACTCTTTGCATTCTAAAGCAATGAACAATGTTCTTTGTTCAATGACGCTTGATTTAAGCAACATCAAGAAAGTTCGAGGAAGAAAATGCTGGAAAATTCTTTCTTCCCATTTCTACTTCTTCAAATTTGAAAGCCTTGAAAGACAGAATTGGAAGAAGAGAAGAAAAAAAATGAAATACGTATTTAAAAAAGAAGAAAAAAAAAGATTATGTTAGGGTTAGGGTGGGATTTTGAATGTGAGGGTTAGGGATGGGGTTGGGTTAGGGTGGGATTTTGAATGTGAGGGTTAGGTTTGGGGTTGGGTTGGGGTTGGGTTAGGGATGGGGTTGGGTTAGGGTTGGGATTTTGAATGTGAGGGTTAGGGATGGGTTGGGTTAGGGATGGGGCTGGGTTGGGTTAGGGATGGGGTTGGGTTAGGGATGGGGTTGGGTTAGGGATGGGGTTGGGTTAGGGATGGGGTTGGGTTCGGGATGGGGCTGGGTTGGGGATGGGGTTGGGTTAGGGATGGGGTTGGGTTAGGGATGGGGTTGGGCTAGGGATGGGGTTGGGTTAGGGATGGGGTTGGGTTAGGGATGGGGTTGGGTTAGGGATGGGGTTGGGTTAGGGATGGGGTTGGGTTAGGGATGGGGTTGGGTTAGGGATGGGGTTGGGTTAGGGATGGGGTTGGGTTAGGGTTTGTATATTATTATGACTCACTCACACATACACACACACACACAAGTTAAGCCCCAACTGAAAAGTTGAGGGATTCTGTGTTTGGGGTTCACAGATCTCAAGAACGTATCCCCATTGTACACACACACAAAAGTTAAGCCCCAACTGAAAAGTTGAGGGATTCTGTGTTTGGGGTTCACAGATCTCAAGAACGTATCCCCATTACATTTTATTTATTTATTTATTCTTTTCAAGGGTATTACCTGCTTACTTGTGTTTTTTGTAATTCTTGCGAGTAAAATGAACCCAAGATTTCTTCTCCATTTAAATCATATAATTTGTAGGTCCAAGGGACTGTATCCATTACATCAATGATTTTAAATAATTCACGAGTCCATTTTTGTGTATAACCTTTCTCAAAATGACTTTTCCATTTGTATATTCTTACAATATCACCAACTTTAAACTTGGGCTTTCTCAAATTGATCTCCTTTTCATATTCTAATTTTGTAAATGTTTCTGATGGTTTTTTTATTTTTTATTTTTTTTTTGTATACAAGATCGAGGCTCGTGAAAGAGCGAACATTAATCACACAGAAAGACAAACAGACACACAAAACAAATAACATCGGGAGCGGTAGACAAGATGGCGAGAGAGGGGGAAGGACACAAACACAACATTTGAGAGCAGGGACCGAGAGACATGGAGACATCGAGAGAACTGTGGGAGGGAGAGGGCTTTGGGGGGAAGGCATGGGAAGGGGGGGTGGGAGAGGTATAAAACATATGGACACTGCCAAGACTTCCAGGAAAGAAGTTGGAATTTCAAACAAGGTGGATCTGGGGTGAATTAGTGGGGGTAGAAAAGATCAAGGTTTTGGATGGGGGAAGATAAGAGATGGTGGTGAACAGCTGTTTTGAAGACCTGGAGGGAGGAGTGTGATTGAAGTGAGTGTGGGAGTTTGTTCCAGAGGCGGGAGAAAAGAGGAATGAAAGAGTGAAGGTGAGCAGAGAGCCGAGATTTCGGCAGTTTAACCATCAGAGGGTGGCTGGCAGATCTTGTGCGACCTGTAGGAATATTTGGGGGACAGAGCACAGAGAGAGCTGGGGGAGCAAGGCCGGAGAGGAGTCAGTAGAAGACAGAAAGACCACCTTACCTGCCTGCGGTGAGTGAGTGAAAGGCCCTCAGAGATAGCTTCATCGCGGGAGATTCCAATGATTCTGAAAGCTTTGGATTCAACAGCGTGAAGCCGAGCCAGGTGCGAGGCAGGAGCACCAGCCCATAGGGGAGAACAGTATTCCATTGAGCTGCGGATGAAAGCCTTGTATGTGGTGAGGAGCTCAGGTGTGCCTAGGAAGGACTTCGCACGACGGAGGATGCCCAGTCGGCGACTGGCTTTGGAGGCCAGCTTGGAAATGTGGTTTTCCCAAGAAAGATCATGGCAGATGGTGAGACCCAAAAGCTTGAGCGACAGAACTTCTTGGAGAGGATTGTTGAGAAAGTAGATGGGAGGGTTGTCCAGTCGATCTTTTCGGAGAGACATAGTAAGAGTGTGAGATTTGTCAGGATTGAAAGACATGTTCCACATGTTTGACCAGTCTGTGATTTTGTCCAGGTCTTCAGAGAGTGAGGAGGCTGCAGACTGCCGATCTGAGGGAAGAGGAATGGAGCGGCAGAGAGTGGAGTCATCAGCAAAGAGATACAGAGGATTTTCCAGAGAGTCGGAGAGATCATTGATAAAGACCAGAAAAAGCACAGGGCCCAGTACACTGCCTTGGGGAACTCCAGCCTGAACGGGAAGGGGAGATGAGAGAAATCCATTCAGGGCCACACGTTGACTACGACCAGAGACGAAGTCCGCAAGCCATGCATGGAGATTTCCATGGATACCATAGGAGGAGAGTTTGGTGGGCAGAGCTGGGTGCCAGACCGTATCGAAGGCACGTGATATGTCAAGGGAGACAGCTCTGATTTCCTGTTTGGCATTGAGGACCTCCATCCATTGTTGAGACGGCAGAAGCGGCATGTCCAGAGTAGAGTGACCTGGTCTGAAACCAAATTGATGATCAGAGATCAAGCCATTGGAGAAGAGGAAAGATTTCATATCCGAAGCAATGATGGATTCCATGACTTTGCTGATAATTGGGAGCAGGCTGATTGGTCTGTAGTTGCAAGGATCTGTTTTTGCACCTTTTTTGTGTAAAGCGGTAATGTTTGCTGATTTCCAGGATGCTGGCAGATGACCTTGAGCAAAAGATAGGGTGAAAAGAACAGAGAGAGGGTGAGATAGAGCGGCAGAGCAGGATTTTAGGACCCGTGGGCTGATGCCATCTGGTCCAGTTGCAGAATCAGAGTCGAGGTTTGACAAAAACTCCTCCACCTTGTCAGGAGAGAAGGTCACAGAGTCCAGGAGCAGTTTGGTTCGACTGGGAAAGGTGGGAACAGAGAGAGATGGGTTTGGGACTAAGGATTTTGAGGCAAACACAGAGTTGAGGCATTCGGCTTTGTCACGTGCGATGTCAACTGTGTGGCCATTTGAGGTAAGGGAGGGGATGGAGGGGGAACAAACACCAGAAACGGATTTGACCAGACGCCACCAGGATTTGGAGGAAGGAGACAGGTTTGAGAGTTCATTCTTGAGTGAGGAGAGATAGTGCTTCCTGGCACTCCTGAGGGTAGACACACACTTGTTCCGAGCTTGGTGGAAGGAACTGAGATTTCCTTCAGTTGGATTAGCCTTCCAAGAGGCAAAGGCAAGTTGTTTCAGGGCAACTGCCTCACCACAAGATTCAGTGTACCATGGACGGGAGGAAGGGTAAGACAACTGAAGGCGAGATGGGATAAATCTGTGCATGAGAGAGATCAGTTTGCTTTGGAAGAATTCCCAGGAAGAATTGATGTCAGAGGCAGTGGAGATTGGAGACCAATCCAGACGATTGATGGCTGCTTGAAGACCGTCCCAGTCGGCCTGAGTGAAATGCCAGACTCGTCGACGCTGAGGAGGCTCTCTGAGAATGGCCAGAGAGATGTCCTCTTTGACAAGCACATGATCAGAAGAACCGATTGGAGCAGAAGAAGAGCAGCAGACATTAGCAGGGAAGTTAGTCAAAACCAAGTCTAGAAGAGAAGATACTCCATTGGCTGAGATCCGGGTCGGGAAATTGACAGATTGTGTCAATCCCAGTGAGTCACAGAAGTCCTTTGCTGAGGTGCCATGACTGGTGAGAGAGGAACCCACACCCAACCAGGTGGCATGATGACAATTGAAGTCACCACATATGAGGAAGAGAGAGTTGGGATGAGTGGATAGAAGATGAGGTTGTTGATGAATGAACTGTATTATTGTAATTATCTACAACTAGGGCATGCCCGTACTATATATATGCCCGTACTATATATCTATCTAAAATTATATCCCCCCCCTCTATTTACATGAAATGGTTTGGTTCATTCGCAACGCCAAAGCGAACGGCGAACGGCTTGCGAGTACAGTGACAACCCCCCCCCTCTATTTACATGAATGGTTTGGTCCATTCGCAACGACCACAGAACCCCCCCCTCTATTTACATGCAATGGTTTGGTCCAAAGCGAACGGCTTCCGGAGTTTGGTAAAGCAATCGCCATCGCGTGCACAAACGCGTGGTTGCCCGTTCCTTGCCAAAAAAAAAAAAAAACGCTACCCGTACGCTCTACCCCGCCCGTACGCCCGTAAACAAAAAATACAACGCTCTTCGCTTCCGCCCTTCGCTCTGACTGAATTGGGAGAAATAATGCGCATAAGAAATCGAATTACGTACCGTAATGGCGGTCAGCTCGTAACGCGCTCAGCTCCGCTCGTCTCACATCGGCCACGCCTACGCAACAAAGCGTTCTGTGATTGGCTGCCGGAAAGCGTGCTGCCGGACAGTCTTCACTGTCCGGAAGTTCGCAAATCGCAGTTAGGATGAATCGTTTTAATTTAATCGCAGTTTGAATTCGTTTTAAAACATAGTTTAACGGCAACATAGTTTTCCAACGTGAAATAAATGAATACGCTGTCAAATGTGCCGTCCGAGGCAGAGTCTGATCGCCACGTTCGGCACACGTGATAGCTCGCTGCTCTCTGATTGGTTGAATCGTTGTTTGGACATAGCTCGGTAAGTAATTGTCCGATTAATATGAAACCTTGAAAAGGCACATCCTCGGGTCCCCAGCAATATACCTGGCAAGTTTCAAGTATATCGGACCCGTGGTTGTCGAGAAACAGCGGTCACAGACACACAGACACACAGACACACAGACAGACACACAGAGATTGCTGGAATTATAGATAGATATCCTGAATTAAATACACCCATTTTTGAGAACCGAGTTGTGTGAATTTTTTATATAGTCTCTCAAAGTACGATTAAAACGCTCAATAACAACTGCTTTTCCTTCATTAAAGGTACTGTATAATTTAATACCCTCCCCCTTTAGAAATTCCATAAATATTTTGTTATAGAACTCTGTTCCCTCGTCAGTCCATAACTTCTTTGGTTTCCTTTTATCCCTATCAAATATTAGCTTAAAGGCTAACATTAAAGTATCACCTCTCTTGTTTTTCAAAGGAACAACCCAAGCAAATGTACTCCTCAAATCAATAATGGTTAAAGCATACCTGTATCCCTTATCATTATTTAGTTCCATTAAATCAGCAGACCATATGTGGTCAGTGTCTTTGGAATAAACCTTCCTTCTTTTAAACTTGGTGATTATAGGTTTGTGTAATTCTTTAGCCAAAAGCTCCTCAGTCTTGATGACATCATTAGAGCCTCATAGTTTTTTGAGGGTGAATAACCAAGACCAAGTTTCAATTTGACACTTATCATTTTTTTTAACAATAAACCGATCAACTTTCTCTCTCAATGTAGGATTTCGTATCAAAGACAAATTGTATAACATTTCTCTGTCTGCTTCATGTTTTTCATCCAATGTAGTGGTATTTCCATAAGCAATAACATGTTTCATACACACTTCATCAACCCTATTTATTGGTTTAGACCAAGGCTTAGGATTGTCCAGCCTCATCTAATCTTTTATCCAAGTTTGTTCCTGGACCACAGAAAGAATACCCTGGAAGGTGTAATTCCCCTGGAATTCCAGTTGTTGTAAATTTACTTCCTGACAGAATCTTTTGTATGTCTCCTCCACTTTTAGGAGAGATGAATTGACACTTTTTAGAGCCACACACTTGACATATTCCTTTTTGATAAACTCTATTATTTTTAGCTTTAACATAAGAGATATTTTTAGATTTAGTTTTCTTTTTACATTTGAGACAATAACTCATATTTATTTATCAGAAAAATTCCGACAGAGTATCAAAACCTTTTTGGTTTTTAACATATACATTTCAATCTTTATTGGCGCTGAGGAAGCACCTTTAGCGATTGACTTCCAGCCAGTGTAACGCTAATTCCTGTCACAGGAATTCTGAGATCATATAAGTGGGCGTGGCAGTTCCTGATTGGTTCGTGTTGGGGAACGCCTTCTCGCTGCCGACGTGACGTAAATTCGCGCACGCGCACTGGTGATTGGCGCTGAGGAAGCGCCTCTAGCGAATGACTTCCAGCCAGTGTAACGCTAATTCCTGTCACAGGAATTCTGAGATCATATAAGTGGGCGTGGCAGTTCCTGATTGGTTCGTGTTGGGGAACGCCTTCTCGCTGCCGACGTGACGTAAATTCGCGCACGCGCACTGGTGAAGCTTACTCGATCTTACTCGATCCCATATTACATGTACTTTCATTGCATACAAATTATACTTCCTCCTAGAAATTCCATGCCCGAACCTCAGCGCAATCCAAGAGGATTCACTTGTTTTTAAAACATAAAGAATCCTAAGGAATGCCTTCACTCTCTCCTCCATTTATTTACAAATAAAACTAACTAAAGTCAATAACACCAACATCATCAGCTATATGACCTTTGTCTTCTTCATGTAAATCTACTCGCTGAACTCATCTCAACCATTTTTAAAATCATTATCTTAGTAAGAGTCGTTAATTCTTTATTTTCCTCTTCGGTGCGTTGAGATTGATTTATTTGCTGTAATACACTCAATCTTTTACGAATCTCACTGATTTCCATCTTTTTATATTTTTCCTCCCTCTCTCTTTGCTCCCTTTCCTCCCTCTCCTTTTTCTCTCTTTCCTCCTTCTCCTTTTTCTCCCTTTCATCCTTCTCCTCCTTCTCCTTTTTCTCCCTTTCCTCCTTCTCCTCCTCTTTCCTCTTTCTCTTCTTCAACTCCTTCCCTTGCTACCCTTGAGTTTGAACCCGAAAGAATATTATACATATACTCATCTGGATTTTGAGATATTCTTGTATCAATAATTATTTTTCTCATAATAGGATACCAATAAGATTTGTTGATGATTTCTAAGAGTTTTATATTTCATAACTTTGAGAAGTTCATTTTTATTTAATATTTTAAACAAGTCTCTATTTGTGGGTTTAACAATATCAGTATAAGGCCAGTTTTTTATGACAAAATTCCCATGTATATGCTCCAAATCATAAGGTATGTAATACCGAGCACCCTTTTCTTGTAGGTATCCTTGAATACAAAAATTATAATTCTCTTGTAGTCTTCTTCCTGCCATTTATGTATCAGAAATATATGTGAGATTAATATTATGACAGGTAATACCACCCCATCTTCCCACTACCAAATCGGTTTGTATTCCTCGGCTTTCTATCCTTATCTCATTACCTTCCTTCTTTGTCATGCTAACCATCACTATACTATCATATATTTTTCTTTTCTTAAAATCACGTATTTGTTGTTTACTAATTGTACTTCCACATAAATCCTTATCCTCGCCAAGCGGATAATATTCTTCTTTACGAGACTGATTCAAATCATGTAGGTCTTCTAAGTTTATTGAAAAATACCAATTATACCCTAAATCAGGCATATCATACCCCCATTTATTAATTCGCATATTAACTATATGTCCTTCTTTATAAAATTCAATTGTAAGCAGGTAGTTAAATTCAATGAGGAAAGGTGTATGGTCAGTATAACCAGGTGTTGTGGTTGTAAATTTTACTTGTTTAACAAAACGTGCTGTTTTCTTAAAAAATTTATATTGTGATAAATCACTGTATCTAATCAAGTCATTCGCATCTGTCGGGTTTGGATAATTGATTAATTTATAAGTATTCTTCATATTAATATTTTTACTTATACTATATTTTTGTCGTTCAGCCTGTGCCTTTGTATAATAATTTGATAAATCAATATCCTGAGAGGATTCTCCAAAGATAGAACCATCTTTTCCAACATAAGTCATTTATGTTAGATTAAAAATGATATCACAAAAATTTTCATTATTGTTGAGTTGAACTAAGACATATAAACATAATTGACCGCAACATTTAGAATTAATTTCTTGAACTTGAAATGTTTGATAAACACCATTCTGTAAGAATTGTATTACTTCAACAGGCGGTGGCATACCATAACTATCAAAATAATATTTATCCTGACTATTATGGATACAAACCCAATGAGAACCATTCTGTGTCTAAATTCATAATAATATTTTTTGTATTCTTGGACAACTTTGTTAATTCATCTCTCATACAGATTACCACGTTATCAATTTTTAGTTTTTTACAATACTTAGCTAGTTCTATATTTGACGTTGTATTCTTTCCAAATTGTTTAAACCATTTATCCATTTATTTATGAGAAAGATACAATCCATTACCCCATTTAGTTAGTTTAACACCCGCTTGAGCGATAGAGGAAAGTATATCTCCAACCAACAATCTAGCTTTATCAGGTAGACTTTCAATTTTTTGAGCAAAATCTACAATTACACCACTTCCACAAATTTGTTTCTCCAACTCCTTGTTATGTCTTTCCAATTCTTTTTGAGCTTTTAGTTGTGCCTTCCTTTCATGAGCAGTTTTTACTGCTGCTGAAATACCACCAGTCAATGCTCCCGCCGCACTTAAACCAGCAAATAAAGGAATTAGAAACGGGAGAAATCCTCCCTCTTGTATTGAATATTTCTTTAACATAGGTTTTGTCATTTTAATTTTAAGTGATCCAGCATCATTTAGTGTTTTTACCTGCTCTCTTGTGAGTAAAACATCAATTCTTACTGCTCCTTTTCTTTGAATTGTATTAACATTAATAATACAAGGCTTTTGATTTTGAATACAAGATGTTAATTTATTAAGATTGATTTGATTAACATATACCGGTTCTTTCCGACTCATTTATTTATGAGAAAAAACCTATGTGATATTAATCATAACACCATTATCTGTATTAATCTGTAATTCTGTTTCCTCCAAAAGCAAACAATAAGCATCAACTTCTTCATTCTCTCCTCTTTCAATGTATAGAGAAGTATCCACTCTATTAGACTTCATAGTTTCCTTTTGAGAACTCATGTCAATTGCGTAGATTGTATAAAGTTTTTGAAATGCAACCATATCCAAAATAGGATCATTATTACCGTTGCTTTCACACACCTTTTGGTAAGACTTGTAGGCTTCCGCATAATCATTTTTTCCCCAATCAATTTCCAATCTATCTCGCGGATAAAATGTGCCATCAAGAGAAACCCGAAGTTGTTTCACCTTAGCATTATCACTCAGCGCATTATTCTTATCAGTATCTTCATCTCCATCTGGTTTCTTAAAAATGAGCCATAGGTATCGTGGCTTTCCTTGAAGAACACCTAAATTCCAAGTGAAGGTAGTGTGTTCCAGTTTAACGTGTTGACATCTTCTTTTAAGGTATGATACATTTAGTGGTTTTTTTGAGTTAAGTCTTCTATTTAACATCTCTTCCGTTTTAAGATTAGGAGTGTATTCACTAATATACCAACACAAATCATTAATAACAAATTTATTATTATCACCAAAAGCATTTTGAGCCCCAAAAAGCAATCTATTTACATTATCATTCCTTAGTAGTTGAAATCTAATTTTAAGCCCATACAAAACTTTATCATAATCACAAAATCCAAATATACCTTTAAGAGGTACTGCTACGGTAAAACTATTCTCTGCTTTTGTTTCATCATTATGCATTGCCTTCCTTTGACTATAACCAGGGTCAGCATTTGTTCCCATTGACATATCAGGAATAAAACCTTCAACAGCTCCCTTACCCATTCTATCACTAAACAAATATAGTGTAAATTTCATCATTTCAGATGTAGCAGAGACATAATCAACCGCTTCAACCTCTTGTGTTCCAATATACAGGCGGACACTATCAAACATTTTCCAGAAGAAATCATTTACGAGTGTAGCATTAGTATTATTCACAGCCTTAGTTTCTTGCTGTGTAAATTTAAATTCACTATCAGCTATATTCAAGTAAGTTTGTTGATTATTTATTTCAAAACTTTTTGTTCCATTTGAATTCCAGTCTGTTCCTGTTATAGCATTTACCTTGAAATAGTCTTCCTTTTTAGTGGAGTTTGAAATGATAATCGTGTCATCCAAATCATAGATACGATCAATCGCTTCCATACTTGTATTTATATAGCATTAAAATTGTTGAAACCCTGACCCAAGTATTTTAATGATTTTTTTGTCGTTCTTGTGAAGATAGTTGAGTTTTACCTTTTTTTTTTTTTCTTTGATTGCTTGTAATTTATGAGACTACTTTTGAGCATCTTTTATACTCTTTATAGCACCTGCAACTGAGCCCACGGCAGAAGCAGTTGAACCAATTAGGTCTTTATGTTTAAGAATGGTTGAACCAATACCCATTAGAGTATCAATTATCCCATCTCCTTTATTTCTAAATTGATGTCCCACACCCCGTTGTCTCTTTGGTTTATAGTATCCTCTACCAAGAAACATACCTTCACCTTTATAGTATGGTGAAAGGAACATCCCATCCCCTGTAATTACTTTATATTTTCCCAACTCATGTTTTCTCACAATAACCATTATTTATTTATTGAAAAACTTCACGTAGGTGAATTCTGATGGATATAATTTCTTCATTAAAGGAGATCATACGATTATCTTGATCGGTTATCCTAAAATTTACTCTGTATATGGTTTTTCCTGACACAGGTAAATAGACAAGATTTTTTGGTTCCATATTAAATTTATAACCAATCGGGGTTGAGTAGGCACTGAATGAAAATATTGTATTTGTTCTTATTCCATCGTTATAAGCACCATCAATCAAATCACAATGAATTAATACTGAATTTATACCGGAGGATATTTGAATGACATTATCACTGTAAGACGTCCCGTTAGTTTCAATCTTTTTTGAAGAGAAACCCAATAGCTCTCTAAACGATTTTTCAATCGTGAAATCAACTTTATAATTATTTTTAAGTTTAATAGTTGATTTTGAAGTGTGTTTTTGAATATCTATGACAATATTTTTTGGTTCATCACCTTTTTCTTTCATAAGGCGAGAGACTTCAGAAGATATTTGAGAAATCTCGTAAGCTCCGGGTGAAACTGTTATAGTTTTGTACCCACTTCTTGGATTATAACTAAACTTGTTGTTTTTCTCTGTGATATTAAAAAGTGTATTGTAAGTCTCCATTGACAACAAAGAAGCCTCATATGAGACAAGGGGGTCAAGTTGTAGTGGGTAAGGGAATGAAGCTGTGTAATCACTCGTTGTGAAATTAAAACTAAGAATTGTGCTTCTCATCTTATTTAATATCTAATAAAATATCTTTGTATTGACATTTATTAATTATTTTCATGTTCATCAACTGGTCTAAAATGGCTGAGGCTTCATTAAAACAATTGTTGTTTCCAGCCTTCTTACTACCCAACAGCAATAATAGCTTATTAACTAATTGTGATGGGTCATTTGGAAGAAAGCTAACACCCGAACCAAGCTTTCTTAAAGCATCAATAATATGTTTCTCCTTCTCATTCTTCTTCCTTTTACCAGCAACAGAAACTCCATAATCAAGTGCGTTTAGCAACTCCATATATACCCTATCTTCCGCATTTTCCGTATCAAGCGGTTCCTCAAAATAAGGTGAATTCGTGTATCCATCTTTTGTTAGAAGAAACATTAATCTTGGAGTTAATTCAACATTTGGTTGAGCAGAACTTAAGAACACCAATTTATCATTAAATATCAATAACTTTTCTTTCACAAGATGGAACTGTGCTGGTTCTTCTGTTGGAATGAGACCTGCTCTGGTTTTTGAACCCACCGAATATTCATTGTTTTGAAGAGCTTCCACAACATAATTAGGTGGTTGATTTACCTCCTCAAGTTTCTGAAATAATCCTTCATCATCATATTCTAATTCTCCAAGTTCTTGTGCCGTCATTTGACTAAAATCTTTGAGCATTTGAAGTTTTTTTGAAGTAAATTCTACTGTGTGAACTGTAGGTGAAATCGTTTGTTGAGTTTTAAAAAGTGGTTTTAAAAATTTCTCTTGTTTTCTTTCAAAGGCTTCTTCACCAGTTAGTTTCTGTCTCCGTTTCTTCTTTATCTCTTCTTGTTGCTTTACAACTTTTGAAACCAACTCTTGATGTTCTTTAAACTTTCTTGCTCTTTCTTCGGTATTCATTTTCTGTATTTATTTATTGAAAAATATCATTTAGTATCTCTTCTTGTTTCACAACAATATATTTATATTTTCCAATCGTGTGTTTCATGTGAGCGTCAAATTCTTTTTTACTACATAACGTAGAGCAATTATCTCTCCTAAAATTATTTACATCTATTGAATTTAACTTAAATAAAATAAAAGTATTAGCATTGTTTCTTATTGAGTGCCGAGGGAGTTGAAAATATGACTGACTAAGATAAATACAATTACAAGAAGAATGTCTCCCTCTTGTATAGTAGCTATCCATTACTGTTTGGTTTCTCTCTAACACAATCATCAAAGATGACGTTCTTTTTTGATTTGTCTAAATCTTGAGGTGAAGGTATATCATCCGTATTATCACTGAGAATACAAGTTATGGGTTTTGGTTTCGATTTTGATTTCTGTGTATCACAAAATAATTGTATTACATCTTCAATATTATAATCATTTAGTTTGTTTTGAAGTTTAAATAAACCGATAATGTCTTCCTTTTTAAGACCCGCATTAAAACCCTGTGAGAGTAGTTGATACTCGGGTTGAAAACTTGACTTTGTAAAAATTTATTAAATTATCATAATCGAAAAAATTAGGGCCAAGGAGCATCTTTAAAAGTAAACAGGTTTTTCCACATCTGCTTGAACCAACTATTAGACATCTCAATGAATTTGGAATGTTTTTATGGTTATTAAATTTTATCTTATTTTCCCAAATGGGTAAAAAATCATTCATTTATATATTTGGAAAACAAGTCATCTAACTTTTTTTGAGCTATTTTAGAAACTCTATATTTTATCCTGAGTTCGGGTTTAATTTCAAAATAATTCATTATTTTATTTATATAGTATCTTGTATTAACATTTCCATTAAAATTATTTTGAATAATAAATATCATTAAACCCTTATACATTTCCTCAATACAAATATTCTCTTCCCTTGAAAGAAATGGTGTATTATCATCACAATACTTAACATTTATCTCTCTTATTAATCTTGTAAAGTAATTCATTTTTGGTTCTAATTTAAAAGAGTTATATCTTTTATTTATTTATTTATTATTATTAATTAAAATTAAATCACAGAAAATACATTGTTTTTATGAACCCTCATTATTAAGCCCTATTCTATCACAAGCTGGACAATTCTCTAATTTATCATATGGAGAGTCTGGAAATTCTAAATATCCTTCTATCATATTTATATAGTAAATTTTTACTTAAACTAAACGCAAGTTTATTAGCTAATAAATACAATGTTTCAAAACACAAAAGACAAATTTCAATCAATCTCTACTTCGGTACCAGCAGAAAAATATGTCAAAGATGTTAAATTGAACAAAGATAAATATGGAAATTTTTGGATTAAACCAGTTATGGAGAATAACATGTGTCATTTTATTAAATTTACAGGACAAGCTATGTTAATTAATAACTCTATTAAAGTAAATTTGACAAAAGTTTCTCCACTACTACTGGCAATTTACTCAAAGCTTGAAAAGATCATTGATAAAGAAATTTTGAAAATGAATGATAAGACCATCAACGATTCTAGAGGAAACATTTGTATATTCTTTAATCGACCCAAAGATGTCGGTGAAATTAATAATATGAATATTAGTGGTGAACTATCATTCCGTACCCTGATTATTAGAGATTATTTGAAAATAACATTTAATGTAAAAAATATTGTGGTTATTAGTTCTAATGAAAGAAAATATATAGATATTGATGGAAGTTTAATGGTATGTAAATGAGTGATATTGACAGTCAATACTCTGAGAGTCTAGGATCTGAATATGATACTGAGAGTCTAGGATCTAAAGATAGTTATGATACTAATAGTTTGTGTTCAAATGATAGTTATGAGAGTAGTTTTATTGATGATGATAGTGATAGTGATAGTGATTTTAGTGATGATAATTCAGTGTACACAAATGATACTGTGTTCTCATTGAACTTAGATGATAGTGATGATAATGATTTTAGTGTTGAATTTTGTGATTAAAAAGCGCTTTACTTTTAGTATACCTGTAAAAAGGTGTTTTACTTTAAGTATAGTTTCATATATAAAAAGCCTGTAAAAAGGCACTTTCTTCTATAAGTGTTTTACTTGAAGCACAGTTTCATCTTTAAAAAAGCCTCTAAAAAGGTGTTTTACTTTAAGTATAATTTTGCGATATAAATATGATCAAAGCAACGTATTGCGACGTTTGTGAACAAGAATATAAACAATACAAAAGACACCTTAAAACTAACAAACACACATTTAATCTACTTCACCTACTATCTCCTATTCAGAAGGAAACAAAACACTGTTCTGCCTGTAATAAAAATATCCAAGAAAGGCTTCGAAATACATCTAAAAACAAATCTACATTTATCAAATTTTATCACAACTAAAAACTCTGATGGCGCATTCAAAGGACATATTAAAATAAGAGTCTTTAACTTCAAACCTCCTGAACCAGAGTCTATAGTTGATGCTGTAGAAATAGTTAAACCTGCCGTTCAAACGTTGATTGAAAAAACCCTTAAAGAAATGAAGCCGCTTAAATTTTATATGGGAGTAAAATTAGAAATGACAAAGGACGAAGGAGTTATAGATACACCATACATGAGAACTGAGCCACACTTTATATCTTCATATCAAGATTTTAAAACATCAGGAGTCTATGATGAACTTATTAAACAAGAGCAAGATGTGGATAATTCAATCGTAGGAAGTGGATTCAATATAGGAAAAAATTTTTACATGGACATTCATATTCTTAAATCAGATCCTCTAAAAGCTTCTTCTTACATTGATTTACCCAGTGTTATCAAAAATAGAAAAGCAGTTATCAATATCAAAAATAAAGACAATAAATGTTTTCTCTGGTCTATTCTAGCACACTTACATCCTCCACATTTTCATGATGAAAGAGTATCTCATTATAAAAAATATGAGAATACATTAAATACGAAAGATCCAAAGTTTCCTCTGGCTTTAAATATTTAAAAAACCACCTTTAGAGGCCATTTTTCCCCGCAAAGTGGGGGTTGGCCTTTTTCGGGACCGTGGTTGTTGTTGTTTTTCGGTCCCCTATTTCAAGCAATGTTTTACGGCCGGATGCCCTTCCTGACGCCAACCCTTTTTGCCGCCTTTAACGACAAACAGGGAATTACCAGTGAACTGGTACTCAATGATATTCCTTGGCTTTAAATGACTTTAAATGACTCAATGGCTTTAAATGATATTCCTAAATTTGAAAAGTTGAATAATTTATCAGTTAATGTTTATGGTCGAACAGAAACAAACAACATTCAGGTTTTAAAGCTTTCTGACAATTGTAAACAAACTCATATTAATCTTCTATATTTTAATTCAGAGGAAAATTCACATTATACATACATCAAAGATATTGCTAAATTAATAAAACCACAAGTATGTAAAAGAACAAATAAAATATATATTTGTTTGCGTTGTCTTAACTTCTTCCATACACAAGAAAGATTAGATAAACATTCAAATTATTGTGGTGAACATAAATCAACGGTAATCAATATGCCTAAAAAAGGCTCAAAGATCACATTCAAAGATGAAAAGAAAACAATCAAACATCCGTTTGTAATATATGCTGATTTTGAAAGTATTCTAGAAAAAATTGATACTGCTTCTCCAGATCCAAAAGAATCATACACAAATAAATATCAAAAACATACTCCTTGTGGTTTTTGTTATTATATCAAATCATCCGTTGGTGATGAATATAACAAGTTAGAGGTGTTTCGAGGCTCAAATACCCCAGAGGAGTTTGTGAAACGACTAGAAAAAGACTGTGTTCGATTAACCAAGATAATGAGAGAAACCAATAAATCAATGTCCTTGACGAGTGAGGAGAAAAGGGAATATAGAAAAAACAATGTCTGTCATATTTGTGAGGAAAAAATTGGTAAAGGTTTAAAGGTTAGAGATCATTGTCATCTCACTGGTAAATATAGAGGTCCGGCTCATCAAAGTTGTAATATTAATTATAAACTCCCCTCTTTCATTCCTGTCTTTCTTCATAACAATGCTCATTATGACACGCATCTATTTATGAAATGAACTTTCAAAGACATCTGGACACATTTCAGCAATTCCTAACACGGATCAGAAATACATTTCATTCACAAAAACAATTCACACATTTCCGTATACTCATATCAGATTTCTTGATACATTTAAATTCATGGCAAGTCCATTGGCTACCTTGATTCAAAATCTAAAAGAGTTTCCATGTCTTTCAGAGTATTTTTCAGATAAAGATTTACTAACACAAAAGGGAATTTACCCCTATGACTATATGGACTCATTTGAGAGATTCAATGAAACACAACTTCCTTCAAAATAAAATTTCTATAACAAATTAAACAACAGTCATATATCTGATAAAGATTATGTACATGCACAAAATGTTTGGGAAAAATATAACATCAACAATCTTGGCGAGTATCACGATTTGTATCTCAAAACTGATGTGCTTTTATTGGCCGATGTATTTGAAACCTTTAGATCTGTTTGTCGCACTGGATATGGATTGGATCCTGCTCACTACTACACAGCACCTGGATTGGCTTGGAGTGCGATGTTGAAAATGACAAAACAAGCTTTGGATTTGATAACCGATGTTGATATGCTTTTGATGATTGAAAAGGCAAAAAGAGGTGGAATTTCACAAGTCTGCTCGAGTAGATACGCAAAAGCAAATAACAAATATCTTTCAAATTATGATTCAACGAAAGAGAGTTCTTACTTGATGTACTATGACGCGAACAACCTGTATGGCTGGGCAATGTCTCAGGCTCTTCCTTATGGAAAACTTAGATGGGTAAAGGAAAAAGACTACAAAAAGGTTTTACAAGATGTATGTATCTCTACACAAAAATAATTGGATAAAGAAAAAGTTGGTTATTATTTTGAAGTTGATTTGAAATATCCAGAGGAACTCCATAACCTACACAAAGATCTCCCATTTGCTTGTGAGAAAGAAAGTCCAAAGAAAGAATGGTTGAGTGATTATCAACGATCGTTTGATATAGGTGAATCAACAGAAAAATTACTTACTACATTATATAACAAGAAAAATTATGTTCTACACCAAAGAAATTTGCGACAATATTTATCAAAAGGTCTAAGAGTAGAGAAGATCCATAGGGTTCTAAAGTTCAATCAGTCATTGGTTAAAGGGGTACATTGATATTAATACACAAAGAAGAACAGAGTCAAAAACAGATTTTGAGAAAGACTTTTATAAATTGATGAATAATGCGGTCTTTGGGAAGACTATGGAGAATGTGAGGAAAAGACAAAATATCAGACGAGCAACATCTTGGGAACAAGCATCAAAATTAATTAATAGACCGAGTTTTACTCGAGCTGAGGTGTTTACTGAGAACTTTTGTGCGATCCATTTGATTAAAGAGAGTATTGAAATGGACAAACCTATTTATATTGGAACATCAATTCTTGATTTATCAGTCATTAATGTACGATTACTTTTATAATAACTTGAGGAAGAAATATCAAAATGATGTTAATCTACTTTATATGGATACAGATAGTTTTATTTTGAAAATTAATACTAACGATGTTTATTCAGACATGAAAAGGGACATTAATATCTATGACACGAGTAATTATAGTCCAGAGAGTGAGTTGTTCTCCTCTAAAAATAAAAAGGTGATTGGAAAGTTCAAGGATGAATTAGGAGGAAATGTTATGAGTGAATTTGTGGGATTGAGGTCAAAGGCTTATGCTTATAAATACATTGTGAATAACGTTGAAAAGACTGATAAGAAGTTAAAAGGTATAAAGAAAAATGTTATTAAAGAAACAATAAACTTTAAGGATTATTATAACTGTTTAACAACAAAGAAAGAAGAGTTTAGAAAGATTAATGGAATAAGAAGTTATAAACATCAATTATATATACAGAAGAGATAAATAAGAAAGCATTAGGAGCTTTTGATGACAAGACGTTTATTTTAGAAAATGGAATTGATAGTCTCCCTTATGGTTATCTAAGTATATAAGTGATAAGATATATATAAGTGATAAGATATATATAAGTGATAAGATATACATAAGTGATAAGATATATATATAAGTGATAAGATATATATATATATAAGTGATAAAATATATAAGTGATAAGATATATATAAGTGATAAGATATATGTGATAAGATATATATAAGTGATAAGATATATATAAGTGATAAGATATATATAAGTGATAAGATAATGGGGTTAGGGATTTTAAGGGCCTACCGCCACCTTTTTTATGAATATATAAATGATAGAACCAAGTATCAACCAGACTAAAGAGTGGAGGTGTAATCAACCTTGATATATAAATGGAAAACATAACGAATGTGAAAAATATCAAATAGGTATAATTGAAGAGGCAACTGGTAAAAAAGTTCACAAAACAAATAAGAGAATTAATTTAAATACCGGTGAGTTGGGTAAAAAAGATGGAAATATTTTTGAGTGGACGGAAAACTTTGATGGTTGTCAGAAAAATACATACTTTAATTTTAAAATGGTGTGTGGCACAGGAGGCGCTCAGACAAGAACATTGAGGTAGGTTTATCATTTTATCTCAGCTCAGTTAAAATATCTTGATAAAAAACCTAACTCAAACATATACTTTGTTAATGTATTAGATGGTGATGGAAGTTGTCGGAGAATTAAATTATTTCCCACACAAAAACAAATATTTGTAGGGTCGTTGTTTGAGTGGGTCAAAGATGATTCACCAGATGATATTAAGAGCAAAAGGTTAAAAGGTCCATAAGGTCAGAAGGATCACAGGTCCACAAGTCTAGAAGGACCATTGTTTGAGTGGTCTAATGAACAACATTAAGGATAGGTGCTATAGACAAAAGGTTCATAAAGAACTGGGGTTCACACAGAAGGACCATTGTTTGAGTGGTCTAATGAATAAGGATAGCATGTCAAAAGGTTAGAAGGTTTGTAAAGAACAGGGTGCGAGAAATAGAGGTGTTTAGGGGCAATGAGGAGAGAGGAAAATTAACATGTAAGTGAATGGGGATTTGGGGTGTCCCAGAAGCAACATTTCTCATCTACTCATCTCCGTTTATCTCGCGTCCTGGTTCACTGTGTTCTAGCTCTTCCATGAGCTTTGACTTTGCAGCAGACCAATTTCGTTGCCCAACAATAACAAAAAATACTGCTTTCACATAAAACCGTCTCATTGAAGTTTTAGAAAGATTTTGATGTTGTGACAAGGTTTGTCGGCCTTCGGGTGTCAATTCATTAGGAAAGCATGATTATTCTGCTTTTAATTTTTTGCTCACCTGGAATGAAGTGCAGGAGAGCTTATGCGATGGCAGGTCGTCCGTCAGTCCGTCCGTAAACACTTGAAACTTCTCCAAAACCGCTGATGGGATTGTGACCAAATTTGGCACAAATGATATTTCTTGTGTTGTGACTAAAGTTTGTTCACCCATTTAAAAAAATGGGGGTCTTCGGGGTTTTACCAGAAGTCAAAGTGGATCCAGGTTTGACCTCCCCAAAATAGGTATTTGCTTTCTTCTCAGAAACTGCACTCACTCTTTCGATGAAACTTCACCACAACCTTCATCACTGGTGATGCACCAATGTTTGTTTAAGGCACTGGAAAAATCTGAGGAGGTATACGGGGTTTAGGGAGTGGGAGTGTGGGGGGGGGGGGGGGGCGTTTCCCTCCAAAATAGGTATTTATTTTTTTTGTTTGTTTGTTTAAAGTCTTCTGATTATGTTGGTATGATTCTAGATGCTGCCCTGTCTTCTAGAAAACATTGAACTTTGTTTAAAATACCTGTCTAAAAAGAACAGGACTTGGCAGTATTCTGTTTATTCTACCAGGTGAGCGCCAGCGGTATTGTCCCTATGTCTACATAAAAGTGTCTTAGAATGTACAAAATAAATTAATGGGACACCTCCCCCACCCAGACCCTCCTCCTCCCTCCTCCCCATCCCCCTCCTCGGTCGCTTCGCTTCCTCGCACCGCGTGTCCTTTCCATCTTCACGCTTATTCTTCTCTCAATGTTGGCAACTATACAATAATACCATTTATTGACAGTCAATATTTGCAATTTTTGTATTCCAGAAACATTTTGTTTATTGCTATAACAACCCATCGTTACTTTTAGTAATACACTTATTCACCAAAAAACAATATTTATCCCCACACTTTCTGTCCGTCCGTCACGCTATGTCTTTCGAAACGGTTGTGCAGAAATTTACCAAACCTGGTAGTTATGATCAACACATGGCACGAAGGTGCAAGACAAGTGCCATTTTTGGCTCCGCCCCCTGGTGCGCAATCAAATGCCGAAAAATGTAATTACGTGCATATTTTAACTATCTTTAATTAAAACTTTGCGCAATAAATCTTGAAGACGCACATTAAATATATAACGATTTGTTTGGATTTGACCCCCGGTTCATGTCCCCAGGGGTGGGCATTTAGTCACTGGTCGAAACGGGATTTTTTTTTTTTTTACCCAACATTTGATATTGGATCATTTCTGGTGGAACTTTTTGCCAACTTTCAACTTTGCTTTAGGTGGGAAGCGTGGGGATTTGCGATGGTGCCATCAACTTCGCTCTGGAATGAATTTGGTTTATGTTCCCAGGGATCAGATGTTGCATAGTCTTCTTTTTAAAAGTTGTAAAATGCAATTTTCATTGAGTCATGAATAATAAACCGCCATAAATGCCTAGCCAAGCACTGGATGTAACATCGTAATGACGTCCCAAACATAACACCGCCTTACTAAATCCATCATCCTGACGCCTAGTGTCTGCCATTCAGACCGTCGCCTATGGCCGCCAAATAGTCAGATATATGGGTTATGTTGTTCAACTGTGATCAGCGAAGCGATGGGACGGGTTGACCGGGATAACGTTCACGTCTGTAAAGTGTCACGGATTCGTCACTTCCGTTGTGGTGGTTTTCATCCACTGTAAACATTTTTGATTCCATGTACTATTATTGTTTTCAAAAGATTTATTGTTCATGAACTGTTTTCAAAAGGTGAAAAGTTAGAGTTAAAAGAAACAGGAAACTGGATCGGGAACCGGACGACGACGAAGAGGAAGAAGAGAGAAAGAAGGCGGAGCGAGTGGAGTCGGACAAGAAGCATAGTTGCTTTGCGGTCTGGAGCGAACGTTGGCGAGCAAGAGTCACGAATGAACTTTGGGTTTCCCAGGAAAGGGATTCCTGCGACAGAGTTGTTATCGCTGTGACAGATCAACCTGCGTGTCAGGATTTGCGGTCGATTCCGAAGAGAATCGGTGGACTGCCGTTACGTCTCGAGTACGGCCGTCGGCCATTTTGACTTGCGCGCTTTCTGCGTCGAGCAAGGTTTATTTGCTTCGCTTCAGCCTTTGCGCATCGCGCAAGGTTTTTCTTTTCTTCACGTCAGCCATTTTCACCGCATTCAGACGTATCTGGTGTGTGTGTGTGCAACGCGAATTGTGAAGGTAAATCGGAAGTTCGCCAACTGTGAGCTGTGGAACGTCCATACCCGAGGGTATGATTTCCCAGTCGCCTGGAGGGCGCCTTTGGATTTCCCAGTCGCCTGGAGGGCGCCTTTGCACAGCTTTGGCAGCAGGGACTGTAACTGCCAACCCAACGGGATTCTGGTCTCGATTGGACATTGATCTGACGATCACTGGAGTGAAGCCACTTTGGCTTGAAGCCGGGAATTAGAGACATTGGGAATCTTCTTCTTTCCGCTCACTTGGAGCACAGTGAGTTATATATTACGAAACTGATGGTACCATCATAGGATATATATTGATTGTACTTTTAATTAATAATTATTGTTGTACTGTTATTCTTGTGTGATCTTAATACAATATTTGTTTGTTGGTAACAATTGGTGTGGCTTCCCCATTGATCTTTGACATGCAGAATAACACATTTTTCTGCCGTGACTCCTCTCGGGGCTCGGAGGTACACTGTGTCCAGGGGTTTCGGGGAGGAGTACGTAACAAAAGGCCTACTCTATCACTAGACGTCATGCCGTAAAAAGGTTTCCCAGCGAAAAGAGCATGATAGAGGGGCGAAGGGAGAAATCCAGCTACTTTACTACAGTATATAGAGTGTACATTTTGTAGGGCCTATGCAACAATAACATGTATCTCCTTGATCGACCATGACCTTCAAGGTATGATTCTTATCCTTCAAACTCATTTTGCAGTAGTAGCGGTAGAAGCTCCTCCATGAGCCAGGCAATATATCTTTCAATACATCAATATCTTACAATATTGAAGTAATAAAAACATTATAAAAACATGATAGAGGATGCTGCCATTGTAACTTACTAAGACCATGCTTTCTCTAGGGCTCGATAGCTTACGTCCCACAGCAGGCGTGGATCCAGAATGCAAGCCTGCGAGATAATGTGCTCTTTGGAGCAACCTTGGAGTCTGTGAGGTACTGGCGTGTGCTCGAGGCATGTGCCCTGCTCC
The DNA here is from genome assembly GCF_964187855.1 of Myxine glutinosa. NCBI lineage: Eukaryota > Metazoa > Chordata > Myxini > Myxiniformes > Myxinidae > Myxine > Myxine glutinosa. The sequence continues at coordinate 9,348,144 of NC_136272.1, read as the reverse complement.
CAGATCTCGACACCCTGCCCGCCCGGGATCTCACCGAGATTGGAGAAAAGGTTTGACGCTCGCATCTGGTCTGAAGGATGTCAAATTCAGTGAAAGAAACCCATTTGATCTCCACTGAGTGTATCTATACAGGTATACATGCATGTAGACTCGATGTTGCTGTGCAGGGTATAAACCTGTCTGGAGGACAGAAGCAGCGGGTGAGTCTGGCACGTGCAATCTACAGCCAAGCAGACGTCTTCCTGTTCGACGATGCTTTATCTGCCGTGGATTCCCATGTGGGGCTGCACATATTCCAACAAGTACTAGGCCCTAAAGGTCTGCTTCAAAACAAGGTTAGAGGGATCAGACAGTTTGATTAATCAGTGAAAACGATCTTGTGATTATTAATCTCAGATTTAGGATTGATGGATGAAGCCTGTATTTCGATCCACATTTTTCTTTTGATCTTTCACTTTGGAAAATCGAGAACCGTGTCAAGGTTAGTGTTGGTGTTAGTGGGTGAATGATAGGAGAGAGAAAAAAGGTTAGGAGACTAGTAGTGGGAAGAGATTGATGTAAGAATATGGGACGAAACGGGCAGAGTATGGAGCTCATGTGGGAAGTCGAATATTCCATCATATTTGCATACATAATAAATAGATGGCTGCTAATTTGTTTTCAGACAGAATGTGACAATTTGTGATCCTCCTACTTTGCAATCTTCCAGAACCTGTTTAGCTTCATCTACAGAAATGCAAAGCAACTTGACTAACCTATCCTTTTGCCGTCTTGCTTCCCCGTCGTCTGTGTCGCTTGTCTCGCCAGACAAGGTTGCTCGTCACCCATGGGTTGAGCTTCCTGCCCCAAGTTGACTGCATCTTGGTAATGACAGAAGGCCTTCTATCTGAGATTGGCACATACCAGCAACTACTTCAGAATGGTGAAGCCTTTGCAGAATTTTTACAAATTTACTCCAGGGAACAAGACAATGAGGGCTCAGAAGATGAAGAACAGGATGATGGTGGGTTACCTATAAAGTGGAGTAAGGTGGAATTTTATATCCGTAACACAGTACATCCCTCTTCGAAAATGGCATAACTCAATGGAAGTTGGCTTTGACTTTAGTTTTTAAAACTGATTCTGGTAGAACAGGTACAGTTGCGAGACTTATTCGTTCAGGCTAAAAATCCATAGGCCTGTTCTCACCTGGTAGGAAATCTTTTACATTTGTACCCCTCTCCCCACCCCCTCCCCGCCCTCCCCCCCTCCGGTCCCCTTGCCATCCCCCAGTTGTCAATAGGTGAGATATATACCAGCTGCAGCTGTCATCATGAGTGAGACTGATAATTGACATTGATAATCTGAAGTCCATTTTTTTCTAGGGAGAAAAAAATATATATAAAAGAAACGTTTTTGCTTGCACAGATCGTTTATATTTAATTTTTTAAATTTCAATTTCACAGGACTTCTTAATCGATGCAGAATCAAAAGAATGAATTCAAGTTTGATCAAGAATTATATAACCATATTTTTTTTCTTTATTCTGTATACGAAGTGCTTCAGATCTTTTACATTTGCTTACATAAAGCCAAAGTATTTGTCTAATGTATAGTCATGATCCTTTAACAGAGGAAACCAACAGTGGCAAAATGAAGAATGGTCATCTGCTGAAACGTCTCAGGAGGTACATTTGTAATTGCCACGCACACGAAGCACAAAGCGGGGTTCAGAAATTGGTTCATTACCTCCGCCACCAAAGGTGGATGGAGGGAATGTTTTCACCCCTGTCTGTCTGTCTGTCCATTTGTGAACAAGATATTTCAAAATGTTGTGGACGGATTCGGACGAAATTTGGCAGAGATGAAGCACATGTCACAAGGACGAAATGATGCGATTTTGGTTTAGATCCGCATTCCGATCCGACTACCTGAATTTTTTAAGTGATTCTTCACCATTGGAAGATAGGGCCAAATACGATACATAGCAGGATATCTGAAAGTTGTGGATTGATTTGGACGCAACTTGGTGGACAGGTTGTGTGTGTGACGAGGAAGAATCGATTCGTTTTTGGTGAAGATCTGGATCTAGATAGAAGGATTTAAGTGATTCTTCACCATTGAGAGATGGGGCCAAGAGCGATTATATAGCAGGATGTCGCAAAAAGTTATGGGTGAGTTATGACAAAACTAGGTGCATATATTGGTTAGGTGACGAGAACAAGCTGATTAGATTTTGGTTCAGGTCTGGATCCAGATACGACCTATCGGTGTGATACAAAACATAAAATGTTCACCTGGATACAAAACATAACAACAATATATGTCCCATGAATCACTGACCCCAACTTAATGGGACACTGCAACAGAAGAAGGTTGCATGCTAGTCAAGGTGGATGGAGGGCATGTTTCAACACCTGTTTGTTTGTCTGTGTGTGAGAATGATATCTTAAAAAAGTTGTGGACGGATTCAGACAAATATTGGTGGACAGGATGGGTGTGTCAAAAGGACGAATTGATTCGATTTTGGTGAACATCCCGATCCAGATACTAACTAGAACGGCACTCGGTAGAGCGCACACCTCCGCCAGGCTGAACGGTGTATGTTTTGTATCCCACTGATAGGCTGGATCTGGATTCGGGCCTGAACCAAAATCTAATAGGCTTGTTCCTGTCTCGTCGCCTAACCAACCCGTCCACTAAGTTTAGTCATAACTCATCCATGACTTTTTTTGAATATGTTCTCTATCGCTTTTCGCCTGATCTCTCAATGGTGAAGAATCACTTAAAAAATAAATAATTCTCGTTTCCACATTCAGATCTTCACCAAAATCAAATCGATTAGTTCTTGTCACACACCCAACCTGTCCACCAAGTTTCGTCCAAATCCGTCCACAACCTTTTGAGATATCCTGCTATATGTCGTTTTTGGCCCTATCTCCCAATGGTGAAGAATCACTTTAAAAATTCTACTAGCTGGATCCGAATCCGAATCTTCACCAAAATCTAATCATTTCGTCCTTGTCACATGCACTACCTCTCTACCAAATTTCGTCCGGATTTGTCCACAACTTTTTGAGATATCTTGTTCACAGACAAACAAACAGACAGACAGGGGTGAAAACGTAACCTCCATCCACCTTCGGTAAAAGGTAAAAAATATTTTAAAAGTGTTTCTTTACCATTGAGAGATGTGAGAGAAGGCCAAAAGCGATATATAACATGACTGGTGAGGTACCCGGGCTACACGCACAGGTGGGGGCCCGAAAGCAAACAGACAATGCGGAAACGGCGAATGCCAAACCATGAATAATATTCGACATCCCTTTGACGCCTTCAGTCGCACGTCAGGCATGGACAAGCCGGTTCGTCAATGGTGGGCAAAAACTTACTGCAGCTGCCCCCACCAATCTGCGAATGTGGGTGAAGAATTGCAGTATCCCAACCATGGGTGGGAACCCTCACATCATTTCCTCCTCCTTTAAACTCCTCTCCTCCTTCGCTCATAAAAGTGAAAGACAATTCATACATGGATCATTACATATTGTCGTGTTCCTGGGGTGAACCCCCGGGGACGGATAGCCGAATGAGCTTTACACTTCGAGGCGTTCAGTCAACAATGGCGGACCTTCTTTATACGCGCTGTGGAGGGCAGCGGAGCTCTTACCTTCACGGACCCCAGGATGTCTTCAAACCTGGATAAATCAATTCAACCGACATGGAATTAAAATGTACAATTACCGGCTTTATTGAAAGGAATGCCGATAACAAAAGAATGCATGGTAAAATAAAATTCCTAATCGAGGGATGCTCCACACGAACTCGTATACAACACAAGGGGAAAAATAAAGGTGAAAATAATGTGTGGTGTTTGTGAGGTGCGTTTGCCTGCACTCCGCCTGGCGTCCGGGGCCGTCGAAGGTCCTGCGTCCCGACGCGGGAAGCACACGCCCTGGTGCGAGGTTCGTGAGTGGGAAAACAGGCCTTGGTGCACCGCTCGCCCACTCCAGCCGCGCTTGCGCTTGTCCCCGTTGTCCTCTTCTCGCGCACCGACGACGCTCAGCCAGCACTGACGAGCCAAGCAAAAGACAATGTGGTAGCTCTAACTGATGAAAGCCAGGCACCACGAGACAAAATGTCGGGACAGGACTGTTCGTGATGAAATGTAGATGCCAGGAGAGATGTATATGTGGCCGTTCGTAAAGACTGCCCCAGTGCAAGAGCGATAATGAATCCGACTGCTCGTGATGAAATCCCAACGCAAGAGACTGTACCTGTGACCGTTCATCCCCAAAGCCAGGAGCCAAGAGGGCCAAAATGTCAGGGCTCCAGTCTTTTGTTCTCAAGGCTCTGACGTCATCCGACGATCCCCGTGCATGCTTCAATCAGCGAGTCCCTCTCATCGCTCTATGGTACCCTAACTAATCGTTCTTCAGGGCGTGGCCTCGCGGACCTGCCTGCTTGATGTTGCGATGTGGCGCAGCACCAGCGGTATTGTTCAATGTCTTGTTCCGGTTACTTTTTATTTAATGTTTAATGCACGATTGCTTGGCTTGGCTGTGTGTGTGGGTGTGTCGTAAAGAACAGAGAAGAAAAGTACAGAGGCGTTTACATATAGGGGATTTACCATTAATGCCTAACTAATTAACATACAGCCACGTGAAAAAGTAAGTACACCCCATGTAAAGTTTTGACTTTTTCAACATATTTCTATTTGATCTTCATTTATTTTGATCTTCATTTCAACAATATTGATAGATAAAGGTGATATAATATAACAAATATCATGAAACATTTTCATTTTGTAGTCCATTGTATAATTTAAATAAACATAAATGCAAATTTCGCATGTGGAAAAAGTAAGTACACCCTTGGCTCTAATAGGTGGTATTGCCCCCTATGGCAGAAACAACCTCAAGTAGGCATTTCTTATAACTGTCTACCAAACTCTGACATCGACCGGGAGAAATTTTTGCCCACTCCATGCAGAATTCTTTCAGCTGTGCGATGTTTGAGGGGTTTCTTGCATGCACAGCTCGTTTCAAATCCCCCCACAACATCTCGTTGGGATTTAGATCCGGGCTTTGACTTGGCCATTCCAGAACCCTCGATTTCTTTCTTTTTAGCCATTCCTTGGTGGATTTACTGGTATATTTAGGGTCATTTTCATGTTGCAAGGTCCACCTTCGGTTGAGCTTCAACTTTCCGACAGATGGCCTCACATTATCCTCAAGCACCCTCTGGTACAATGAAGAATTAATAGTGGATTCTATAATGGTGAGCTGCCCAGGCCCTGATGCAGCAAAGCTGCCCCAAACCATAATATTTCCACCACCATGCTTTACAGTTGGTATCAGGTTCTTGTGGTCAAATGCTGTCTTTGGTTTTCGCCAAACATGGCTTCTGGTACTGTGGCCAAATAGCTCTACCTTTGACTCATCAGTCCAGAGCACATTGATCCAGAAGTGCTGGTCTTTGCCTCGGTGTTCATTGGCAAACTTTAGGCTTGCCATGATGTTCTTTCTGGACAGCAAAGGTTTGCTCCTGGCACACCTCCCATGTAGATCAAATTTGTGCAGCCTCTTTCTTATGGTAGACTCGTGCACTTTGACATCAACAGTGGCAAGAGCTACCTGTAGGTCCCGTGATGACATTCTGGGGTTCTTAGAGACTTCTTTCAGCATCTTGCGGTCTGCTCTCGGGCTGAACTTGCTGAGGTGGCCTGGCCTGAACAAGTTGGCAGTTGTTTGGAATCTTCTCCACTTGTAGATGATCTTCCGGACAGTCGAATGATTGATTTCAAATTGTTTGGAGATCTTTTTAAATCCCTTACCAGACTCGTAGGCATCTATAACCTTCTTTCTGGAGGCCTCGGAGAACTCTTTTGATCTAGGCATGGTGACGCCGCACACTTCAACAATAAAGAGCAAACCAAACTAAATGTCTGAGGTTTGAATAAGAGAGGTTCCTCCAGGATCCTCTCTAACGATGTTCTAATCATTTGCACCTGAGCTGGTGCACCTGATTCTAATTTTAGGTATTTGAAGTAGTGATAAATGTAGGGGTGTACTTTCTTTTTCCACATGCGAAATTTGCATTTATGTTTATTTAAATTATACAATGGACAACAAAATGTAAATGTTTCATGATATTTGTTGTATAATATCACCTTTATCTGTCAATATTGTTGAAATGAAGATCAAATAGCTTTTTTTTTTTTTTTTTTTTTTTTTTTGTATCCTGAATCGAGGCTCGTGAAAGAGTTAACATTTACTTCACAAACAAATCAACCAGACAAACAAAATATATAAAAAGAGGGAGCGGAAGACATGATGGGGAGAGAAGGGGAAGCACACAAACACAACCTTTGAGAGCAGGGAGATGTGTGGGAGGTAGAGGGCTTGGGGGGAGGAGGTGTGGGAAGGGGGGGTGGGGGGGGGGGGAGAAGTATAATACACAAGGACACCAAGGACTTCTAGGAAAGAAGTTGGTATTTCAAAAAAGTGGAATTGGGGTGAAATTAGCGGGGTAGAAAAGCTCAAGGTTTTGGATGGGGGAAGATAAGAGATGGTGGTGAACAGCTGTTTTAAAGACCTGGAGGGTGGAGTGGGATTGAAGAGAGTGAGGGAGTTTGTTCCAGAGGCGGGAGAAAAGACGAATGAAGGAGTGAAGGTGAGCAGAGCGTCTTGATTTTGGCAGTTTAACCATAAGAGGGTTGCAGGCAGATCTTGTGCGACCTGTAGGAATATTTGCGGGACAGAGCCCAGATAGAGCTGGGGGGGGGCAAGGCCAGAGAGGAGTCGGTAGAAGATGGAAAGACCACCAACCTGCCTGCGGTGAGTGAGTGAGTGAGAGGCCCTTGGAGTTAGCTTCATCGCGGGAGATTCCAATGATTCTGAACGCTTTGGTTTCAACTGCGTGAAGACGAGCTAGGTGTGAGGCAGGAGCACAAGGACAGAGGGGAGAGCAGTATTCCATTGAGCTGTGGATGAAAGCCTTGTATATGGTGAGGATCTCAGGTGTGCCAAGGAAGGACTTCGCACGATGGAGGATGCCCAGTCGGCGACTGGCTTAGGAGGCCAGATTTGAAATGCGGTTTTCCCAGGAAAGATCATGGCAGATAGTGAGACCCAAAAGCTTGAGTGACAGAACTTCTTGGAGAGGAGTATTCAGAAAGTGGATGGGAGGGTTGTCCAGTCGGTCTTTTCAGAGAGACATTGTAAGAGTGAGATTTGTCAGGATTGAAAGACATGTTCCACTTGATTGCCTAGTCTGTGATTTTGTCCAGGTCTGCAGAGAGTGAGGAGGCTGCAGACTGCAAATCTGAGGGATGAAGAATGGAGCAACAGAGAGTAGAGTCATCAGCAAAGAGATAGAGAGGATTTTCAAGAGAGTCAGAGAGATCATTGATGAAGACCAGAAAAAGCACAGGGCCCAGAACACTGCCTTGGGGAACTCGAGCCTGAACAGGAAGAGGAGATGAGAGAAACCCATTCAGGGCCACACGTTGACTACGACTAGAGAGGAAGTCCACCAGCCATGCGCGGAGATTTCCATGGATACCAAAAGAGGACAGTTTGGTGACCAGAGCGGGGTGCCAGACCGTATCGAAGGCACGTGATATGTCAAGGGAGACAGCTCTAATTTCCTGTTTGGCATTGAGGACCTCCATCCATTGTTGAGAAAGCAGAAGCAGCATGTCCAGAGTGGAGTGACCAGGTCTGAAACCAAATTGATAATCAGAGATCAAGCCATTGGAGAAGAGGAAAGATTTCATATCTGAAGCAATGATGGATTCCATGACTTTGCTGATAATTGGGAGAAGGCTGATTGGTCTGTAGTTGTTGGGATCTGTTTTTGCACCTTTTTGTGCAAAGCGGTGGTGTTGGCAGATTTCCAAGCAGATGGCAGATGACCTTGAGCAAAGGAGAGGGTGAAGAGAACAGAGAGAGGGAGTGAAAGAGCGGAAGAACAGGATTTTAGGACCCGTGGGCTGATGCTGTCAGGTCCAGTTGCAGAATCAGAGTCGAGGGTTGACAGAAACTTTTCCACCTTGTCAGGAGGAAAGGACACAGAGTCCAGGAGCAGCTGGGTACGACTGGGTACGGTGGGTACAGAGAGGGATGAGTTTGGGACACAAGATTTAGAGGCAAACACAGAGTTGAGGCATTCGGCTTTTTCACGTGAGGAGTCAGCCGTGTGGCCATTTGAGGTGAGGGATGGGATGGAGGGGGAACAAACACCAGAAACGGAATTAACCAGATGCCACCAGGATTTGGAAGAGGGAGACAGATAAGAGAGTTCGGTCCTGAGAACGGAGAGATATTGTTTCCTGGCTCTCCTGAGGGTGGACACACTTGTTTCGGGCTTTATGAAAGAACTGAGATTTCCTTCCTTTGGATTTGCTTTCCAGGAGACGAAAGCAAGTTGTTTCTGGGCAATAGCCTCACCACAAGATTCCATGTACCATGGATGGGAGGAAGGGTATGACGACTGAAGACAAGATGGGATAAATCTGTGCATGAGAGAGAGAGAGCAATTTACTTTGGAAGAATTCCCAGGATGAGTTTATGTCAGAGGCGGTAGAGATGGGAGACCAGTCCAGATGATTGATGGCTGCTTGAAGACCATGCCAGTTGGCCTGAGTGAAATGCCAGACTCGTCGACGCTGAGGAGGCTCTCTGAGAATGGTCAGAGAGATGTCCACTTTTACAAGCACTTGATCAGATGAGCCGATTGGAGCAGAAGAAGAGCAGCAGACATTTTCAGTGAAGTTAGTCATAACCAAGTCCAGAAGAGAAGATGCTCCGTTGACTGAGATCCGGGTCGGGAAATTGACAGATTGTGTCAGTCCCAGTGAGTCACAGAAGTCCTTTGCTGAAGAGCCATGGCTGGTGAGAGAGGTACCCACACCCAGCCAACTGGCATGGTGACAATTGAAATCACCACATATGAGGAAGGGAGAGTTGGGATGGGTAGATAGAAGTTGGTCCATATTATAAGACAGCGAGATGTAGATGGAGTCATCACTGTTTGGTGGACGGTACAACACACATATGAACAAAAGGTGGGAGCGAAGGGGAAGCCGTAGCCAAAGGTATTCCTGGGGGTGAGGTGGAGAGAGGGCAGTGCAGGGTGAGTGAGGAAGATAGTTTTTTATAAAGATAGCAACCCCACCTCCAGGACGAGGCTCAGGTCTATCATACCGGAGGAGGGAGTAACCCGCGAGAGATACTAAGGAATCGGAGACATCATGAAGGAGGAAAGTTTATGTTAAGCAGATCACGTCTGGTTTGTCAGAAGCAACCTGTATGGAGAGATCAGTCAAGTTTGAGCGAAGGCCCCGGATGTTTGAGGTCCATACTGTTAAAGAAGAGGAAGGGGGAGCATCGGATACAGAACGGGGGGGGGGGGAGCGGTAGGGTAAGATGTGGAAGAGGAGGAAGAGGTAGGGAGAGCTGTTGAAGGTGTGTCAGAGATTTCAGAATAGCTTGGAGAAAGGGAAGAATGGGGCGGACAAAAGGTTTGATGGTGATTGGGTGAGGCCCAGTGAGGTGTTATTTGAGGAGGGGGAAGAGTGAGGCAGAAGGTTGGGGGAGATGAAGGTGAAAGTTGTAAGGGGGAAGAAGCGGGGAGGACGCTTTGAGGAGGAGGGGTGAGAGGGGAGTCCAGGAGGGGAGGAGCGAGGGAGAGTCTTGGAGGGGAGGGGTGTGGGGGAGTTTAGGAGGGAAGGGGCAAGGGGGGAGATTTTAAAGGTATGGGTGATGGGGAAGATTTGGAGGGGAGGGGTGATGGGGAAGTTTTGGAGGGGAGGGGCAAGGGGGGAATATATGAAAGAGATGGGTGATGGGGAAGATTTGGAGGGGAGGGGCAAGGGGGTAGATTTGGAGGGGAGGGGCAAGGGGGTAGATTTGGAGGGGAGGGGTAAGGGGGTAGATTTGGACGGGAGGGGTAAGGGGGTAGATTTGGAGGGGAGGGGTGATGGGGAAGTTTTGAAGGGGAGGGGTGATGGGGAAGTTTTGGAGGGAAGGGATCATGGGGAAGTTTTGGAGGGATGGGGTGATGGGGAAGATTTGGAGGGGAGGGGTGAGATTAGATTTTGAAAAGTGTACGATTAATGGGAAACGAACATTGATTGCAAAATGAGTTTCTTGAGACCTTCGAGTCAAAAATACGTTTGAGGATGCTGAAGGATGGGTGGAGTGCTGGAGAGTTTAGGGAATGTATGAAAGAGGCACTGTAAGAGATGGAATTTTTTTTTGGAATGAATAGATTTGGTGAGCAAGTCCAAAGCATCCTTTTATAGAAGAAGAAGAAAAAGGTGTTATAGTAGACGACAGAATACAGTTCTTCAGGGGACAGTTTAAACATTTTTAACAACGTGATCACGTGATCACGTGATCACGAACAACGTGGTCGAAGAACGAACGAACAAATAAGAACGAACAAATGGATAAGAACAGAGAAGGAAATTTTTTTTTTTTTTTTTTTTTTTTTTTTTTTTGAGTTGAGATTTTAAACAAGGAAGTATGGGGTGAAAAGACCAGGAAAAACAGAGACCGAAAGTAATTGCAGCGCAATCGAAGAACCGCTGAGACAAAAACAAAGTCTCAAGCCAAGGTCAGACATGGTAGCCTACTACACTAGGCCTCAGAATACGCGACACGAACTAACCGACGATTCTGTACACAGGTATGAAAAACCAACACCGAGAATCCCATTAAAGACACACCAATAGGTACACACGCCGAAAGAAAGATACAGTTTCGACAAAAACACAATTGTGAAACATTGCTTAACTTCGAAAGCGTGAGCGCATGGACAGCTTTGAAGAGACGTGACCTCCAATCGATGTTGAAATATGTATGTTGAAAAAGTCAAAACTTTACATGGGGTGTACTTACTTTTTCACGTGACTGTAACCCCACCCCTCGTCATGGGGACGAAGATACACTTACGCGACATCCGGTCTAACGGATTCCCTACTTATGGTACATGGGGGGGGGGGGGTTCTTCTTCTTCATCGTGACATTCGGAGCATGGTAATCTATACACTTCTACCTGGACTAAGGTATTTCATTGCCTAACCCCACAAACTTAACAATATTTAATATCATGTCACTACAATCACCGTGTTTGAAGTTGTAGTACTAAGAACTTCCTTATCGTTACTCATCAATGTAGAACCAACTCAGATATAATCAATATAGAATATTATATTTTGTGTCACTTACAATCTCTCTAAAAGTAAATAAATCAAAAACCCACTTCCGCCAACAGTATAATCGTCGGTCGATTCCCTCAGTCGTCTTCTTCCTCACTCCAATTTCTTCAGCCACAAACATTTCATACAACTTTCAAGAACACAGCAATGATCAATTGGTAAATCTGAAAGAAGAATGACAAATATTGCATTTCATCGTCCACGTATTAAATTTGTTATGAACAAAGTTTTTCGTATTCTTTAAATATATACAGTAGTTGAAAACGAGTTAATTCACCTTAAATATACTTTATATATACTCCCTGAATAGGAAACGACATAATTAGATTACAGTTTCATCCATAAGTTCAGTTTTCAGTCTCTAAATGCCTTTAATATCGGTATACATGAATCTTCTCTTGTTCATCATAAAATGAAATCTGTTCACCGACCACTACGTATCGCATTTTAATGTGTGCATTGACAAGAACTGAACAAACATGTCTGAATTTATATAAAAAATGAAACCAAATGTGTCTGATATGAGAACATGTCACTTACCTTTGCAGTGTCAGCAGCACTGAAAGCTCCAAGTCGAAATCGAGGAAGAAGTCTCTATCCAAGGATGTGGCAGGACACAAAACGAACGTAGCGGGGCAAAAGTTGATTGAAAAAGAGACCATGGATATCGAAAATGTAAAACAACAACTCCTGAAAACCTACCCTCTGTTTTCAACAATTACAAGGATAACAATCAAGACTATTCTTCATGTGCACACATCAGAAGCTTGTTCTTTTCCACATAATTATCAACTATCTCTATCTAAGATACAAAGCTCCATTTGTGTTTACTTACTTATTTATTTATTTATATATGCTTCAAAAGCTTTTTTTTTTAAAGACTACTGAACCAAATCCAACCAACTTTTGCAGGTTGCCTCGGGGTACCCCAAGTATGGTTTCTGCAGGGTAGCTTATCTGAGGGAGGGGGTTCATTGTGAGGTCAAGACCCCAATTCTCTCTATGTAAATGTGTACCGTGTATCGCACCCCCGGTGGTATCCAGTATTACAAATCACCTTATATCAAGAAAGTTTTAACAACTTAACAAAATGCATTATGATATTATTGAAATCTGAGTGAGAACAATTCGAAATTTTCTAAATGTTTCATTTCACTCATTTTAAGCGAAGGTTAAAACCAAAGAATCCAACACTGAGCTTCACAGTGAAGCGGCTTTAATTCTTGTTCACGCTATTTATAATCAGCAAGGATTTCTGATGAAGGTGATGTCAGCTGACTTCCAAACAGATGGAAGATGACCTCGGCAGATGGAAGATGACCTCGGGCAAAAGACAGAGTGAATAGAGCTCAATTTTTGTGACGTACAACATGTTTTTTATTTATTTATTAAATCCGCCAGGAAAGTGATGGTGGGTATTTTTGATCATAGCTGATAAAGCTCAGCCATCCCACACTTCTTGAATAGTAATTGCCCAGCATGGCTTGTTTGCTCATATACCTCAGGAGCCATTGACAAGTGTTCATCATATGTTGGATTAGCTGGAAGAGGTTAACTATGTTCATTAACTCTTCGCAAGCTGAAAAGTAAAAATGACTAGCTCACAAAACATCGAAAAAGTATTTACTTTTCCAGGTTTATAATCATTACCTTTTATTGGGTAAACAGTTTATCCATTAGTTCACTATTTGCCCAGTTGTGTTGTGATCCACAAGGTATTTGGTACCTGTGTTCTACCTTGAGATGAACTCTGAAACCTGATATTGTATGACAATTGTTCCTGCAGGTGAAATTGACCATGTACACAAAATATTTTCGTGCTTGGGGCTGGACATTCTCAATCATGGTTCTGATTGGGATGGCAGGGCAGAGTGCAGCAACCTTGGGGCAGAACCTGTGGCTCAGTGACTGGATTAGTGAGTCAATGAACAATTCCAACTCAAACCTTGGCCTTCGCCTCGGAGTCTACACTGCTCTCGGACTTGCACAAGGTGAGGGATATTTAAATGGAAACATTTGGTGGAAGACATAATGCTCACCAGGCGAGGCAGAACCCGTACCAACCAAATTGCAGGTTACAGGTGCCAACACCCACCCTTCCAATCATCCCTAAATCTTCCATGAAGAGGTTATCTATATATAATGGAGCAAATGTATGTATGTATGTATGTATGTATGTCCGCACTTCACCCATTGGTTGGACAGCTGAATTGACGTCACCCGCAATTGTAACCTGAAATACTTAACCTCGAGGACCCAAAAGACCCCCACCCCAGTCCCCCTGAGGACCCTGAGAACCCAAAATACCCCAAAGACTTAAAAGACCCCAGAGAACTCAAAGACTCAAAAGACTCAAAATACCCCGAAGACCTAAAAGACCCTAAAGACTGGAAAGACCCAAACCAAAAGGCCCCGAAGACTCAAAATACCCCGAAGACCTAAAAGACTGAAAAGACCCGAACACCGAAAAGACCCCGAAGACCTAAAATACCCCAAAGACTGAAAAGACCCCAATGACTGAAAAGACCCCAAAGACTGAAAAGACCCAAAATATTGAATGGACCCCAAAGACCCAAAATATCCTGAAGACCCCAAAAAGACCCCGAAGACCAAAAATATCCTGAAGAGCCAAAAAAAAAACCCCAAAGCCCCAAAAAAACCGAACACCGAAAATACCCCAAATACCCCAAAGACCCAAAATATCCTGATGACCCTGATGACCCTGATGACCCTAAAGACCCAAAATATCCCAAATACCCTTAAAGACCCTGAAGACCAAAACACCAAAAAGACTCCAAAGACCAAAAAGACCCAAAAGACTGAAAAGACACCGAAGGCCCAAGAGACCCTTAAAGGGGAACCCAAATGCAATTTTTTCCTTTTCTTCTGAAAACAATTGACAATCATTAATCACAGTCTAATTTGAAGCTTTGATTTTAGATTATTTTTGATTTAGAAGATTTTATTTTATTTGTGAATCATAAAGTGCCAAAAAAAGCCCTAGAGTGTCGATTTACGAGTTTGCCAGTGACATCACATTGTCGACTCACTGTGATCCTGCCGGCGACAGTACATAGAGACAGTGCATTCTGAGCGGGATGTTGGAGGGGGCGGGGTGTGTGGGTCGGTCATGGGTATTGTTAGCTAGGGTGACGGTTGTTGGGGGGATGGTGTGGGGTGGTCGTGAGTATTGTTAGTTATGGTGATAGTTGATGGGGGATTGTGTAGGGGTGGTGAGGGGTGGTCGTGGGTGTTGTTAGCTAGGGTGACAGTTGATGTTTGTTTGTTTTCTGGAAAATTGAGATGCCTCAAAAACCAAGGCCCCCTAAGTTGAACAGAGAGCCAGCAATATTACCAAAGGAAATCATCAATAAATCAGTCAAAGCAATTGTATCAGCAGAAATTATCCTCAATAAGAGATGGCAGAAAATGTGTTGTACGCTTGGAACAAGATTGCCCATAGGGTCGCCCTTGGGGCGGCTACTCTGCTAGTATAATTCAATAATAATAATAAACAGTATCTCTCAAGGTATCACAAGGTGTTGAATAATCAATACATAAAAACAAGGTTAAAATTTACCAACAAAGGTTTGCAAAATATAGCTGAGATATAAGTTTAATTTTAAAAGCAGGAAGGTACTTTAAGGAGCGAGTATTCAGAAGCAGATATTTCCAGAATCATGGGATGATCTTTGAAAACGCCCAATAAGCTATCTTATCTTCAATCTGGTTCTTGGCAATGTGAGAGGTTGGAGAGTTGCTGAATGAAGTTATAAGAGGGTGAATTCTCGGAGACCCATTCATTGATGTGCAGTATGTGGGTGCTAATCCTCAATGTATCATTAAAAATATGAATAAAACTTTGAAATCGCCACTTTCCAATATGGGAAGCCAGTGTAACTGAGCCAAGTCAAGGAAATACGATCGCATTTGAAACGTGATGTATTTTTTTTCATCTCCACCAGCTGATACAGGCGGGGACAGGTCCTCGGTCCAATTAACATCCATCTGAGGCACTCTGCACTCTGCTTTGCTTTACCCGCCTGTAAAGCACCTGTGCAACGGTTTATAGTCAGGTTAAAAACAAAACCCAGACGAGACTGCTCAAAGTAATACGGGATTCCGTGAAGACTCGTGAGTCTGCACCGGTGGACAATTTGAATGATAGATTTTATCAAATATAAGTTGACAAACGCATGATACCTGTCGTGGGAAGGAAAGTAATGGCAACTTAAAGAAAATCTACAAGAGCAAAGTTCAGTTGACAGTGGGATAACAGGGGAAACAATTGGGCACAACCAGCAAGGGAATAACCAACAGGAAATGAAGAGACAGAGACAGATACAGACAGACAGACACTGAAATGAGCAGATAGGAAGGATAAATGGGGTAAAAATTATTTTTTCGGGATGGAGATGACACGAGGTTGTGGTACACTGCCTGCTTGAAGCCCTGGAGAGAAGAGTGAGACAGAAGAACCTATGGGAGGTGGTTCTATAGACTGGAGAAGCGCCGAACAAAGGAGTTGAGGTGAGTATATAGTCGGCCTGGATTTTGGAAGTTTAACCTAGAGGGGGTCAGTGGAAGAACACATGCACCCTGGAGTTGCTGGGGAGGGTCGGAGGACTAAGAGAGTCGAGGGAGCAATTTGGAGAATAGACAGTATAAAACAGAGAACCCGACTTGCCTGTGACTTGAGAGCAACACACCTTGTCCTTTGGAGACACACTCCACCAAAATTGGAGATTCCAATATCCATGAGAACTTTATCTTCCACAGAATCCAGAAGAGATATACAGTATGTGATTCTGGAGCAATAGTGCAAAGTGGAAAGCATTACTCCATTGAATTATGAACAAAGGCCGTGTAGACAGTCATTCTGATTTTCCAAGGAAAGACTTGGATCGACAGATGATGCCCAATCTGTGTCTGGATTTGGAGGCCAGCTTTGCTTTATGGTCAGGCCAGGAAAACTCATAGCCGATGATGAGGTCTAGAAATTCAAGAGACTGAACCTCTTCCTGTCGATGATCAAGGAAGTAGATCATTCTTCATCTGTTTGACGATCTTTCCAGGGTAGACAAAGGGGAGGCAAGAACGAACGGTAGAACAGGATTTGAGAACATTGGCAGTGTTGCTATCTGGCCTCGTTGCAGAAGCAGGGTCAAGGCTGGACAGAACTTTCTCTACCTTCTCAGATGACAAGGACGCGGAGTCCCGTACACAGTGCATACATTGGGGTAAGACTGGGACAGAGCAGGATGGGTTGGGTACATGATATTTGGAGGCAAAGACAGTTAAGACACTGCCTTAGAAATTAGGTATTTAGAGATGGGATGAAGGGGGAACAAACACCAGAGACAGACTTGACCAGGTGATACTATGACTTGGAGGAAGGAGACTGGTTAGAACGGTTGGCCCTGAGATTGCAAGATGTTTTATCTTTACGAGTGAGGTACCCGTGCTATGCACGGGTGGGAGGCCAGAAGCAAACAGACAATGCAGAAACGGCGAATGCTAAAGCATGAAACCAATAAATTCCACATTCCTGTAGCACCTTCAGTCGCACGTCAGACATGGACAGCAAGTTCGTGAAGGACTTCCATGAAAAACGTACCCGCACGCAAACAAACGGGTACGTTAACGTATAGAAACATCGATCGTGGGGCCGTGGCGAATCTGCATATGGCGATCCGCGAAGTTCACGTTTAGAAAGTAGAAACCATCACGGCATTTCATCATTCACTTGAACTCGATATCTTTTTTCATTCCAAACTACATAACTCTAATCACAAATTAAATAGCATTAATATAAAAAATAAACTTTTAACAACATTGTTAATGTTTCCTTCATTGTAAAAACTACCAAGTCAACAGTTAAAAGGATTTTGAGCCGATAGGTGTTATGGCCTCGGCAAGATCGATGGAGACAGTGATCTGTTAGCGTATACACCGCCCAAATGGCTATGTGGAATTCTCTCATGGAGAGATTAAACCCACGTCGTTTGAACTTTGGCCGAGGTCATTATTTACTTTTAATGATGTTTATATACGAATCAACAACAACAACAACATGCATTTTAAAGGCCATTTTCCTTGCTAGAGCGGGGGTTAGCCTTGCGGTCCCCATGACAATCTTCTCCATTTTGCCCTATTTTCTGCATCTCTCCTTGTTAACCCCCTTGCCCGCATTTCTTCTTCCACCATCTTTAGCCAAGTCTTTCTCGGTCTTCCCCGTCTTCTACTTCCTTCTACATTCATTTCCATCACTCTTCTCAACCAGTCACTTTCATCCTTCCTCAACACATGACCAAACCATCTCAACCTGTTCCTCTTCACAGCATCAATCACAGGCTCTATTCCCATCATCTTTCGCAATTCATCAATTGTCTTCCTCTCTCTCAACGATACTCCGCACATCCGTCGAACCATTCGCATTTCCACCCTTTCCAACCTTCGTTGCTGCTCTACGTTCATTACCCATGTCTCGCTCCCATAAATCATAACACTTCTCACACATGCAGCATACACCTTTCCCTTCAGCTTCAACGACACTCCCCTCATCATCAGCACACCACTCAATTCCCGAAACTTCTTCCATGCACATCTCACTCGAGCAACCGTTGCTGAGTCTGATCCACCTTCTCCATTCAGCATGTCTCCGAGGTAGCAAAATGTTTTCACACCTTCCAGCTTCACGCCGTCTCCAAGATCCAACTCAACATTTCCTCCATCTGCAGCTCCCTCTGTGCACACCTTACATTTGAATGTAGCTGCCACACTCGTTAATGACCCTCTCAGACCACTACATTTTTGATGAACCCACTCAGCGCACATTGTACACTGAATGGAGTTCACTCCGACACCCTTCCTACACACAGCACAGGGCCACTTCCCAGTTCTTTCCACCTCACCACATGCTTTACCACTTGCCATCACCTTCGTCTTTCCGATATTCGCCTTCAGACCTTTTGTCTCCATACATTCCTTCCACGTGTTCATCTTTTCCTTCAGTCCATCCATACTTTCCGCAATCAACACCAGATCATCTGCATACAACAACTCCCACGGTAAACCCTCCTTTACGTTCTGAGCCAGCACCTCCATCACAGCTACAAATAGTAGTGGACTTAGTACCGACCCCTGATGCACTCCCACCTTCACCTCAAACTCACCACTGTTCCTGTCCTTCGTCCTTACAGCTGTGCGCGCTCTTTTGTACATTGCCATCACTACTCTGATCAACCATTCCTCCACTCCTAACTTCCTCAATGCCCATGTCAATACTTTGCGTGGAACCCGATCGAATGCTGTCTCCAGATCAACAAACCCAAGAAACAACTTCTTCCTCTTCTCCATGTACTTCTCCTGCAACTGCCTCACAATGAAAAGCGCGTCTGTCGTTCCTCTGCCTGGCATAAATCCAAACTGCATTTCGTCGATCTCCACTTTCTTCCTTATCCTCCTCTCCAACACCCTTTCCAATACCTTCATTCCATGCTCCAATAACTTTATCGCTCAGTACGAGCCACACTCCAGAGGGTCACCTTTCCCCTTGTATAGAGGGACGAGGGTACTCAGTTCCCAATCCACTGGAATGCGGCCTTCTTTCACCACCAGATTACAGATCTCTGCCATTCTCTTCACACCCCAACTTCCTGCTGCCTTCAACATATCTCCCACAACTCCCGTCGGCCCTCCTGCTTTTCTACCCTTCATTGCTTTTATCGCTTCCTCAACTTCCTTCTCAGTTATCTTCTCTGCCGGTCCTAAAACTGAGTTACTCTCTATGTTGCCATCCCATTCATTCTCTGTATTCAACAGCATTTCCATATATCTTTTCCATCTTCCTTTAATTCCATCTGGGTCGACAACGATTTGTCCCACTTCATCCTTCAAGCAACTCACCCCCATCACATCACACCTCTCTTTCGCTATCTGCTTTGCAATCCTGAATACTGCTTTCTGACCCTCTTCCGAATCAAAACGTTCTCCAAACATTTTCCTACATGCCTCCTGCGCCTTTGCTACCTCTTTCTTTGCAGCCTTCCTGGCTGCCTTATAACTTTCATGCTCTGCTGTTTCTGCTCCTGTACCCTTCACCTTCTGCCACTCCTTGAACTTCTTCCTCTTCTCGTCAATCCTCTTTCCAACTTCATCATCCCACCACCATGTTTCCGAGTGCCTCGGTGGTCCTTTTTTCCATCCACATACCTCACCAACGGCTCCCAACAGACTAGCTTTCATTGACATCCAACCACTTTCAAGCTCAACCACATCATCCTCTACCCTACTCAGCCTCTCTTTTAATGCCTCCCTCACTGTCACCTCTTTCAACCTCCACACCTTCATTCTCGGTTGGTACTTCACCCGCCGAGCTCTCCTCGCACCTTTCACCCTTACGTCGCAGACAACCAAGTGGTGCTGTGAAACAGCCTCCTCCCCCAGGATCACCTTTGTGTCTCGGAGGTGCCCCCTATCTCGCCTACGCACCATCAGGTAGTCAACGGTTGTCGTCGACCCACCTGACGTGTATGTAACAAGCTTATTATCCTCTTTCTGGAACTGAGTATTACAAATCAACAAATCAGCTCCATCAGCAAACTCCAAAATCCTTTCACCTTCTCCATTTCTCACACCATATCCGTAACCCCCATGAACTCCATCAAAACCATCCATACTCCTTCCCACATGTCCATTTAGGTCTCCTCCTACCACAACAACTTCCTCATCTTTCATGTTTTCCATCAGCTTCTCTATCGCACACCAGAACTTGTCCTTCTCTTCATCGCTTCGACCAACCTGCGGAGCATATCCCGAGATGACGTTCACCAAGAGCTTTCCAATCATCATTTTCACCATTGTCGTGGAAGTGGTTTGGGACTCAAGACCAATGACCGGAAAACAGGTTTACAAAAGATCCAGACTTTATTAACTGGTTGTTCACTTTCATTCCAATACCAAATAACTACCGTTTAACTCAATGGACCAGGTAACTCTATCTGCATAGTCCCTCTTCCTTGGCCGATGTCTTCTCCGCAGCGCCATACTCGTGGTACGCGTTCATTCCATCGGGCAGAGCTTCTGAGGACAAGTGTGTTGAGTCAAGGAGATGTTCACTCTTTTATGGGCACCGCAGTATTAATCCTTCCTCCGCTAATCCTAATCCGTTCTCCGCAAACGTTACTCGGTCGCCTCACTGGCACCAGCTCGCTCCCCTCCTGCTGCGAGTTCCATTTACCTCACAATAGGGGGGTGCTCTAGCCCGGGGCTGTCACCAGGTGAACAAGAGCTCACCACGTTCGTGCACATTCCTGACATTCATTTACGAAATCGTCTATCTGCTTCGTTACCAGTCCCAATCAATGAGTTACCAGTCCCAATCAATGAGTTACATTTCCACAATTCCCTCATCTTTTTGTTTTTGTTTATATTAACCATTAATCTAAACATCACTATAAGTAAACAATCAATCACTGCAAGTAAACATCAATACAAGTATAAGTAAATAATCAATATCTACAAGTAAATATCCATACAAGTACTCAAACCACAACTTTGGTAATTAAATTCCCTTAGGCATTCACCGTCATCCTGCAAGAATCACAAAACATTTCGTTGGTCATTGACTCCTTCCATATTGTTCAATCTATTGCATTTGCATCACAAATATCTTTTCAAAACAACACTTCACCATCACCAAGATACAACAATTTCACTTCATTTTCAAGTTTTGTAAAGCATCTGCACCATCTGGCAAAAACGTTTGCCTCCACACAAATGTTGACTTTGTTTGAAAGGAAGGGCTGATCACTTGTGTTTGAATCCAGGTATGAAACATTTTCTGTCTTCATAACACCTGCACTACTTCGTGTAGGATTTCGCTGTTGTGGTAACAGTGCGGAGTCATAGACTGACCCTGCTCTCCATGTAGCATTCTTGCCACTTTTGCGGTAAACCATAGTAATTCCTGAACAAGGCCTTCACCCAGTTGTAGTCGACTTGCCTCCTCCCTCATTATGAGTGGGCAGCAAGTTTGGTGTGACGTTGATTGGCCAGCAAGATGTGGAACAGGGATGCCGGATGCATCCACAATTATGTTGGGACCATGGTGTTCAGGTCATCCATGGTCCATACCAGGAGTGGCCCGCAGAATCGTGCACAGCTGTTGTGAAAAGGCACAGCCATTGGTTTGCAGCTCCATGCTGGCTCCCCGGAAGTTGGTGAAGTAATAACATATGTCCCCGCATTTCGCAGAGGTTGCAGGTAAAATGTCGTTGTCCTGCAACTTCTGATGTGATGAATGTTCGAAGCCTTCAAACAAGAGTAAGTGATCGCCTTTCCTTCATATGTTGCAGTGTGATCCAGGCAAATGGTCACATAAATTTCCTTGGTGAAGGTAAGCATCCATCTCCAAGTTATACAGGAGAATGTCTTCATCATTCTTTGAGAAAGAGGGTGTATGCCACGATTAACTTCCTTTTTAGCCACAAATTTTCTTTTTCGAACTTCTTCCCAATTCTGTTAGCACCCCCTTCAAATGTGATCTCGTCTTATCCTTATGCTCAGTCACATCTGAATCTGCTTTCCACACACACTGAATCAGATAGGGTACAGCTTACTATGAAATCAGCATAATCATGTATGTCTTCCGACAGTTTCACATTCAACAATTTGTTGTTTTTTCTAAAAACATTTAAAAGTTATATTCATTTATATGCGTCACACAAATAATATTCAATCAGGTATGTATTTCACTACTCAACTAAGAATAGCATCCACAAATGCTTTCAGGTTAATATAGTTCAAAAATTAACTCATGCAGGTATTTTAGCACTACTCTAAGAAAATAAATTGTATATGATTACAATCACAAACGGGAATATCTAATTCCCAACAACAATTTTCCCAAACCAACAAATTAAGCATAATGTATTATTACCATAATTCCTCTCCACTTTTTCTTTTCCCCTTTTTTTTTCTTTTTTTTTTCTAACAGTGTGTCACTCGTGGTGATATGAGTTCACTGATCTTGTAATTGACACAACTCATAACATTGTCGTTATGCCATTATCTTAATTCTACTGTATTCATTTGCAACATCACTTGATTTAATCTTTTAATCTCAGTATTTATGTCACCATAAAAGTCTTCCTCTTGTGGTTCCACATTTCTTTCCTCATTTGTCACTTCATGCGTTATCATCGTGTTGTTGGTTACTTTATTCAAACACACCGTCACTAAGGCTTTCAAGCAAGCCACCACTAAAACAATTGTCAATATAACTACTAAACCAACAAACAAGTATTTGAGTATCTTAGCTGCTACTCCTCCAAATGTGTTTCCCAACCATGCAAAGGCACCCCCTTTTATATAATCGTGGTATCTTGCTCCCTCTTGTCCCACCTGTAGCCATCTGTAAAACATGTGAGCTACCCCTTGTATATGTTCATACCTATAACATAATTATATGTCAATGACATTCAACATTATATACCAAACTAACAAGCTTCCTAAAAGGTAAATAAAGAAAATCCCTTAATATGTAACATAAATCAGATTATTTGTCTTACCCTGATCCCCCTATCCCCCTATCTCCCGGGGTCGAACTAAATCCCCTAATCATGAGTGTAGTTGTGATACATTATCCCTCATGTTGCGTGAATATCAGTAGATAATGGTATGTCATGTAGGCAAATAAATGTCACTATCTTCCCTAATTCAAGTAGGGATATTAAATGTTGAAATTGTAATGTTTATCAATGCAAGGGGTGTTAAAATGTAATTCAAATGAATGTAAATCACGACTATCATTTATCCGCCACTGAATGTTCTGCTGGGCTGCTAGGTGCAGCCTCATTTTCTGTGGGATCGTCCACCTTAGCCCCATGTGCTTGCTTGCAATGAGAGGTATGAATCCAACTTTCTATTTTGGGTCCATATTTGTTTCTATTCTTATCAATCTCCTATGGTTTATCAATTCGTTCCAAGATACCGCAACCAAAGGTTTTAACCAATGCTCTACCAAACTATTTCCAATGTGAACAAAAATGCCAGTGAAACAATGATTCGAAGAATTAACTTCAAGGGGTCAATAAATTTATTCTATAACCAGATCTAATTTTCCCATCCAATAGTTTGCTTTGCCACATGTCATATTATAACACTTTAATAAACCTTCGAAAAATGTTTCCCATCTCAACAAATTTCCTTTTTTACAAATAGCCATGTGTAACTTACGTATTTAACTACAATTTCCTCTCAATTTGTTTGGCCTAACTGGCCGCAAAAGTGGCTGCCAGCATGCAGTACCGTTTTTTATCTACCAAGGAAGTGCTCGTCCACACAAGACCTCTACCAAAATGTTGTTTGTAAAAACAAATCTGGGATTTCTGATTACATGGATGCACACTCTCAGGACATTTTCAGGCTGCTGTTAACAATTCACTACGATAAATTAATTCCTTTACCCACAATCAAATAATTAGTACAAATTGAGGGTATTATCCCTATCACATTCATTTATAGATTCATTATGTTGGATCTAATTTTTTTTTTTTTTTTACAATAATTTTCCGCTGCTGTAAGGAAGAACAATAGCTCTCATAAGTCTTAGTAATATCGTACTTGATTTACCCAGCATCGATGAATTTATTTACTATCCATTCTCATCTGTTAACCAGTGACTTTGTTTGAACTCCAGAACTCAAAACTCTCAATAGTTCAAACCAGCAAAATTTCCTTTACTATTTTCCCATATCATTTATGCCTTATACACATCCATACATACAGCCCAATTTATATTCTGATAAAATTTAAGTTTATATATATATATAATCCGTGAGCAGAGTACTCTGGGAAGTCAGTGTAAGACCTCTCCAAAATTTGGCTAATTTTGTACTCCCACATTTTTATGAAGCTCATATCCATAAATAGCTTTGATTCTCATATAAATTCTATCACAATGGAATCCCAAGATTACTCCCAATTTTTACTATTAATGAATAGCTGCTCATAACTCAGCAAATCAAATCTTTATTCTCCATCTCCCTTGACGAAAGTGATAATTTTCATAATCAAATTATATTTCTATTTTTTTATTTTACGAATTCTCTCGATATGCGATCCCATCCCCATGGAACTATCTATTTTCAGACAAGGCACACTGTCGGTGTCAACAATCTTGTAAGATTGATACACAAAAACAAAAACACTAACATTGACACACAAAATACCCACACACGCATGCATTATGCGTATTTGTTTGCATTGGAACCCTTATTTACAGATCAGGATGGGTGTCAACTTTATTTCAATTTCTCAAAATTTGTCCTTCAATTTTATAAACACTAATACACAAATGGACCAAAAAGTTTATTCTTAGACAACCCCTATGATGTCACATTGAAATTACCCTAACAGTTCCCACAATAATTTATCCAAATTTGACTACCCACCCATTTGTATGTCAGTCGACCACTGACCTATCAATCATGCGGAACAATAGTCCGAAATTCCCACCTGATCATCATGTGACTCTTGTCACTTGGTTTGCCAAAAAAATTGCAAAGCAATTGTTCCAAACTTTGTAAATTTAAAATTTTGTGCCCAACATAAAAGATCCAATTTCGGCATTTGATCAATTAATTATCAATTTGCTTACAAGCAAAAGAAAAATGAATAATTCTTGCTCCGAAAAAACTTTTCAGACACAAGAATCATCGACAGTTATTCATGTTTGTCCAGTAATCTAATTTGTTGAGGCCAATCGTCATTTGGGATTTGCCACAATGAAGGCCTAATCGTTGTCTGAGGTATTGGTCAGCACTGGTACCCTTGATCTTGGTTTACCCTATGAACTTGTCTTCCTGTTGGTATACGGACATCCTCTTTTCCAATGTCCCATCCGTCCACACTTGAAACACCGGTTTCTGTCGTTGCCTGGTCTGTGCACCTGTGCACTTGTATTGCTGGGCTGCATCTCTACATCCCTGACTTGCCACTGCAATCTCTCGTTATCTTCTGAAACACGAAAAAAATTCTCTGTACCGTCCTTTTTGGGGAGACAACTGGAAATCAGATGGGACAACTGTCACTTTCATTCCTAATTTCGAGGGCAGTTGTGCATTTGTCTCCTCCACTGTATCCTGTATCCTTTTTATTTTAAGTTCTAGATCCGTTATCCGTTCTTGCTGTTCCCGTTGTCTGGATTCACTATCCCAAAGATGGAATGCAAGCCAGTCTACCGTTAGATTCTGTCTCTTCCTGGCTTTCAATCTTTGGCCCAATCTTTCCAATCGACTTCGCTCAAATGTACCATCTCTTGGAAACTCCTCAGCATTTCCCTTTGTCCACAAATACCAATTCTCGACCTGCCTTATAGCTTCGGCACCATAACGGTCGTACATATGATATGTACAAGTATCTTTTTTTGTGGAATCTCTGGTTGTCCTTGTGTATTCTTGCAGGCTCCATTTCCCATTCCGCCTTTTATCAAAGTAGCGTTGGATGTGTTGTAGCTTGTTCCTCTAAAGCTTCACTCGTACCTCCAGGAAGGATCTCTCCACCTGTTCAAACGGTGATTTCCAGAGAATCTCTCTCACCTGTGGCTTTTGCACAATCCAATCTCACAGATCAGTATTTGCAGATGAGCCAAAGGGTCAGTATGAAATGGGTGAATCCTCAGGTGTCCGCTCTGTTGAAGGGGAAATCACACAATGGTAACCGCACATATATATCTATATATAAACTCACCACCTTGCTCAATTTTCCAAGGTTGTCTTCACATTGATAATATCTCACAAAGATATCAAAGCTTCTTTCTTGAGACCGCATTTTCATCAATCAAACAATCAATATATTCAATTCAATTTATTCAGTTCAATTTATTCAGTTAAATTTATTCAATTAAATTTATTCAGTTCAATTCAATTATTCAATTTCAATTAATTTATCAATATTCATCAATAAATCAAATTAATCATTTTGGATGACTCCTTGCGTAAGCCCTTTCCCCAATGATGTCAGGACAGGTCCATCTATTGACTGAGATTGAAGATCATTGGTCGTCACCTCTGGTTCATACCTCATGTCAATTGACGAATCACTGTTCTGTCCTCGGGTCATATCTGACCTTTTTTTTTTTTTTTTTTTTTTTTTTGCCTGGTCTCCACAAATTTTCTTTGCAACCACTAAAGGCAACTCATCCTTCATTCGTGAGACAGCCAAAATGGATGGCAGATATTAAAGTTCTTTGGGAAAAATATCTCATCATTTTTCTTTTAATAGTACCCAAATCTCTTGGCAATATAAATTTCGTAAACGTCCTGAAATGGGACTGTCAAATTCCTTCAATCATGCTAAATTTTGAAACTCCATCACTTGTAATACCCAATTTATCCCATAGGGCTTGAAAGTTCTTTCCCAAGTTCGTGCAATCATTCTGCATCGGAACCCTATGATATCATTCATAATAATAATCATGATTTTATAATCATGGTCATATCATAATCATCTCTTTGAAAAACAAACATTTCCTTTATCACCACAGCTATGTGGTATACTCAACAATAAATAACCTGTACATAGCAAAAGGCTACCTCCTGACCACTGAGTATTAATATTGACAATAAGTCATCACAATATCGAATAATCATTAAACAATTAAAAGAAAAATCGCTTCTACTCCTCCAGCCGCAGCATTCGTCATTTTGTCTGCTCATTCGCGTGACCAAAACGAAATAAAGGGAGCTCAACCATTACACGGCACTTTTAATGGCGCATGCCATAGGAATTCAACGCAATTTCGACTCGGCCAGAAAAACGAGCAAATTTTGCAGGATGTTAACTGGAATTTGTCGTGAAAATATATACAAAATACACAAAAATATATACCCACAAAAATAAACAACAAACCCAAACAAACCCAAGGTCGACCATATTACACAATATTACACCATTCCAGGTGACATGAGAAAATCGTCATTATTGCTGAAATGTTCCAGGGTTTATGCACACCTTAAAAGAGGTATACTTTGTGGTGTTGCCCACCTACCACATTGAATTAAATTACCACATTGAATTAAATTACACCATTTCAGCATCGTATTGATTGCTGGAATGTTCCAGGGTTTATACACAACCTTAAAAGAGGTATGCTTTGTGGTGTTGCCCACCTACCACATTGAATTAAATTACCACATTGAATTAAATTACACCATTTCAGCATCGTATTGATTGCTGGAATGTTCCAGGGTTTATACACACCTTAAAAGAGGTATGCTTTGTGGTGTTGCCCACCTACCACATTGAATTAAATTACCACATTGAATTAAATTACACCATTTCAGCATCGTATTGATTGCTGGAATGTTCCAGGGTTTATACACACCTTAAAAGAGGTATGCTTTGTGGTGTTGCCCACCTACCACATTGAATTAAATTACCACATTGAATTAAATTACACCATTTCAGCATCGTATTGATTGCTGGAATGTTCCAGGGTTTATACACACCTTAAAGAGGAATGCTTTGTGGTGTTGCCCACCTACCACATTGAATTAAATTACCCATAAACATTTCTTCCGTTCAACAGAACAAACATTTCCTATATCATGACATGCATGTCTTCAAAAAATTGTATGACCAAGAGAACAATGAACAGAAAGAGTGAAAGGTAAAAGTAAAACTAATTAAAACTGCGGGCAGTGATGATCCGGGGACCATACCGCTCCATCCTGATTGGACGGGTGCATGCCAGAGTCGTTAACAACGACAGTCCAGATCCGATTGTTCAAAATTTCAACTCAATCGATTGGAAAATGAACGCAGGGATGCATTTTAAAGGTTTTCAAGAAATCCACCATGGCCACCATGTCACGTGACTTATGATGTCATAATTAATATATGCATCCAATCAAGTGACTTACGATGATTGGTCAAGGTATCGAGCTCATCTGAC
Source organism: Myxine glutinosa (assembly GCF_964187855.1). Taxonomy (NCBI): domain Eukaryota; kingdom Metazoa; phylum Chordata; class Myxini; order Myxiniformes; family Myxinidae; genus Myxine; species Myxine glutinosa. The sequence continues at coordinate 9,319,982 of NC_136272.1, read as the reverse complement.
CAACGGTTTGGCCTGCAGGTCGACACCAAGTTCATGGTCAGAAGAGAAAGAAATGTAATTAATTAAATAAGTACTTCATTAATTTCTAATAATTAAATAACTCGTGAATTCTCATCCGATTCACTTAACATTTGAGTGTTCCCAAAACGTTGAAGCAAAACGTTGCAACAACGAAAGTGAAACGTTGTAGCGATGTTGTGGAAACGTTAGCAAAACCCAACATTTGAATGTTCCCAAAACGTTGGAGCAAAACGTTGCAACAACGAAAGTGAAACGTTGTAGCGACGTTGTGGAAACGTTAGCAGAACCCAACATTTGAATGTTCCCAAAACGTTGGAGCAAAACGTTGCAACAACTAAAGTGAAACGTTGTAGCGACGTTGTGGAAACGTTAGCAAAACCCAACATTTGAATGTTCCCAAACCGTTGGATTTACTTATCAGTAAACTGAAATTGAACCAACCACTATTTATTCAACTTACATTGCCAAAGTCAACAACAATTTCAAAAATCCTCAATTTTCATCCGATTCACTTGACTTTTGAATGGGATTTATATATCCGTCAACTAGTTCAATCAACAACTATTTTATTCAACATAGGCCAAAGTCAACAACAATTTCAAAAATCCTCAATTTTCATCCGATTCACTTGACTTTTGAATGGGATTTATATATCCGTCAACTAGTTCAATCAACAAATATTTTATTCAACATAGGCCAAAGTCAACAACAATTTCAAAAATCCTCAATTTTCATCCGATTCACTTGACCTTTGAATGGGATTTATATATCCGTCAACTAGTTCAATCAACAACTATTTTATTCAACATAGGCCAAAGTCAACAACAATTTCAAAAATCCTCAATTTTCATCCGTGTCACCCATGCTATCTGTCTGACAAATTTCGTCAAAAAAAAAACAACAGCACTGGTTTTGCTTCCTGGAAGCTTCCTGCAAAACGCTTTGCTTCTCGCAAAACGTCCGCCAATGGGAACTAGAGGGAGGGGAAGGAGCGGGAGCAAGAGACAGGTAGCCGGAATGAACATGAGGGACAGTGAGGGAGTGTCGGTATGCAATTTTCATCCAATCGCCATATTTCATAATAATTCTGGACCGGCATGAGATGGCGTTGTCTGTCATTAATTTATATGTTGATCGAACGAGTTTTAGGTGTTTTAGAAAATGGCGGGAAACCTTGTACCCACGGCTTTGGTCCTACACAATTTCGTTTAATTTATCTAAATCCCACTAGCCGTACCACAGATATGAGCACATTGGAATAGGGGAAAAAATATAAAGTGCGATTTTCATCCAATTTGAATGAGAGAGAAAAAAATAGCTGTATTCCAAGTGCTAAACAAATGTACCGGCCTCACAAGACTTGGGAGCAAATGGCCGCATGGTGCACTCATGCTCCGTTTGCTCCCAGGTCACAGTAAGGCCCTTGATGACCAGCGTCGACCTGGCACATTTTATTTAGACAGCGCAAAAAATACGTATTTACAAAAATCATTTTCCGATTGGGTAATGACAAATGGCATTATCACAGACAAATCAAGCCCCACACCACCTCCTCCACCATGTATGTACAAGAACTAAACGCAGGTTCGTAGATCATATTTTGGACAAGGATAACAAAGAATAACTCTTACCTTTTCAGATGCTGTATCCAAATTGACCCCTATCTGGCTTGCCAAATTGTCGTGGAAGTGGTTTGGGACTCGAGACCAATGACCGGAAAACAGGTTTACAAAAGATCCAGACTTTATTAACTGGTTGTTCACTTTCATTCCAATACAAAATAACGACCGTTTAACTCAATGGACCAGGTAACTCTATCCGCATAGTCCCTCTTCCTTGGCCGATGTCTTCTCCGCAGCGCCGTACTCGTGGTACGCGTTCATTCCATCGGGCAGAGCTTCTGAGGACAAGTGTGTTGAGTCAAGGAGATGTTCACTCTTTTATGGGCACCGCAGTATTAATCCTTCCTCCGCTAATCCTAATCCATTCTCCGCAAACGTTACTCGGTCGCCTCACTGGCACCAGCTCGCTCCCCTCCTGCTGCGAGTTCCATTTACCTCACAATAGGGGGGTGCTCTAGCCCGGAGCTGTCACCAGGTGAACAAGAGCTCACCACGTTCATGCACATTCCTGACATTCATTTACGAAATCGTCTATCTGCTTCGTTACCAGTCCCAATCAATGAGTTACCAGTCCCAATCAATGAGTTACATTTCCACACCATCATCAACCTATCACTCACTCTAGTCACACTCACCACACTGTCTACAAACTCCTCAGAAAACAGGACACCAACACCATTCACACCCTCCAGGCACCCTTGCCACACAAACTTGTATTTCTGTCCCTGCCGACCCTTCACCATTCTCACACCACTTCCCTTCCATCTCGTCTCTTGCACACAACATATGTCCACTCTTCTTCTGACCAATACTTCCACCACTTCTCCTGATCTCCCTGTCATTGTGCCTGCATTCCATGTCCCAAACCTCAGAAACCGATCTCCACTTCGGGCTGTACCCTGCCCACATGTAGTTGTAATTGTCATGGTTCTCTTTTTGAGGCAATGTTTTTATGGCCGGATGCCCTTCCTGACGCCAACCCTCTTAGTCACCTCTTACGACACGCAGGGATACGGTGTACCTATTTTTATCCAGGGTACACACTGGGAAACGTTTAAAACATGGAAATTCTGGGGGTGGGGCGGGGGGGGGGGGATTGGCGTCAGCATCACGGCTGCGGTTTAAACATATTTAAATAATGTACGAATACGAATTATATACGAATCAATAAGAAGATAATTGGTTTTGGGTCGTCCTTTCTGCATATCTCATGGGATTGTGAGTTGGAGAGACGATCGTGATGGCGGGGAGGGGGTTGGCATTCTCTCAAGCAGGGATTCAACCCATGTCCTCATAAAAGGTCTTTGTCCGAGGTCATTATTTTTAACTGTGTTTTCATTCGTCAGGTTGTGATTGTGCGGTACCCGTGTGGTACCCGCAGCCGTACGTGCGGTACCCGGGAAAATAACGTTATGCGGGAGTCCAAACCTTAAAATGCTGGAGACCATTGATGAAATTGGAAAAACAATATAGCCTATTTTACTCCAGGGGGTCCCAGGATTACCCACCCAAAATATCGTTGCGATCGGTTCAGCCGTTTTTGCGGTACCTTCGAACGGACGAACAGTCGGACATTTGGTGAATTATAGGCAGAATAGACACACTTGTTGCGAGCCTTTCGTCGTGAAAGAAAATTACCCTCATTCAGGTTAGTTTTCCTTGATGAGAAATCAAACTGATTGAGTCTTCTAACTGCCTCCCTACAAGATTCATTGTACCAGGGTTGAGGGAATGGAAAGTCACAGATGGGATGGGATGGGATAAACTGGTGCATGAGAGAAGTGGACTTTTGTGAAAGTATTCCAATGCAGTATCAATATTTGGTGTCTTGTAGATGGTGGTCCAAACCTTTTGTGAGAGGGTAGATTGAAGTCCCTGCAAATAGACCTGTGCAGAGAGCCATATCACATGGCAGATCCAAAAAATAATAGTGACCTGTCATCCTGCATCGTTGATGTTGCTGTCTTACAATAGCCAGAGAGATATGGGCCTTGACAAGGTGATCAGAAGAGCCAATGGGGGCAGGAGAAGAACAAGAGAGACTTTAAGGAAAGGTTGTCATTATGAGGTGCAGGTGGGAGGGGAAGTACCAGTAGGAGAAATAATTTTTGGGAAGTTTACAGATTGCACAACGACTTTAATGTATAAGCCACTCATCAGAGCAAGTGTCGACTCTGGATGTGATAAGGGTTAATCCCTGAAACGTCAACGTGATATTGCTTCACACAGCGGTTGGCAAACCGTCAACTTTCAGTACTGTGCTCAAGGGCAGGTATGCTACCTCTTCACCATCCTGGTGGATTATCAGTTAAATTGGTTGGATCATCCATGTTACAGTGAAAGGTGAGGAATATCTCTGCTGCAGGAAATGAGAGCTCGTCATCAGAGAGAGTGTGTGAGTGAGAGTTTGTGTTTGTGTTCCCGTGTGTGTGCATGACCACGTGGGCACAAAGCGTTTGGATGGGCCGCCAATGATTATGATGGAAACCTATGCTGTATGGTTTTGGAGCCTTTATTGCATACACGTGCCTCTGATATACATTATCAACCCAATGTCCTCTGTCCCATTTCCCTCTCTCTTGACCCTTTCCTTCCTGGACTCCCTTCCTTACTCCCCACCCTTTTTCCTCATACGGACACTCCTTCATTCACTTTTTCCCAAGGGTATATTTCCAGGATTAGAAAATGTGTCCAGCTTGGTCTCATTTAAAATCCACTCTGGTTGAATTGTCCGACCTCTGAGCCTTTGCTCTCAGTTAAAATTTAGAGTTGGTTAATTAAAGGTGAGACCTTTGCTGAAGTTCCATGGCTGGTGAGAGAGGTGCCAACACCTCATTTTTCATCATTTCAATTTGCAATATCTTTATTATTTCAATGAAAATTACATTATGGATGCAAACTAAATATACAATAAAAAGGAAGTATAAGTAAGTTGAGAGAAGACTTGTGTTTGAGCCTTAAGGAACACCAAGAGATAAAACATAAGTTTGGAATGAATGCTTAAAATCAGGCTGAAAATGAACTAGAATGGCACTCGGTAGAATGCATACCTTTGCCAGGATGAACAGTTTAACTTCAACCCCTCACTCTCAGTACCCATTTTTCTGTCGAACCCAACTGCTCCTGGACTCTGTGTGAATGTATTTTTGCATTTTTGTCCCCCGTCGCACTGTGTTTGTCCCCCGTCGCTCACAAGTCGTCGAAAGGGCGACTATGGTTTTCCCCTCCGTCCATGTGTGCGGGCGAACGTGCGTGCGTGCATCCGTGCGTGCGTGCGTAAGCGAAGGACCGAATTCTAATTTGGTGTGTGGGTGCAACCCACGTCAAAATACAAGATGGCCGCCACCATATATATGTCTGAACCTTGTCAGCGGAATATCTTAAAAAATAAGCGAACTACTAACTTCTAATCTGGTGTGTGGGTGTATCGCGGCACAAGGAAGAACGCTATTGAAAATTGGGTCGCCACGTCAAAATCGAAGATGGCCGCCACCATATATATGTCTGAACCTTGTGAGCGAAATATCTTGAAAAATAAACGAACTACTAACTTCTAATCTGGTGTGTGCGTGTATCTTTGCATAAGGGAGAACGCTATTGAAAATTGGGTCACCACGTCAAAATCCAAGATGGCCGCCTTGCGTCTTCCACTTTGTCAACTCACATCACTTCAACGACAGGGGACCGAGGCGTAACGCTTGTTGCACCTGAGAAGGTGGGGTTGTTTCTTACAACCCTTGACTCTGACTCGACTACTGGACTGGATGCCATCAGCTCACGTGTCCTAAAACCTGCTCTTCCTCTCTCTGCCCTTTTCACCCTGTCATTTGTGTTCGGTCATCTTCACCTGCTTGGAAATCTTCCAACATCACTGCACTACATAAACTAGGATGGCACTCGGAATAGCGCATACATCCGTCTGGCTGACCTGTTTGTTTTGTAACCCACTGATAGGCCGGATCTGATCTGGACATGAACCAAAATCTTATCAGCCTGTCATTGTCACCTACCCAACTCACCTACCTAGTTTTGTCATAATCAATCCACAACTGTTTGAGATATTATGCTATTTTTCGTTTTTAGCCCTCTGTCAATGGTAAAGAAACACTTTTTAAAATATCATATGTAGATCCGGATTCAGATCTTCACCAACATCGAATCAATTCGTCCTTATCACACACCCAACCTGTCCACCAAGTTTTGTCCGAATCCGATCACAAATTTGAGATATTCTGCTCACAGTCAGACAGACGAGTATTTGTGAAATGATTCTAAAAATATAATAAAAGACAAACGGGTGTAAACATAACCTGCGGTCACCCTCGATGGCAGAGGTCATTATTGTTGGTTCCATTAACATGTCAACTTTTCCATAAACAGGTCTCCAATGCTAAAATTGCTTTGGCTGCTTTGGCTCCAGTTTTGTTGTTGTTGTTGTTGTTGTTGTTGTTGTTGTTGTTGTTGTTGTTCAACAGTATTGACAGTGCAGACTTTTTTTTTATCAGGAACAGTTTGGATTCAATAAGGATTGAAATGTCGGTGATGATCAGAAAAAGGACATTGTCCGATGAAACCATGACTTTTGTGTATAAAGAATAGTTGGGAAGTCTACGTAGAAGTACCACTCTGCAGTAAACTATAAAACACCAAATACAGCTTTGTATAGTTTCAAAGTTCCCTCAACGATCATCTGAGTCATACATTTTGTCATTTCTCTTGTGGGGACATGCAGGTCTTTTTGTGGTCCTTTCAACAGTGAGTATAGTAGTTGCCGCAATCCATGCATCTTCCATTCTGCACAGCAGCTTGCTGGAGAATATCCTCCGGCTACCGCAAACCTTCTTTGATACTACACCCATTGGGCGCATCGTCAACCGTTTCTCCAAGGTAGCGTTGAAAGTGCCCTGTATTGAGCGACGTTTTATTTTTGCTGTAACAGACAATTATTTTCCTACAATGTAACAATCGCTATATTGGTTCACGAGTTATCAAGTGACCACGATATTCGGTGTGTGTGTGTGTGTGTGTGTGTGTGTGTGTGTGTGTGTGTGTGTGTGTGTGTGTGTGTGTGTGTGTGTGTGTGTGTGTGTGTGTGTGTGTGTGTGTGTGTGTGTGTGTGTGTGTGTGTGTGTGTGTCCACAGCATAACTACCCGATATCATCCGATCTTGATGAAACTTGGGTGGGAGGTTGATATCATGATCTAGTTGTGTCCTGCCGAGAGTGGGCATATTGCGCCCATTGGGGGCGGAGCCACGCCCGAAAAAGATGTCTTTTTAGGGGGTAATCGAGTTCAAGCTACATGTTCTCCGAGGGGTTTGGTGGTATCTGACGGGGGTTTGAATATTTGGTCAGGCCAATGTCATGTGTCTATCCCCACGGAGCTCGATGTTTCATTTTTTTTTTTTTTCCCCTTTCTTTCTTTATTTATTCCATTTCATTTTTCAACCGAATTTTCGGTATTGTGCAGCCAACTAACCTCATAACTGATTATACATTATTTTCTATCTCATTTCAAGGTCGGTAACCTTCGTTTTGACATTTCCAGGCCTGGCCTGTCCGGGCCTGTTTCGGTTATAGTCCGTCCTTTGTCATTGAATACCGCTCGCTCGTGAACCATCGTCGTCTCCTGACTTGTCATATGTCAAACCCCTTATATGGTTCTGTTTGCTGATAGGTTGACTCTCTGTGCAGGATATGGACACAATTGATCAGGTCATCCCCGTCGCCCTGCGCTCCTGGCTCAGCTGTGCATTTGGAGTGCTCTCCACCATCGTAGCTATCACCATTGCCACACCAATATTTCTTGCTGTTGCAGTTCCCATTGCAATCTTCTACTTCTTTGTACAGGTCTTTGCAATCTTCTACTTCTTTGTGCAGGTCTTTGCAATCTTCTACTTCTTTGTGCAGGTCTTTGCAATCTTCTACTTCTTTGTACAGGTCTTTGCAATCTTCTACTTCTTTGTACAGGTCTTTGCAATCTTCTACTTCTTTGTGCAGGTCTTTGCAATCTTCTACTTCTTTGTACAGGTCTTTGCAATCTTCTACTTCTTTGTACAGGTCTTTGCAATCTTCTACTTCTTTGTGCCGGTCTTTGCAATCTTCTACTTCTTTGTACAGGTCTTTGCAATCTTCTACTTCTTTGTACAGGTCTTTGCAATCTTCTACTTCATTGTACAGGTCTTTGCAATCTTCTACTTCTTTGTACAGGTCTTTGCAATCTTCTACTTCTTTGTACAGGTCTTTGAATGCCATCGATCTGTGGCCTGTCTGTTTAGTTATTTTCTATTTTTGTTTTTATTTTCAAGATGGGCATAAATATTAACATAACTTGTTATCTCTGACCTTCCTCAGCGCTTTTATGTGGCGACATCACGGCAGTTGCGACGGTTGGACTCGGTAACCCGCTCTCCCATTTACTCCCACTTTGGAGAGACCCTCTCGGGGCTGCCTGTAATCCGGGCGTACGGACATGCAGACAGGTTCTTGGAGCACAACCGCAAGATTGTTGACACCAACCTGCTCAGCGTCTACCTGTGGATTGTTGCCAACAGGTGCGACTGATCATCACTAACGATGTATCTGATATTTATATTGCTTGGTGCAACTGCTTCCTGCAGTGTCTGGATGCAAAGCAACGCTATCCATTAAAGCATGATGGACCAATCAAACAATTGCATGTTCATGGCACAGCCAACTCAAAATACTATAGAACCACCTTTCGTGGCCATTTTTCCCCGCAGAGCAGGGGTTGGCCTTTTTTGGGCACCGTGGTCCCCTTTTTTGAAGCAATGTTTTATGGCCGGATGCATTTCCTACCACCATCCCTGTTGGTCGCCTTTTGCGACACGCACGGAATTACCAGTGAATTGGAACTCGATTTGCCGACCTCGGAAGGATGACAGGCTGAGTCAACCCCCTGGTGTTAATTCAGCGATCGACCGGGATTCAAACCCAGGATCCTAAGATCCCAAGCCGGCACCCTAACTGCTAAGCCAATACCAACTCAAAATACTATCCGGGGCTTAATTGAAGTCAATGTTTTTGACGGGGTTTTTTTTTTAACACAAATCTAGAGACCTGCTCAAAGCTCGGATAGGTGTTATCCTGTGGATGAATTACTTATTTACTGGCAGATAAAATTTATCCACGAGATAATTTTCATTGCTCAAAGCCTAGATAACTTTATCTGCTGGATAATTGGTGAATTTCCGGAAACTTTATCTGAGTCTCTGGTCCAAGTAACGCCTTATCTGTGGTTACTAAGGTATATGTAGGTTTGTCAAATTCAAAAAGGCATGCAAGGCATTGTTGCAATCGCCAACTATGCCTTCCTTCCTCTTCTCATCATTTGTTGCGGTTTTAGAAAATGTACTCCTGATGACCGTTACATACTGTCGCGTCCTTAGCCGATGAACACCAGCCTTTGACGAATAGCCAGAACGGTCATTAATTTTGTGGTGCGTAGCCGAAATTGGCGGTTGGTCCGTCGCACGCGGGTTGAAGGAAACAAGCACTTACCTGAACAGAATCACACGGGTTTAATCCGAAACCCACAATGAACAGGCACAACACGGCACGACAAATAAAATGCAAACAATAATGATTTAATGAAAATAGAAATCAAGGAAATGAAAGTGTCGGAATAAAAATTGAAGTAAAGACTAAAATTCTACTTTGAGTTATCTCCACTCGGTCACAAATACGACACACAGGGGAAAGATAAAGAAATAAAATGTTTTCCTTTTAATCGGCTGGCACTCTGCTTTGGTCCAAAATGGCTTTTAGGAGCTTGGTTGTTGTTGCAGCCGGTGTAGCCACTTGTGCAGGAAGCGCTCCAGAAATGGCGCCGGCACTGCGCGTCAAATGCCCAGGCGTGAAGCAAGTGATCAAGACAGCCCTCTTTCGCTCTCCACTCTGTCCGAAGCACCAAGAGACTCACAAACCGCCGCCAAGACCTCCTCCTCATGATCGAAATTGCCAAAGTTCCACCAGCTCCAAACAAAGCTCTCCTCACCAGCCCTCACAACAATGGCTGAACCTCCTCCTCCAGCACAAAAACCCAAGAGAGAAAGACTCTTCTTCCAACGGTCCTTCTACCTTTAATTTTCTCACTCTGACGTCGCACTGGCCAATTGTCGAGCCCCATTGAATCACCCCATATTCTTGCTCGACCAGTGACGAACTTCGGGGCGTGGCCTGCCGGCTTTGCTTGGCATGAGCATCATTAAGGCGTGGCTTCCTTGCCAATCGGCAATGTTCGGGTATTGTCGGCATACGTGGAGGTCCAATGGAAGCCCTGCATGGCCGGCTTTGTTATAGTTGTAAAAACGAAGGGAAAAATCACTGAGGGCAATCACATACTGTGGGAAAACTAATCTTAATCCCTATCTAGTTAAGATTCAAGATTCAATTCAAGAGTCTTTATTATTACATGTCCCATACAAATATAAGGCAATAAAATTCTTAAATATTGGCTCCTCGACTTTGCAGTAACAATAAATAAAATAACATTATAAAATAAGAAATAGCAACAATAATAATATATAATAAGAATAAAAAGTAAGTAGCAGCTCTAATAATAATAATAAGTAGCAGTTTTTCATTAATAAAGTGATAACAGCAGCAATAACATAAGAATAATAATAGTAAGTAGAGAATAATAATGGTAAATAGCAGCAATAATAATAATAAGTAGCAGCAATAATAAAGTGATGAACAGTGATAAAGTGATAACAGCGGCAGTAATAGAAATATAAGTAGTGTGTAGCAGTCAAACAGGCAACAGGTCACCGGCAATCAGTGTTCATTGTTCATGAGCCTGGTTGCCTGAAGAAAAAAAACTGTCTCTTAGCCTGTTAGTTTGGGCCTTGAGGCTGCGATACCGCTTGCCAGACGGCAGCAGCTGAAACAGTCCGTGGTTGGGGTGGTTGGGGTCTTTAATAATCTTTACGGGCTTTTCTGACACACTGTCTATTGTATATATCCTCGATGGAGCTAAGCTCACATCCACTGATGCGCTGGGCTGACTGTACGACCCACCTCAGCGCTTTGCGGTTGAGGGCAGTGCAGTCCCCATACCAGGCAGTGATGCACCCAGTCAGGATGCTCTCTATTGTGCCTCTGTAGAAGGCCCGTAGGATATTCGGCCCCTTGCCGAACTTCTTTAGCCGTCTGAGGTGGAAGAGGCTTTGCTAAGCCTTTTTCACCACTAGAATCGTGTGCTCGTTCCAAGTGAGGTCCTCTGTGATGTGGACGCCGAGGAACTTGAAGCTGCTGGCTCTCTCAACAGCAGACCCATTGATGGCGATGGGGTCCAGCCTCTCTCCTCTCTTCCTGAAGTCCACGATCAGCTCCTTTGTTTTCTCGACGTTGAGAGAGAGGTTGTTTTCCTAGCACCACTGTGTCAGGTTGTTGACCTCTCTCCTGTAGGCCGTCTCGTCCCTGTCGATGATCAGGCCTATCACTGTTGTGTCGTCGGCGAACCTATTCACTGAGTTGGAGCTGTGCGTGGCCACGCAGTCGTGGGTGTACAGGGAGTAGAGGAGGGCAAGACATCTTCATCCCTCGTGTGAAGATGCAAAAATAATCTTGAACTCCTGTTGCCCTACTTATATACATCAACATGTCTCATGCGTGTCCATGAGCCATGCTATTACTATACAGTCCTATCTTTACTATGGTATTCCATCATCTACCCCCACAAACGTAACAATACTCTCGTCGTCTGACACAACATATCCCGTTTGGTAAAGTTTGCCTTCCTGTTTCTAGGTAGACTGTCTTCTGCCACCATGATTGTTTTGCCAACAGTCGGCAGCAATGCTTTGTGGGAAACCATGTACCTATCAAAAGTTTATCCAGGCTTTAGCCTGCAGATAGCTATCCTACCATTATCCACCCTTTGAACAACCATCGTTTATCCTTCGGTTTGTTAACCCTCGGATAAGAATTTTATCCACAGGATAGCTCTTATCCAGTGATTACATAATCCGAGTTTTGATCAACTGGGGCCAGGAGGCAATTCCCTGATGACCTAGAACTGAGAAAGTGTGATCACCATGCAGTGCATAGGAAAAGGAGGCAATTCCAAGCATCTATATTATAATAGCCGTAGATGATTCTGTCTGTCTGTCTGTTGGGCGTCTGTCCGGGGTGTGGCTTACTCAGTTTGCAGAGTAGCTCCACCCATTCTGGGAGAGGCTTCATATAATTATAAACAAATATCCACCATTTTATTAACCCGCATAGCTTTGAGGCCTGTTTTGTAGGCCCGTGGTGTCTTTCTCTCTCTCCCAGTTTTATTTCAAATCAAATTCGATATATCATTTCATTTTTCACAGTCGCTAACATAGTTTTAGACTCGGTTGAAAAAAAACGGGAAGAAAATCCCATGAAAGTTACCGTTTATAGAACGAAATGAATTCTCAAACGCCTGTAACTTCAAGGCCATTGAGTCTCTCTCATGCCTTTATCTCCAATCTAACTCACCATGATTCATTTTTATCGATGGTTTTGGACTCGGTGTGAAAATGCAGAGATATATTTTTTAAAATACACCATATCACCGCCCAACCGCCAACAACCGCCCAATATGTATCATACACCGCCCAACATGTATCATACACCGCCCAACATGACAGACGGCAACATGTCGACATTATCGCTTTTTCTTTAAACCGAGTGAACCGAGCCGAACCGAATAAACCGAGTGAATTCACCATTTACTTTTGATGACAGTCGTCACAAAACGACATATATTTCTTCGTTTTTATTTCATTCAACATTATTATCCGGAAGTAAAATATGGTTCAGGGAATTACCGAGAGATATTGCTTCGTTTCTTTATTTATTAGATATTGCGCATACACTTTAAATAGGTTTATTTGAAATCTTTAATTTTCACAATGTAATATATTTGTCATTTGATGATGACGAGACACTTCCTCTTGACTCGTGACAATTCATGCATTGCGTGGAAAGTTCCATTTCCAAAATGAATGACACAGTCGATGAAGAACGACTCGGTGTCAGCAACGCGGGAAAATGCAGAGATATATTTTTAAAAATACACCATATCACCGCCCACCGCCCAACCGCCAACAACCGCCCAATATGTATCATACACCGCCCAACAACCGCCCAATATGTATCATACACCGCCCAACATGTATCATACACCGCCCAACATGACAGACGGCAACATGTCGACATTATCGCTTTTTCTTTAAACCGAGTGAACCGAGCCGAACCGAATAAACCGAGTGAATTCACCGTTTACTTTTGATGACAGTCGTCACAAAACGACATATATTTCTTCGTTTTTATTTCATTCAACATTATTAGCCAGAAGTAAAATATGGTTCAGGAAATCTTCTTCGAATATTCCGCCACCATATGACCGCCCAACACCGCCCAACAGCCAACAAGTATCATACACCGCCCAACATGACAGTCAGCAACATGTCGACATTATCGCTTTTTCTTTAAACCGAGTGAACCGAGCCGAACCGAATACACCGAGTGAATTCACCGAGCGAATTTCATCCAATTCCACTGAGTTTCATGAAACCGAGAGATATTTCTTCGTTTTTATTTTATTAGTTACCAGTAGAAGTACCCAGTGTTGCCGGGCGGGGGAGGGGGGAAGGGCACGTACACTTTAAACATGTATATACATGTGGGATATGGGATATATACATGTGGGACGTGTGTGTGTGTGTGTGTGTGTGTGTGTGTGTGTGTGTGTGTGTGTGTGTGTGTGTGTGTGTGTGTGTGTGTGTGTGTGTGTAGATGTATATATGTGTATACATATTTGCGTGTGTGTGGGTGTACGTGTGTGTGGGTGTGTGTATATGTAAACATGGGCCGGTGTGTGTGTAAAGTGTGAGGAGGTATTGGAGAGGAAAATGCAGAGATATTTATTTTTAAATCGCGCCATGATGACAAACGAAAATACACCGCCTAAAATAACAGTCGACATATATTTAAAATTCGTCGCACACATCCATGCCCGTGGGATTCCCACGGGTGGGAATCCCACGGGCATGGATGTGTGTGACATTTTGACATATTGAGTTAGATGCTGCGCCTGCACATTCAGTTATATAAAATGGTTACTGGCAATAATTGATCACATCCACAAATGATGTAATCCACACAATTTATGTACTTTACATAACGTTAATAGGAATACATGCCCGTGTAGATGGGAATGACATATAATTCACCGAAAACGTTGAAGCAACCGCATAATATTACGGTGATGTTTAACTCTGAGTGAGAATAGTTCTAAATTTTAAAAACTTTCTTCTGATATTTGTGATTTATTTCAAACAAACTGTATTTCCCATCTATACGGGCATGTATTCCTATTAACGTTATGTAAAGTACATAAATTGTGTGGATTACATCATTTGTGGATGTGATCAATTGCCAGTAACCATTTTATATAACTGAATGTGCAGATGCAGCATCTAACTCAATATGTCGAAATGTCTCACACATCCATGCCCGTGGGATTCCCACGGGTGACCCCGCAAGTCTATATAATAATACCATAAGGACTCGACTTTGTTATCGCTTTTCCGCCGCACCCAGTGACCCGATGCCCACGGCACTAATGGATTTACGATCTACGAACCGCGCTCTTTGTTTATCATGTACAGCCATACTCGAAAAATCTGAATTCGCCGACGTTGGGGCCCAAAAGCATCCGATTAACTGCCGATACGACGCCATCTTACGATGCCATCGTATTGGCGTCTGCTGGGCGAAGGCGAAGCGAGCCGTCTGCTGATTGGACAGTCGAGTGGTGTGAACATGGGTGGTGTGAACCAAATGGTCCTTTTATTCCCTGGAACATTTTAAATTAGGATATATAAGGAAACGTCTTTTTCGTCATTTTAATAAAGTTAAATGGAGTGATGTTGCGATACTCGGGGTGCGTTGCATAAATCCTCGTAACTCAGAGAGGTGTAGCGGGTGGTGAGACGAGACGTAAGGAAGCTTAAAGATAACGAGCTGAAAACAGATGAACGATATGTCAATCTCTTTCTGCACCGAACGGAAATAAAAGTATGAGAGCGGGAAGGCATGGCCTGAGCACTTCGAACAGAGAGGACTGATTGGACTTAACTTAAAGAGAAAAAATTGGAGCATAACGGAAGAAGAAGATCCCATGAGCCCTCCCCGATGCCATCCATAATGGTACACTCTATCCATACACCACATCCTCCCTTCTGTGGATGTTCCATGGGTTTCACGTCTTTATCGTCATTTTAATAAAGTTAAATGGAGTGACGTTGTGATACTCGGGGTGCGTTGCATAAATCCTCGTAACTCAGAGAGGTGTAGCAGGTGGCGAGACGTAAGGAAGCTTAAAGATAACGAGCTGAAAACAGACGAACGATATGTCAATCTCTTTCTACACCGAACGGAAATAAAAGTATGAGAGCGGGAAGGCATGGCCTGAGCACTTCGAGGAGAGAGGACTGATTGGACTTAACTTAAAGAGAAAAAATTGGAGCTTAACGGAAGAAGAAGATCCCATGAGCGCTCCCCTATGCCATCCATAATGGTACACTCTATCCATACACCACATCCTCCCGTCCGTGGATGTTCCACGGGTTTCGGCTAGTCTATATAATTATAGCGTAAGGACTCGACTTTGTTATCCCTTTTACGCCGCACCCAGTGACCCGATGCCCACGGCACTAATGGATTTACGATCTACGAACCGCGCTCTTTGTTTATCACGTACAGCCATACTCGAAAAATCTGAATTAGCCGACGCTGGGGCCCAAAACATCCGATTAACTGCCGATACGACGTCATCTTACGACGCCATCGTATTGGCGTCTGCTGGGCGAAGGCGAAGCGACCCGTCCGCTGATTGGACAGGCGAAGGCGAAAGCAAGCCGTCCACTGAGTGGACAATCCAGAGCATGCATTTGTGCCGGTGTCGGCGATCGTTGTTCATATACGCACTCTTCATTCTCATCTTTCTTCCTAACTCTTACTCGGACAAGCAAATCCCCTATGCCATCCATAAAGGTACACTCTATCCAGACACCACATCCTCCCTTCCGTGGATGTTCCACGGGTTTCGGCGAGTCTATATAATAATAGCATAAGGACTCGACTTTGTTATCCCTTTTACGCCGCACCCAGTGACCCGATGCCCACGGCACGAATGGATTTACGATCTACGAACCGCGCTCTTTGTTTATCATGTACAGCCATACTCGAAAAATCTGAATTAGCCGACGTTGGGACCCAAAAGCATCCGATTAACTGCCGATACGACGCCATCTTATTGGCATCTGCTGGGTGAAGGCGAAGCAAGCCGTCCGCTGATTGGACAGTCGAAGGCGACAGCAAGCCGTCCACTGAGTGGACAATCCTGAGCATGCATTTGTGCCGGTGTCGTCGATCGTGGTGTACGCTAACCTCATCAGGTGGGTTTCCCATAATTTCTTCCAAACGCGCTCTTTGTTTATTACGTACAGCCATACTCGAAAAATCTGAATTAGTCGACTTTGGGGCCCAAAAGCATCCGATTACCTGCCGATACGACGCCATCGTATTGGCGTCTGCTGGGTGAAGGCGAAGCAAGCCATCCGCTGATTGGACAGGCGAAGGCGAAAGCAAGCCGTCCACTGAGTGGACAATCCAGAGCATGCATTTGTGCCGGTGTCGTCGATCGCGGTGTACGCTAACCTCATCAGGCGGGTTTACCATAATTTCTTCCATATACTGTGATTACAATGAAGTGAAACCGATCAGCAGCCCATCAGTATCATATAAAGCAATACATACCAAGGCATCAGCTTCTGAAAGCTTAAAACAAAGTGTACTTAGCCGACGAAACTGACGAAAAGTAGGCGTAGGCCTAGGCCCTACCTATCCAGTTGTTGTGTTTCCGTTGTGGCCATGATCTCAACAAATGGCGTAGGCCATGTGGCGTCGGGTAGGTCATTATCAGCCCCCCCCCCCCCCCCTTTCGTTTCTTTTACATGTACCTGGGGCTTCCTGTTTCGATGACATTAAAACTGTTGGTGGCGTCATGGCATCTTCATTCAAGGATGCCTATTTTATGCGTCACCTTTTGTCAGACGATGATGAATGGGACAGTGCACTAACACAGGCTTCTTCATTCCGAATGCCTTGTGAATTGAGGTCCCTCTTTGCCACAATATGCATCCATTGTCAGCCACAAGATCCAGTGACACTTTGGCTAAAGCACAGAGAATCGCTCATTGAGGACTTTCGTCGTTCCAGTGATTTACAAGTGGCTGAATTGCGTGGTCTGCAACACGTTCAAGCAATATTACTCAATGCTGGTCTTGCTTGTGCTGCTTTAGGTTTTCCAAATCTCCCAGACGAAGCCGAATTAGACTACGAATCTGGTTCCTTTCCACACGCTGAAATGGCAAAAGCTCAGATACCCCTTCTGAAAACTGAACAGAAGGTGCTATTCGATGCTGTGTGTGCTGCAGTGGTGGAGGTTCAGAGTAAATCACCACCACGACTTCGCTGTTATTTTCTCGATGGTCCTGGCGGTCGTGGCAAAACTATGCTTTACAATACGTTGATTTCATTTCTCCGTGGTCAGAATCTCAGAGTTGCTTCAAGTGCATGGACAGGCATTGCCGCCACACTGCTCAACGGTGGTCGGACTGTTCACAATCTGTTCAAGCTTCCAGTCCCTATCATTGATACGTCTACCTGCAATATAGACCCAAACTCTGCCCATGCTGAATTGCTTCGATCAGTCACCATGTTTATTGTTGATGAAACATCAATGGTCCCCTGACATGCTTTCAATGCCATCGATATAGCACTGAGAGATATAACTGCTACAGACGTTCCCTTGGGTGGAAAAAAAAATTCTTCTTAGTGGTGACTTCAGACAGGTACTTCCAGTTGTCCCGAGAAAGCCGCGTGCAGTCATTGTCAAAAACTGTCTGAAACGTTCTCATCTTTGGCACCATTGTACTGTTGTGAAACTGTGGAAAAACATGCGAGCCAACGAGGACCAACAAGATTTCGCTAAGTGGCTGATTGAACTTGGCAATGGTCAACTTCACAAGCCTTTGCCCGACACTCACCCGGAATGTATCGTACTTCCCTCCAAATTTAACATTGTAAAGGGAAATATAATTGACTATGTTTTCGATGATGTGTCAGAAGCAAATCTTGCTCAAACGGTTATTCTGAGCCCCACCAACGAACATACTCTGAAGCTAAATGATGAGGTCTTGGACAGAATTCCTGGTCCAAAGACAGTCTACTACAGCACTGATTGCACCATTTCTGATGACAATGAAGAGGCTCAGAGCTATCCAATTGAGTTTCTCAACAGCATAACACCTTCGGGGATGCCGCCCCACCGTCTAAGCCTCAAACCAGGGACTATTATAATGCTTCTCAGGAATCTCGATATTCGTCAAGGTCTTTGCAATGGCACTAGACTTCGCCTTCACCACCTTCATTCTCACGTACTTAATGCAGAAATACTAACAGGTGCCCACCAGGGACAACGAGCTCTTATACCCCGTATCAGACTCGCCCCATCTGATGCCAGTTTACCCTTCGTTCTACAGCGAACTCAGTTTCCTGTTCGCCTGGCATATTCAATGACCATAAATAAAGCCCAGGGCCAACCCCACCAGGGACAACGAGCTCTTATACCCCGTATCAGACTGGCCCCATCTGATGCCAGTTTACCCTTCGTTCTACAGCGAACTCAGTTTCCTGTTCGCCTGGCATATTCAATGACCATAAATAAAGCCCAGGGCCAAACATTCCGTAAACTGGGTATCTATTTGCCTGCTCCTGTCTTCTCCCATGGCCAGTTATATGTGGCATGTTCAAGAGCACGGTCGTTCAAAGATGTGTATATCAAGGTTGATAATACGAGTACGCAAGGAGTCGTCGGAGGCTTGACTATTACCCCAAACATTGTTTATCCAGAAGTTTTAAAATAATTTCAACCTCTGATACTGCGTTCATTGTATTATATTCCTCCTGCTCTGCCTTGACATTGACGCTTACCAATGCGCCAGTATGGGGCTAATTCCAGTCGATTTACTAATCCGTTCATTTTTTTTTAAGTCTATGGTTCTACTGCTGTTCCTTTCCAGTGACACATACCACTGCGCCAGTGTGGCCAGAGTGGTGCTATGCCGATTCCTATTACGAATCTATTCATTTTTCAAAAGTATATCATAGCGTTGTCATTTAAGTAGATTGCAATAAATACGTTGTTCATATACGCACTCTTCATTCTCATCTTTCTTCCTAACTCTTACTCGGACAAGCAAATCCCCTATGCCATCCATAATGGTACACTCTATCCATACACCACATCCTCCCTTCCGTGGATGTTCCATGGGTTTTGGCTAGTTCCAAGTAATAGAGGAAACGAACAAAAGTTGAATATGTGATTATTATGGGAATATTGTAGGAATAATGGAAAAAAGGAAAAGGTGAGATGTGAAGAAGCAAGTATACAAAGCTTTTTGTCGTGTTGCTATTGTCCACCTTGAATGGTCACTGTACCAATGGAATTGAGCCTGACAATGACGAGTCTTCGTCAGAAGGAGAACGCATGTCATGGGGTTAATAAGCACCTGGTCAAACTCGGACAGTGTACAAAAGATTTATTAATTATAAAAATAATACATGCATGGGAGATGCTGAAGTGGCGTGTAGGACAGTAACACTAGCCACCAGACAAAGCCCCCCTCACAGAGAAACAAAACAGTGTGTTCCCTGCCAAATCACACAAGATGCCCAACCGCACACGCAATCTTGTTCATGATCTCAACAACTAACACATATTACTCGAAGGTCACCTTGCCCACCCTAGGTTTAGAATGCACATGTTTACCGCAACTTCAATCTTAGAGTAGAAATCTCAAACCATCTCAAAATGTCTTGTCGGGGAGGAGGGGGGGGGGGAGGGAGGGGATGGTCTTGTCCACCAGCTCACAATTCCGCACTCCAACCTCTATCACTCTAACTCGATAACATCAAATACTAACATGACCATGCATGAGAATCCCACAACATGTGAGAATCAAACCGCAGGCCGCCGCAATCTCCCCTGCAGGCTCACCTGTCTAGACATTATCAGACTGTCCACAAAGTCACATTCATAATATTTTCACACCTTATGCACACCACGTGAACTGAATCACTTTACGCAAACATCAATACCACTCCAACCTCTCCCCACTTGGCATGATTTCCGCTCTCACATCCTGCCCCGACTGAACCAGCCAACAGGAGATGGAGTGTTATGGAACAGGTTTAGGGTCTCTCTTGAACAGCTGGTGGTCCTTTGAGGGACTCGTCTTGATCATAAATCACTCAGCAAGTCGCTCCAGCCCACGAGAGTACTCAAGCTCAATTTATCCTTCCTAAAAAATCGTTCCACAGAACTCGTGGTTTTGCAGCTTTGTCCCCTCCGTGTCCCTGCTCCCGCCTTTCTGTACGCGTCCTCTTTGAAATCCGTGTTCCATCAACATAACTCCGTTGCCGGCTGCACGAACACAGCCGGACAGACAGACAGGGGCGAAACCATAACCACAATTAAACCACAATTACCTGCATTACATTTTCTGCAAAGGTGTTACAATTCTGACATTTCCCCTGTCACCTTCTGACATTGAAAGCGATCCAACACAATGACGTCATCCCCCTTCAAAAACTCAGCGCATGCGCACTCAGCACACATCAATGGTACATGTGACGAATCTCAACCCAGAGCATTCACAGGTCTAGAACCCAAAGTCTGGGTGTGTCACCATTTTAACCTCCTTCACACACCTTATGCACCCCACAATAAACTGTCATCCCAATGTTTCACAGGCAGGGCGACCCAACAATGTGTGATCCATCCCTCGGATAGACGTTAAATAGGCATCCCGTCTGCCAGCACTCGCCCCGCCGGTGTCCCTCACAAAGAGTAGGCGAGCTATCGCCGGCACCCTTGGCACAAATTGTAAATTCTGTCCTAACACGCAGGGGGCACTGCATCAGCGGCACAGCCGCACCCTTATAAAGTACCTTGGTATGTACGTTCCTGCAGTCCATCTACGTATTACATATGCTCGCCAGTGAACGACGGCTCCAAGGGAGACTGGCCCTTCACGTCTCTCCGATTTGCCACGTTCCTATTTTTGTATTCAACACGAAGCCAAAGCTGATCGCACCTTTATTTGACAAGTCCAGCAATCGCTGCGTACAGTGCGCATGAGATCAATTCAAAACAAAACTTGATGCCAGGGTTCAGGGCAAGTGATCGCTCCACTTCCGGTCCGAATACACAGCAATTAAATGCGCATTCCTTTCTTTTGTGATTCCCTGCTGGCTCGTGGCTCATTGCCAAGGGAACCAGACTGTCCACTCCGATCGCCTGCTGATCCGTGCGAGGGAGGAAGGTAGGGCCATAAACACCTCCCACCCGACGGCTGCTCGCGACAATAATACTGTATTCAATACAATAATACGACCATGAATAAATGAATGAGCGTTTTAAGGCCATTTTCCCTGCTAGAGTGGTGGTTAGCCTTGCGGGCCCCATGACAATCATGGTTCCCTGTTTGAGGCAATGTTTTTATGGCCAGATGCCCTTCCTGACACCAACCCTTGGTCACGCTCTTACGGTGCGCAGGGATACGGTGTACCTATTCTGAATTCCGGGTACACACCATGATCATTCATCCCAGCAAGCTGGGACTCAATTTCCCGACCTCGGAAGGATGACAGGCTGAGGCAACCCCCCCTGGCATTAATTCAGCGATCGACTGGGATTCGAACCCAGGATCCTAGGATCCCAAGCCGGCACCCTAACCGCTAAGCCAACACCAGGCTTAATACCACAATACGACAATAATAGACAATAATATCCGATTGCTAATACTGTATTCACGAATCCATACATTAAGCTCACATTCATTATAGAACGAGCTGGGTTCGGCTAACTTTGGTAGCCAGACACTCAACTTCACACGAATCATCCGAATCAATGTGTCGTACCTTGTTCCCAGATGTGGAGAGGCCTCCTTGGACTTCATGCTTCGTGGGGACTTCATGGGGAGGGATCTCATCTGTGTAGCACACGTCTCAGGAACATCATGTTTCCAAAATATCCAAAACCTACCTCACATTTCATTTGAGTGCCCGATCTGACTGAATCCCCTGTCCTACCTACCTATCGTCTTCTCGACGGAGAAATTTCTCAGCCCACCAGCCGAATCGCTTCCAGTGTACCTTAGATTTGGTGATCATTTTTCTTCTCCTTTCACCAGATGTTCCTTGTTCATTCCCCATCTTACTGGTATTCTTCCCTTACTCCGCAACCCGTTAGGTTAAAGGAGGCTCCCCTTATCCGGCTTCCTCCACTGATGGGTGCACGGCAATACCCGTAGAATGTTGCTGTCGTTCAGGTCCTCAAGGCAGAGTGCAGCGAGCGTCCGAGTGTACCGGTACTACCTGTCCCTTTAAGAGACATTCGCAACACATCCAACTGTGACACTCCTGCCAGACCTCCCACACGTGCGAGTGTCCAGACTTTCTTTCAAGGCTGTCTCTTTGAAACACTCATAGTGTGTCCGAGTGTCCAGGAAGCCTGGAAACACTCAAGTGCTCAGGCCCCAAGCCACTTGTATCTTACCTCCTTATTTTAAACAAATAAATCTCTGCACCCTGTCCGTTCCCCTTTAACTTTCATTTGAATCTGCGCCAGAGATAAAGCCAAGACAGGATCCTTCACTCAATTGCGGCAGAAGTTACCATTCTACCGAAAAAGTTCTCACCATTTCGTGGGCGCCCGGAAAACTTGCTGCCATCGAGAAACAACCCAGTCCCTCTCCCCTCCGGGCTAGATCCCATCCTCGTCGCCATCTGTTGTGGGTTTAATAAGCACCTGGTCGAACTCGGACAGTGTACAAGAGATTTATTAATTATAAAAATAATACATGCATGGGAGATGCTGAAGTGGCAGGTAGGACAGTTTTTTTGTTTGCCCTCCAAATTTTTGTTTATTTAAAGTCTTATGATTATGTTGGTATGATTGTACTTGCTGCCCTGCCTTCTAGCAAGCATTGAAATTGGTTTAAAATACCTTTAGTCAGTGCAGTATACTTTTTATTCTACCAGGTGAGTGCCAGGGGTATTGACCCTGTTTAATTGGAAAAAATCTACATTTAGTGTAGCAGCATAGCAAACCTGTTGTGCATTTTGTGATACAAGCACCAAATTTGGCACAAATGTACATTAATATGTTGCGAACATTTTCAGATATTGGGCCACTTGAAATTCCGTAATTTGTTTTTCAAATTTTTTCAAATTTCGTAATTTCAAATTTTTCGGGTGACACCGTCACAATTTCGGTCTTCGAGGCCGGCCGATATAGTGGGGCGGCTTAGCCCAAATATTCAAAAGAATTGTGCATTTTGTGATACAAGCACCAAATTTGGCACAAATGTACATTAATATGTTGCGAACATTGTGTGGTCAGCAATGAAGACGAGAGTCTGAATTACATGTATGCAAAAGACCTTGTGAACCAGTGAAGCAAATACACGGGTAAGCATGAATTAAATCTAGGGCATGATATAATTTCCATGATGTTTACCTCTACACTCAATGGTGGAAGGAGGTAATGTTTTGATCCCAGCTTGTCTGTATGTCTGTTTGTCTGTTAGTCCACAAAATTCCAGACAAAGCTTGTAGTAGTGGTAGTTGTAGTGGTAGTGGTGATAACAGAAATTGTTATATAAAACTGAACTTATATTATTATAATATGCAGAAAATAACTTCATTTCTATATGCCCTGCAGTGGACAGGTTAATTGGTTTATGCACTGAAGGGGTCACCCTGGTGTGCACTGCTGTGTTCTGCCTCACTGAGTTGTTCAGGTATGATGTACTCAGCACAAGCTTCCGGTCGGCCCGGAGGTGGGGGTGCGGGGCCTGTCACGGAACGTCAAAACAAACGGCCTGCCGGGGCCGCCCAAAAGTCGGGCGTGAGGGGCACGTCCACTAATGGAACGCCTCTCGCTTCCCAGATCGAGGGCCACGTGGTCAGGAGAACCTCGTCCCTTCCGGTCACACTTTGCCTATCGGCCGGCCTCGAAGACCGAAATTGTGACGGTGTCACCCGAAAAATTTGAAATTACGAAATTTGAAAAAATTTGAAAAAAAAAATTATGGAATTTCAAGTGGCCCAATATCTGAAAATGTTCGCAACATATTAATGTACATTTGTGCCAAATTTGGTGCTTGTTTCACAAAATGCACAATTCTTTTGAATATTTGGGCTAAGCCGCCCCACTAATTGGATTATTCAACTTTTTTATTTTTTATAATTGCACTTTAACCCCCAACCTCAAGCCCACCTTCCAAATTTCCAGCTTTTCCTTCCTGAGAGTTTGCTTCTGGAGCCATTTTGTACACCCAATGCATCCTCCCTCAACCCCATTCCTCCCCACCCCATTGTTTGACCAAGTCTCCCCCTATTTTGTCCTTGAACCCTGTCGTTAGTGTTGTTGGTCCCCCCCCCCCCCCTCCTTTCTCTCCCTTTCCTCCTACTTCTCTCTCTACTGTTCCTTTTGTCCTGTTACGTCTTGATCCGTTTAGTGTTCTATGTATACCTCTTCCACGAGCCTCAACTCTGTATACAAAATACCTGGCACCTATATTCTTCAAAAATAAATCATCTGTTGGATTATTTCAAATTTTCAAGTGGAGATGGTATTTCTCCCTGGAGCACAAATATCATATGTTGTACATTCCAAACTCTCACAAATGCATGACAACAGATATACAAGTACATCCGGCCAAATTATAACCTTTCCATGGTCGGTAATGGTTGTCTTGGGGTGCCCTCCCCACTGATCCCAACCAATCAACATTCTGCTTTTTGTATATTTCAAGAAACCTTCCTTGATCATCCCTTAAGTGTTTCTTTAGTAATTGATACAACCCAATCACCATCATTTGATGTCATTGCATGTTGTTTTTCTATGCAGATGGCTGGCAATTCGTCTGGAGCTGGTGGGCACGCTGTTTGTGTTCTTTGCAATGCTCTTCGCTGTGCTGTCCCGTCAGAGCTTGATGGGTGGTATCGTCGGTCTTTCCATCTCTTATGCTCTCAATGTGCGTTTGTACATGTTTATGCCTCAGTTACCGAAGTCGCCAGAGGCATTATGTTTTCAGGTTGTCCGTTTGACTGTCCGTCCATGATAGGTTTTCGTTACCACGATAACTTGAGAAGGCTGCGGGGATCTTAGTCAAACTTAGTGCAGGTATGTATGAGGAGGTAAAGATGACAATGATGACATGGAAAGATGAAGAATGACAGATCTGTAATCTGGTGGTGAAAGAAGGCCGCATTCCAGTGGATTGGGAACTGAGTACCCTCGTCCCTCTATACAAGGGGAAAGGTGACCCTCGAGTGTGGCTCGGACCGAGCGATAAAGTTATTGGAGCATGGAATGAAGGTATTGGAAAGGGTGTTGGAGAGGAGGATAAAGAAGAAAGTGAAGATTGACGAAATGCAGTTTGGATTTATGCCAGGAAGAGGAACGACAGACACGCTTTTCATTGTGAGGCAGTTGCAGGAGAAGTACATGGAGAAGAGGAAGAAGTTGTTTTTTGGGGTTTGTTGATCTGGAGAAAGCATTCGATAGGGTTCCACGCAAAGTATTGACATGGCCATTGAGGAAGTTAGGAGTGGAGGAATGGTTGATCAGAGTAGTGATGGCAATGTACAAAAGAGCGTGCACAGCTGGAAGGACGAAGGACGGGAACAGTGGTGAGTTTGAGGTGAAGGTGGGAGTGCAACAGGGGTCGGTACTAAGTCCACTACTATTTGTAGCTGTGATGGAGGTGCTGGCTCAGAACGTAAAGGAGGGTTTACCGTGGGAGTTGTTGTATGCAGATGATCTGGTGTTGATCGCGGAAAGTATGGATGGACTGAAGGAAAAGATGAACAAGTGGAAGGAATGTATGGAGACAAAAGGTCTGAAGGTGAATATCGGAAAGACGAAGGTGATGGCAAGTGGTAAAGCATGTGGTGAGGTGGAAAGAACTGGGAAGTGGCCCTGTGCTGTGTGTAGGAAGGGTGTCGGAGTGAATTCCATTCAATGTACAATGTGCGCTGAGTGGGTTCACCAAAAATTTAGTGGTCTGAGAGGGTCATTAACCAGTGTGGCAGCTACATTCAAATGTAAGGTGTGCACAGAGGGAGCTGCAGATGGAGGAAATGCTGAGATGGATCTTGGAGACGCCGTGAAGCTGGAAGGTGTGAAAACATTTTGATACCTCGGAGACATGCTGAATGGAGAAGGTGGATCAGACTCGGCAACGGTTGCTGGAGTGAGATGTGCATGGAAGAAGTTTCAGGAACTGAGTGGCGTGCTGATGATGAGGGGAGTGTCGTTGAAGCTGAAGGGAAAGGTGTATGCTGCATGTGTGATAACTGATAAGTGTTATGATTTATGGGAGCGAGACATGGGTAATGAACGTAGAGCAGCAACGAAGGTTGGAAAGGGTGGAAATGTGAATGGTTCGACGGATGTGCGGAGTATCGTTGAGAGAGAGGAAGACAAATGATGAATTGCGAAAGATGATGGGAATAGAGCCTGTGATTGATGCTGTGAAGAGGAACAGGTTGAGATGGTTTGGTCATGTGTTGAGGAAGGATGAAAGTGACTGGTTGAGAAGAGTGATGGAAATGAATGTGGAAGGAAGTAGAGGACGGGGAAGACCGAGAAAGACTTGGCTAAAGATGGTCGACGAAGAAATGCGGGCAAGGGGGTTAACAAGGAGAGATGCAGAAAATAGGGCAAAATGGAGAAGATTGTCATGGGGACCGCAAGGCTAACCCCCGCTCTAGTCGGGAAAATGGCCTTTAAAATGCATGTTGTTGTTGTTGTACCGAAGTCGCCAGAGGCATTATGTTTTCAGGTTGTCCGTTTGACTGTCCGTCCATGATAGGTTTTCGTTTCCACGATAACTTGAGAAGGCTGAGGGGATCTTAGTCAAACTTAGTGCAGGTATGTATGAGGAGGTAAAGATGAACTGATTAGATTTTGGGGTCACGAGGTCAAAGGCCAAAGGTCAGAGGTCATGTTAGGTAAAAATCCTGTAACCGTGATAACTTGTGAACCAGTGAAGGGATTCTGACCAAATTTGGTACACTTATGTAGAGTGATGTAAAGATGAACTGATTAGATTTTGGGGTCAAGAGGTCAAAGGTCAAAGTCTCTAATATGTCTATAACTTGAGAATGGCTAAAGTGATCTAATTCAAACTTGGTACAGGTATGTATGATGTAAAGATTAACTGATTAGGATTTTCGGGGCAAAGGTCAAGGGTCAAAGTCCGTAATAAGTCTATAACTTGAGAACAGCTGAAGTGATCCAATTCAAACTTGGTACAAGTATTATAATGATGTAATAATGTGGGCGGAGGCATATCGGTCGATGTCCTGACGTCGAAGAGTACCGTTCTAGTTACCTCCACCACCAAAGGTGGATGGAGGTTAGGCCGAGAAAAATATATTTCCGGTCTCTGGTCAGCGCGCGCATCAATTTTGACCCTGCGCGTCAACAATTTTTTTTTTTTTCAAATTTCCAACGGTGCCGCCAACAGCGCGCGCTGTCTATATAATATAGAGCACATCATAAATTATATAGCACATTAAACATAAACAATGCCACGCCACCTCAAGTATTCGCGTATACTTGAGGCGGCGCCAAGATGAGATAATTGCCATTAAGTGAGCCGTGACGTCACGTTCTCGCCGAAAACACGATTTCGAGAGTGAGAAGCCATATAATGTATGCATGTTGCCAGGCCGGCGCGCTATCTCGCGAAATACGGGTCTGTAAGGTCGCCATTGGTATCGACGTTCGCGCACGGTTCTCCCCTACAAAACTACGTTTAGTTTGTCCAAATTCAACCAGCCGTTCCAAAGATATGAGTAGTTTTGTGTGCCGTGACGTCATGAATCCAATCGGCTGGATATTGTCATTTATTGAAACGAAGACGTTCTTTGTCGGGTTTGTGTGAAGCAACCAGAAGGCCGAGAGAGCTGCAGGCTACACGATGACGTTTACAGCGTCAAAATCGATTCAGCGGTTCGGCAGATAAATGACTAAATGTAATCCATTTACGCCATGATGTCATCACGTGATTCTGAAACGCGTGTCCTGCGTAAATACGGATCTGTGGCGGACACAAAAGCCCACTGGCGTGGTGACATCATTCCACGCACCAAGTGGGCGGTGGCCACGCCCGAGGGGTAGGCGTGGCCTCATGATATACACCGGGCGACCAGCCCGGAACATTTCAGTGTTACAGTGTAGTCTTACAATAAAGACGTTTATATGTTACCGCTTGTCCGCTTCCTCCTTGCTCACAAGCAGCGCGCGTAACGCCGCGCTTTACTGGTGACCCTCGACGTTGGATCTGCCGGAGCGATCCTTCCACACGCGACGCCATCGCCATGGCCGACTTCGTCAAACTTCCGGAATTTTGGGAGGCTCAGGCCGAAGTCTGGTTCGTCCAGGCCGAAGCCCAATTTCAGCTTCGGCACCTCACCGGCGATGACACGCGCTATTGCCACGTCGTCGCCTCCCTCGGGCCCGGCACGGCCGCTCGAGTTGTGTCCGTCCTTCGCCACCCACCGAAAGGCCACAAGTACGAGGCACTCAAGCGGCTACTCCTAGCCACGTTCAGCCTCACGGACGACGCACGGGCCGACCGCCTCCTGGATCTCCCCGAGCTCGGTGAGACGCGCCCGTCGGTCCGAATGGACCATATGCTGTCACTGTTGGGCGACGAAGCCCCCGGTTCGCTATTCCGGGCGCTTTTCCGTCGCCAACTTCCAGCGCAGGTTCGCCTCGCGTTGGCCGGGACCGGGCTAACGGAACCCCGAGCATTGGCGGCCGAGGCGGACAAGTACTTCGCCGTTTCGGACACGCGGGCGAGCGTCGGCGTGGCCGTCACGGCATTCGACGCTGATGTTCAGCAGCGCGCTGATGTTCAGCAGCGCGCTGATGTTCAGCAGCGCGCTGATGTTCAGCAGCACGCTGATGTTCAGCAGCATGCTGATACGCACCTCGTGAACGCCGCCACGCCCCGCCCACCGCCGCGGCGAAAACCGCCACCGCGGGGAAACCCGTCGACTCCACCGGCCTGGCAGAGCCAGCCGCGCTCCTCCAGCTCCACCACCTGGTGCTGGTTCCACGCCAAGTTCGGCCACGAAGCTCGGCGGTGTCATCCGCCGTGCTCCTTCAACGGGTCGGGAAACGCCCGGGCCGGCGCTCAATTGTGGCGATGAGCGCCGGCCGTTCGAGCAGCCTGCTGTTCATAACGGACACCTTCTCCGGGCGCCGTTACCTGTGCGACACGGGAGCACAGGTGAGTGTCATTCCCGCCGGCACGTCAGACAAGCACGCCGCGGGTGGGGGCCCCGCGCTGCTTGCCGCGAACGGGACGCCCATCCGTACGTACGGAAAACGCTGCCTCTCTCTGCGGTTTGGAGGGCAGGTTTTCCGATGGACGTTCGTCACCGCCGACGTGCCCATGGCACTGCTTGGCGCGGACTTCCTGTGCGCTAATGGGCTCCTGGTCGACGTCAAGCGCAGACGGCTTGTCCAGGCCGAGACGTTCAGCTCGCTCGCATGTGCGTTGCCCAGCTCAACGAGCGGCTTGCCAAGCGGCTTGCCGAACGATTCGGTTCCGGCCACGTTGGTCTGTACGCTTCCGGCAGCGGACGCATTCACCCGCCTCCTCGCCGGCTTCCCGGCCCTAACGCGGCCCACCTTCTCGGCGGGGGCCGTCAAGCACGGGGTGGCCCATCACATCCCCACCGTCGGGCCACCGGTCTACGCCCGGGCACGCCGCCTCGAGCCGACGAAGCTGGCGGTGGCAAAAGCGGAGTTCGCTACCCTGGAGCGACTCGGCATCGTTCGGCGCTCAGAGAGCGCTTGGGCGTCGCCGCTGCACATCGTGCCGAAGCCCGGCGGGGGATGGCGACCGTGCGGGGACTATCGCCGTCTCAATGACGCCACGACTCCCGACCGCTACCCCGTCCCCCACATTCAGGACTTTTCCGCCCGTTTGGCGGGCAGGTCCTTCTTCTCGAAGGTGGACCTCATACGCGGCTACCATCAGGTCCCCGTCAGGCCGGAGGACGTCCCGAAGACGGCGGTCATCACGCCATTCGGACTCTTCGAGTTCCTGCGCATGCCCTTCGGTCTGAAGAATGCGGCTCAGGCGTTCCAGCGACTGATGGACAGCGTCCTGCGTGACTTGGATTTTGTCTACGTCTACCTGGACGATATCCTCGTCGCCAGCGCGTCCCACGAAGAGTACCTACGCCACCTCCGCACGCTCTTCGAACGCCTGGGCCAGCATGGCCTGATTGTGAACCCCGCAAAGTGCCGGTTCGGCGCCGCCACAATCGATTTTCTGGGGCACCGTGTCACCAGGCACGGAGCCGTCCCCCTGCCGGCCAAGGTGGAGGCGGTGAAGGGGTTTCCGCGCCCCCGCACGATCAGAGGGCTGCAGGAGTTCCTGGGCATGGTGAACTTTTACCATCGGTTCCTGCCCCGTATCGCCCAGCTCCTGCGCCCCCTGCACGAAACTCTCCGAGGTAAGCCGGGCAAAGGCGACGTTACCTGGACCGAGCAGATGGACACGGCGTTCACGGGCGCGAAGCTCGCCTTGGCTAACGCCACCATGCTCGCGCACCCGGCGCCCGATGCACCGATCGCCCTCACCACCGATGCCTCGGACTACGCGGTGGGCGCGGTGCACGAGCATTGGGTGCGTGGAGCTTGGCAACCGCTGGCGTTCTTTAGCCGGCAGCTTCGCCCGCCCGAACGCCGTTACAGTACCTTCGACCGCGAGTTGCTCGGACTTCACTTGGCGGTCAGGCACTTCCGCCATCTGCTCGAGGGCCGGGCGTTCACTGCCTTCGTCGACCACAAGCCGCTGATCTTCGCGATGGGCAAGGTCACCGAGCCGTGGTCGGCCCGGGAGCAGCGTCACCTCTCGGCCGTGTCCGAGTACACGACGGACATCCAGCACGTCGCGGGGAAGGACAACCCGGTGGCGGATTGCCTTTCCCGGGCCGTCGCCCACGCAGTCCACCTCGGCATCGACTATGCCCGGATGGCAGCGGACCAGGTCGCTGACCCCGACGTCCAGGCCTTGCGGACCGCCGTCACGGGCCTACGCGTCACCGAGGTGCCGTTCGACGGCGCGGGCACGGCCCTCTTGTGCGACGTCTCCCTCGGGCGTCCTCGCCCCATTGTGCCCGCGGGCTGGCAGCGCCAGGTGTTTGACGCCATCCACGGCCTGTCCCACCCGGGCGCGAGGGCCTCCCAAAGGCTGATCGCCAACAAGTTCGTCTGGCATGGCCTCCGGAAGGCCGTCCGCGGCTGGGCCAGGACGTGCCTCGCGTGCCAGCGCGCCAAGGTGCACCGGCACACCCAGGCCCCGTTGGCCCCGTTCACGGTGCCGGAACGCCGGTTTGACCACGTCCACGTGGACCTGGTGGGACCTCTGCCCCCCTCGCGGGGTTTCACCTACGTCCTCACCATGGTGGACCGCACCACCCGGTGGCCGGAGGCCGTGCCCTTGGCGTCGACAACGGCGGCCGATGTCGCGCAGGCTTTCATCGCCACCTGGGTCGCCCGGTTCGGCGCACCCTCAGACATCTCATCCGACCGCGGCCCCCAGTTCACCTCAGAGCTCTGGGGGGCGGTTGCGCAGGGGCTCGGGGTCCGGCTGCACCGAACCACGGCCTACCACCCCCAGGCTAACGGCCTGTGTGAGCGATTTCACCGCTCATTGAAGGCCGCGCTCCGGGCCACCCTCCGCGACGGCGGCTGGGTCGACAGGCTCCCCTGGGTCCTGCTGGGCCTCCGGACGGCGCCCAAGGAGGACCTGCGCGCATCCGCGGCGGAGTTGGTCTTCGGGCAACCGCTGCGGGTGCCGGGCGAGTTCCTCCCCGACTCCACGGCACCATGGTCCGCGGCACAGCAGCGCTCCGCTCTGCAAGAGACCGCCCGGAGGTTCGCCCCGGTGCCAACGGCATGCCACGGGCACCCACCGACGCACGTCGCCCCGGAGCTTCGCACGGCGGAGTACGTCTTCGTCCGCCACGATGCCCATCGGACACCACTGCGGCCCCCGTACGACGGGCCTTTCCGCGTGCTGGAGACCGGGGCGAAGCACTTCACCCTGGACATCGGCGGTACTCCTGACCGTGTTTCGGTAGACCGCCTCAAGCCGGCCCACCTCGATGTGGACCATCCACCGCCAGTGGCCCGACCCCCACGTCGGGGCCGCCCTCCTGCGGGCGGACCCCCGGCACCGCCCAGCCCCGCCGCCACGCCGCCCCCCGGTCCTGCACCCATCCCAGGGGCAGCCAGGGGCATCCCACCTGGCATCCCTGCACCCCGGACGCCGCCGATCGCCAGGGGGCGCTTCGGCCGGGTCATTCGTCTGCCCCGCAAACTGGCCCTCCAGGTGCGCGGGAATTCTGGGGGGGCGCGTGTGGCGGACACAAAAGCCCACTGGCGTGGTGACATCATTCCACGCACCAAGTGGGCGGTGGCCACGCCCGAGGGGTAGGCGTGGCCTCATGATATACACCGGGCGACCAGCCCGGAACATTTCAGTGTTACAGTGTAGTCTTACAATAAAGACGTTTATATGTTACCGCTTGTCCGCTTCCTCCTTGCTCACAAGCAGCGCGTGTAACGCCGCGCTTTAGATCCATTTTTTTGAAAATAAACATCGTCTCGCGGTTCGTCCAGGATATCTCTACAACCACAAGGCCCACAAAGTCAGGAGTGGTCTTAAAATTTGTGCATTTATTCACACGACACGAAGACCTTTACGGCGTCGAAATCCGACCGGTGGTTCGGGATATAAATGAAGAAATGTGATCCATTTACGTTATGACGTCACCACGTGCCTCGTGTCATCCCGTACGCGAACAGCTTTCCAGCGGGTGTAGTCATTTGCGCATGCGTGGTTCTTTCAGCGTTGAAGTCATTCAGACCACTTGCACATGCGCAGTGTTGACGCAATCGACGCATTGGAATGTTTGACGGTACGGCGAGGCGAATTCAAGAACGAAATGGCAGTCTACCATATGCTTGAAGAACTCAATGATTTTCAGAATAAATACATTTTAAAATAACTTAAGCTTGTGTTCATTATTTACAAAAAGGCCTACCAGTCCCATTGGCTGTCTTTAATTTCTCTCTGGACGGCACCATGGCAGATGAGGAGGACCGCCAGGTATGAGGACACAAAAAACACCTTTATATGTGCAATCCATGCTTTAAAAAAAACCAGAAAAAAAACCATCGCCACATCAATTCTGGAACTTTGGTCTGACCAGAGACCAGCAATATATATTTTTTGGCCTAATGTTTTCACCCCTGTCTGTCTGGCTGTCTGTTTGTTTGTCTCTGTCCGGTTGTGAACAGGATATCTCAAAAAGTTGTTGACGGATTCGGATGAAATTTGGCAGAGAGGTTGCATGTCTGACAAGGACAAATAGATTCGATTTTGGTGAAGATCTGAATATGGATCCGGCTACAATAATTATTTAATTTTTAAGTGATTCTTCACCATTGAGAGATCGGGTGAAAAGCTATATATAACATGATATTTTAAAAAGTGAGGTATGAGTTATGAATAAACTTGGTGAACGAGTTGGGTAGGTGACAAGAACAAGCCAATTAGATTTTGGTTCATGTCCGAATCCAGATCCGGCCAATCAGTGGGATACAAAACATAAACTGTTCACCAGGCGGAGGTATGCTCTCTACTGAGTGCCGTTCTAGTTATTGCTTATAATCATACAGGGGAAAGTAATAATCACATTACCGTCTAAGTTGGTGTATTTTAACTTTCTACCTTACAGATCTGCCAGCACGTACGTAAGTGATTTCCTATGAATGTCAATGTACTTGATGCGACACATTCACTCAGACTACACTTATCTCTATATATAAAGGAGGAGTGTCTGTGTGTCTGTCTGGATGTCCGCTTATGACTCAAGAACTACACATCGGAGAAAAGTTTTAGACACAGATTCGGAATCAGCATAAAATTCCGGTGGTTATCGGCTACTTTTTATTTTAATATCAATGGTCTAAAAAACCGCGCCAGCTGCAATTCCATGGTGTAGTTTGTGGCGGCGCTATTGCCCCTTTCCGATCCCATGACGCATTGCGGTTCCGATTCGCGATAAGGTCTATGCGCTATCACCGACACTTTTCCACCTTTTCCATACCTTTTAATCAGATTTACCTTATCGTCCATCGTAACCACATTACGCTTGGAAACACTAGCATTATCCTTCTTCGGACCCATGGCTAACACAGACACAGTAAAGGAATACTGTACGTCACCTCTGTTTTGAATGAGAATCAGCGGTTGCGTGTACATACAGTATACTGTACATACATACATATATATTTTAATGTGCTTTTTATTGTATTTTAAATTGTTTTTTAGCTTCTTTTATTGTTAATTTATGTACTATTTTATTTATTTTAAATATATTTTTAAGGAAAACAAATGTTTTCACGTCCGTAGGAGTGACGTAATGTCACACATAATGACGTTCGCTGCCCGGTCATGAAAGAAATTATGATTCTCTTGACAACGTGACATGCAGATCAGGCAGTAAACCTCCCAACTGAGTTTCTCAACAGTCGTCAGCCTCAATTCTGAAATCCTTAATTTTCATCCTATTGACTTGAACTTTGAATAGGATTTACATATCGGCTTACTGAATTAAACCACCAACTATTTTTGAGATCGGCGTAGGCCAAAAGGTCAACGTAGGCCAAAGGTCAACCACTTTTTTTTTTAGTTTCTAAAATCCTCAATTTTCATCCGATTCACTTGAAATTTGAATGGGATTTACATATCAGCAAACTGAATTCAACCAACAACTATTTTTGAGATCACCATAGGCCAAAAGAGCAACATAGGCCAAAAGTCAACAACAATTTCAAATTTCTAAAATCCTCAACTTTCATCTGATTGACTTGAAATGTGAAGAGGATTTGCATATCAGGTCACTGAAATTGAACCACCAATTCTTTTTGAGGTCAGCATAGGCCAAAAAGTAAACATAGGCCAAAGGTCAACAACTTAAGGTGAAGTTTTTAAAATCCTACATTTTCATCCAATTGACTTGAAATTTGGATAGGATTTGCATATCGGGTAACCTAATTCAACCACCAATTATTTTTGAGGTCTAAAGGTGAAAATGTCAATATGGGCCAAATTTCTAAAATCGTCAATTTTCATCTCATTGACTTGAAATTTGAAGAGGATTTGCATATCAGATCACTGAATTAAACCACCAATTATTTTTGAGGTTAACCTAGGCCAAAAGGTCAACAACTTATTTCAGGAATATTTCAAGACATATTTCTGGCGCAGGGGCAATCAATGAAGGTTGTAGGCCTGAACTTCACAGAACAAGTGTTTTCCCATGGCCAGCTGTACGTGGGCTGCTCGAGGGTTGGAAAACCAAGCAATCTTTATGTCTTGGCACCAAGTAAGAAAACCAGAAATGTTGCATACCCAGAGGTTTTGAGAAATTGAAAATTGAAAAAACGTCATGTAGGAAATGTACTGTGATATTGCTCTAAAATATACATGTTCTTTTCATCATATATTTGTATTATTCTTATTCAACCTGGGCGAAGCCGGGTACCTCAGCTAGTCTATATATAAAAGGAGCTCGGCCTGCCTTCGTCCGTGCGAACATCCACAATGGGTCTTGTATTCTATTCCTCATTAATTACTGATTCTTCAAAGTGAAGTCTTATTTACTCTTTACTATCTTTAACTTTGAAGACCCAAATCTGGAAGGCAGGAGAAATAACTCAAGTGAAAATAATCCAAGTAAAGTTTCCTACAGTCAACTACTTCCAATTCACCTGAGTTGAATATGCATGTTGCTGTGCAGGTGACCCAGACGTTAAACTGGCTGGTACGTGAAACATCAGAGCTGGAAACGAACATTGTCGCAGTGGAGCGTGTGGTGGAGTACAGTCAAGCCGAGACAGAGGCAAGTTCTGGATTAGAACGGTCATTGTCGACAAGCCTGAGTTTTGTGTATTGGGCTGACTGGAGTTTATCAAACCATATAATTTTTGAAAATAAAGTACCAACCTCCACCACCCCAAAACCCTCTCCCACTTCCTCCCCTCCCCCCACCCCTATCCCCCAGCCAATGACCAGACACAAAAAAAAGTCAAATAAAATCTGCATTCACGACATTTTTGTGCCTGGAGTAAAACAGGAGTGGCTGCTGCAACTAATATCTCAGTCAGGTGATCTGCTTTCTCTCTATCTTGTAGTTGTAGCTCCTTGAGTCCAGTCCCAGGTTCCTTCATCGTTGATGTTTGTCCTCTTCTCTCTGAGGGGCTGTGGCGAAGGCTTAGAATCCATGTTCCAGAATTGTCTTGTTTCACAGTTTTTGTTAATTGTCGGCGTTATGTATCGTATTTGCGCATCTCATTGAATGTCCTCACATGTACCTTTGTGCTGGGTCCATTTGTCCTTGTCCAGGCTCTTGTGGGCCTCGTCCGGGTCTGTTGCTGGGTTTCCTCCCTTTTCGTGCCTCAATTTTCTTGCACATTTTCCTACGCACACTCACCTCTAGGCTATCTAGCCTGGGTTTGAATCCCGACCCTGCTAAAAACTGTCATCCCGGTGTTTCACGGGCAGGGTGATTCATCAATGCGTGCGCTGTCCCTCGGATGGACGTTAAACGGATGTCCAGTCTGCCAGCATTCGATGGTGGACGTTAAAAATCCCATGGTGTCCTTAACGAAGAGTAGGCGAGCTATCCGCCAACACCATGAACAAATTACAAATTCCTGAGCTACCCACAGTGTTGCATACGCCCGAAGACGAAGAAGAATTTAAGTTGCGAGTCTTTCAGAATTCAACATGCTTTGTGTTATATAGTTCCTCTCAACCCCCCACCATCCGCACTTGCCCAACCCAAAACAGACACAACAGGTGAGAATACAACTGTGTAAGTGTTGTGTTGAGGATTCCCACAGAAGGATACAACATAAGACATAACAGACCTTTGAACCCTTCTAGGCACCATGGGTACTGGAGAACCGTCCATCACCCGGATGGCCTCAACATGGAAGGATCACCTTTGAAAACTACTGCCTGAGATACAGGCCCGAACTGGAATTGATCCTTCAAGATATCAGTTGCCAGATCTACCCAGGAGAAAAGGCAAGCGTGTTTT
The DNA here is from genome assembly GCF_964187855.1 of Myxine glutinosa. Classification (NCBI taxonomy): domain Eukaryota; kingdom Metazoa; phylum Chordata; class Myxini; order Myxiniformes; family Myxinidae; genus Myxine; species Myxine glutinosa. The sequence goes on along the minus strand of NC_136272.1, from coordinate 9,282,994 downwards.
CTGTGTTTTGCTAAAGTGAAATTAGCAAGGGAAGAGCGGAAGTTTGATGAATAAGGTATTGCTGTAAAATTGAGATGGGTTTCTCAGGAAGAGATGTCTATGATGAAATGAGGAAGAAGATTCAGTCAAACCTTATGCCATTATGAACCAAGAAAGAAAATTGTGAAAAGAAAACTCAGTTATTTTTAACCTGTAATTCATCACCGAGTATTCAGAAGCCATAATAGTGATTTAACAAATTGTAAATATTTGTGGTTTCTCTGAACGCATTAACAGAATAATACATTTGTAAGGTTGTTGTAGAGCGGATACTCAAACTACAGTTTCACAGCAAGTAAAATACGCTTCACATCAAATGACTTACCTGTGATGCCCTCAAAGGTAAAAATACACAAACATTTCAGTTTTTACCCTAACCTGTTTCTGAAACGTCATATTAAAAAGCAAATTGCAACCTGATGTCTAATCCCGATGTTTTCCGACTGGTAAGCTTCACGTATTCAAAAGTTTTAATTTGTTGCATCAGATTTAAAAGAAGTATGAGAAGCGTTAAAAATGTTCGACATTTGCTCACAATTGTCCAAGATATACCAAGAGTATAAATGAAGCATATTAACAGTGCGTCTCAATAAAATGTATTCAGAAGTTAATATATATAAAAAACGGGGGGTGGGGGGCGGTGTTGAGTGAAACGACTTTGGACGATGGAGGATGCCCAGTCCAGGCTGGCTTTGGAGGCCAAGTTTGAAATGTTGTTTGCACAGGAGAGATTATGGCTGATAGTGAGACCCATGGGTTTGAATGACTGAACCTCAAGGGGATTGTTAAGAAAATAGATAAGAGGGATGCAAGACAGTCCTTTTGGAGAGAGTGAGTGAGAGTGTGAGATTTGTCAGGATTGAAAGACGTATTCCAAGTGTTTGACCATCTTATGATTTTTTTTTAATGGCTGAGGAAAGGACTGCTTGTCTGAAGGACGACGGAGATCATGGCAGAGAGTGGTCACCAGCAAATAGATAGAGGATTTTCCAGAGAGTCAGAGAGATCATTTTTTAAGATCAGGAATAGGACTGGGCCCAGAATACTGTCTTGGGACACTGCAGCATTGACAGGGAGGGCAACACGGCATTGACAACATGTACCTGTTAATGGGAAAGGATCCCGTTAACAGGTCTGTGTTGTCTGAGAGAGTAAAGTCAGTAAGACACTTGTGGAGTTGGCCTTGATAATTCCATCGGCAGGAGTTTGGAGAGCAAGACAGGATGCCAAACTGTATCAAAAGCACTAGATATGTCCAGAGTGACGGCCCTCATATTGAGGGCCTACATCCATTGTTGGGCGAGTATAAGCAGCATCCCCAAGGTAGAGTGACCTCGTCTGAATCCAAGTTTGTGATCTGAGAGGAGGTTATTGGAGGAAAGGAAGGATTTTATATCAACTGCGATGATGGATTCCATGACCTTGCTGATGATTGGAAGTAAGCTGATTGGACTGAAGTTGAGGGGTTCTGTTTTTGCACCTTTTGACGTCATGCAGTGACGTTGGTGGGTTTCCAAGCAGATAAAAGATGATCTAGCGCAAACGACTGGGTGTAAAAGGGCAGAGAGAGGATGTGCAACAGCAGCAGGGTGGGGTTTTAGGACACGTGAGCTGTTACTGTCCAGTATCAATCAGTCGAGGGTTGAAAGAAATTTCTCCTTCAGGTGTAAAAGACAGAGTACAGGAGCAGTCAGGTATGACTGGAAAGGTGGATGTCGAGAGTGAGGGGTTGGGGACACAACATCTGGCAGCAAGCACAGAATTGAGGCATTTGGCCTTCTCAAATACTGCCGGGGGTTGCAGAATCTGGCTACCTGCTTGATTTATGTCAAGAAGTGTGAAAAGCATGTCAGGTACTTGCCGATACAAGTTCCAATTCATGAAGAAATGTGATTTGACATTACGTGACAACTAGCAAGTGCTCGGTTTAAATCAAGACAGGTACATGTGGGGAAAAAAATCCAGCCAAAACAAATAATTGTAAAAAATATCAAGAGGGGGAAGAAACGTAATCTCCTTTTTGAGTTTCCAATTTTGAGAACAAAGAAAGCAGAAATGCATCGACGTAAACCTGGTACGTCTTCTCGTTCAGGTGGGTGTGGTCGGGCGTACAGGAGCCGGGAAATCCTCGGTGATGAATGGTTTATTTCGTATCCTGGAGGCCGCTGCAGGAAGAATCCTGATCGACGGCATTGACATTTCATCCATCGGTCTACACGATCTCCGCAAGCAGCTCACAATCATCCCACAGGTCACCTGCTTCTCCCAAACTTTTTCTTGCTCACTTGATAGGTGTTCAAATTTCTCCAAAAAATCACTATCATCTGTGGTGAAATGTTAAAAACTTTGTCGAAATTGTTTTAAACGGCTTGAAGTGTTTTTTTGTGATATAAGGAACCGGTACTCTTCTCTGGCTCTCTACGTATGAACTTGGACCCACGAGGCCAATACTCCAGCATCCAGTTGTGGCACGCACTGGAGATGGCACATCTGCACCATCAAGTGCAGGAGATGCCTGGAGGACTCGATTGCCCAATCTCTGAAGGGGGTGACAATCTCAGGTGCTTGGGGAGAATTTGTTGCTGTTTTTATTTCAGGTCGGCTGGAGGTTAAGCCTCGGCTTACCCATTCCCGTAATGCTGAACAAGGCCATGAACTAACAGAGTGGTGCTTGCAGTGTGGGACAGCGACAGCTCGTTTGCTTGGCACGGGCGTTGTTACAGAGGAGTCGTATATTGCTGTTGGACGAGGCAACAGCTGCCGTGGACCTGGAAACGGACAGTCTCATCCAAGAAACAATCCGCAACGAGTTCGTGACCAGCACCGTGATCACCATTGCTCACCGCCTGCACACCGTGCTCGACTACTCTCGGTTAGACAAGGCCATTGCAATGTTGCTGCAACTCTAATTGTACACCACTGCCGCGATTGTATTTCAAATGGCCGATTAGGGTTGCTGTAGCTGGATGTATTACATTCTTTCTTTTATTTTATCCTTGAGTGACCATTTTCATTATTCCAGAATTTTGGTGCTTGATCGAGGTCGGATCATGGAGTTTGACACTCCTGAGAACCTCATGGAAAGGCATGGCCTTTTTTTCAACATGGCGAAGGATGCTGGCATCGCTGTGATACACTCGACGGCGTTTTGACCCGAGATCATGGACGGCTGAGCTTCATTTGCTAAAATGTTGTCTCGCAATGCAGTTCAAACATTGTTTATTTGTTTTTTGTGAAAGTTTATCAACTATTATGTTTACTGTTATCGAGGAACAGGAAGATGATTTGATTAGTGTAGTGGAAGTTGAGAAAGTGAGTAAATTTGATGGAAGGTGTATTATGAGAGTAAATGTTTTTTTTTGTTTGTTTTGTTTTGTTTTGTATACAAGATCGAGGCTCGTGAAAGAGCTAACATTAATCACACAAAAAGACAAACCGACACACAAAACACAAAAAACAAGGGGAGCGGCAGACAAGATGGGGAGAGAGGGGGAAGGACACAAAAGAGAGGGGGAAGAGGGGGAAGGACACAAACACAACATTTGAGAGCAGGGACATCGGGAGGACTTGGGGGGAGGTGGGAGAGGAATAAAACATATGAACACTGCAAGGACTCTGGGGTGAATTACCGGGGGTAGAAAAGATCAAGGTTTTCGATGGGGGAAGATAAGAGATGGTGGTGAACAGCTGTTTTAAAGACCTGGAGGGAGGAGTGGGATTGAAGGGAGTGGGGGAGTTTGTTCCAGAGGCGGGAGAAAAGGGGAATGAAAGAGTGAAGGTGAGCAGAGAGCCTAGACTTTGGCAGTTTAACCATAAGAGGGTTGCAGGCAGATCTTGTGTGACCTGAAGGAATATTGGGGGGACAGAGCACAGAGAGAGCTGGGGGAGCAAGGCCGGAGAGGAGTCGGTAGAAGACAGAAAGACCACCAACCTGCCTGCGGTGAGTGAGTGAAAGGCCCTCGGTTTTGACTACATCGCAGGAGATTCCAATGATTCTGAAAGCTTTGGCCTCAACAGCGTGAAGCCGAGCAAGGTGTGAGGCAGGAGCACCAGCCCAGAGGGGGGAACAGTATTCCATTGAGCTGCGGATGAAAGCCTTGTATGTGGTGAGGAGCTCAGGTGTGCCAAGGAAGGACTTCGCACGACGGAGGATGCCCAGTCAGCGAAATTTGATGGAAATTACAGTTTGCATCCCAGGTCTTTGGTATGACTTGGGAGGTGTTGAAACCCTAGACCTCCCAAACCCAGAGCGGACGCCCCACCATTACGCCACAGAGGCTGATCAAAGGATGAACCACGTGTCTGGTACTTGCAGAATGAACACATGTGAAGCGAGTTCCAATTTTGAAAAAAATGTGATTTCACAGTTTGTGAACTAACAAGTGCCAAGTTTACTGGATGTGACTTTGCACGTTGTGGAATTATAGATAAATATATAATTCATATTTATAATACAATTTATAAATATTAGTTAAATTGTACTTCAATGTGAATCTTGTTCTTAAAGCATGCAAAGAAATGTGCAGGGAACCTGGAGCAAGCAGACGACCATCTGTGAAATGACCCAGTGACCTCTAAGGATGTGAACGGAGGGAAGAATGCTGATTCAGCTCGGAGTTGGAATGTACCACGTCATTAGTGGGACTAGGGGAGTGACCTTATCAGCTTTTGTGTCCTCCGTAATGATAAACATATGGAGTTTGGTGCCAGAACGGCTGGCTCTATACTAAGTGACCTCAGAATTCCGACCATTGTAGATCAGAGCAAATTAGTTTTGTATATAACAGGACACTCCGAGGCTGCGAGGAGAGAATTCTCCCCATGGAACGACGCGTCGTATTCGGTCTGTAATTTGTGTAAAATATAACTGCAACAGTGTTGGATTCCCTCTCCGCAATATCTGAATAAATCTCGATTTGAACTGAGTGAGTCTCGCTGAGTCTGACTGAGTCTCGCTAAGAAAGGTGTCTGAAAAGCAGCCACAACAACGTGTAGTACATTTCTCCAGATATTCATCGAGAATATGCTCCCAGATTCTCAGTACGGGTTCAAAAAATGTCCAGGATGTGTTAAAATGCTTTAATACATGTCTTCATTGGGTAATGAGCATATATACGAGGCCACATGAAAGACTTGATATGTCACAAACATGAGAGTGAGATCTCCCCCTTCCACTGGCTCCACCCATCCTCCTGCCCCTCACCCTTCTTGCGACTCCACCCCCCTCCCCCTTCCACCTACTCCACCCACCCTCCCCCTTCCACCTACTCCACCCACCCTCCCCCTTGCACCGACTCTACCCACCCTCCCCCTTCCACCTACTCCACCCACCCTCCCCCTTCCACCGACTCCACCCACCCTCCCCCTTCCACCTACTCCACCCACCCTCCCCCTTCCACCTACTCCACCCACCCTCCCCCTTCCACCTACTCCACCCACCCTCCCCCTTCCACCTACTCCACCCACCCTCCCCCTTCCACCTGCTCCACCCACCCTCCCCCCTCCACCTACTCCACCCACCCTCCCCCTTCCACCTACTCCACCCACCCTCCCCCTTACACCTACTCCACCCACCCTCCCCCTTCCACCGACTCTGCCCACTGTGGTGGATTTCAATTAATTAATTTAGCCTTTAAATGATTTGACAAGACTTGAGAATGAAATGTCCACACACGTCTCAGAAGACAATTAATGATTTAATGACACATGGGAATACTTGATTCACTTTCACCAAAGGTATTTACAGAATACACTTCACTTTCAAGTTACACGAATAAAAGAAATCACCACGCTACATTCTACACACATTCAAACAAGAAAATGAACCAAGTTCTCGTCGAGGGTGCTGTGGCATGGCTTTTTATGGTCAGAGATCCAAGAGGGGGTCAGGTAAGGTTCAAAAAGATAGCAAGCATTGCGTGAGTCTTCAACTCCTCGGTCAGCTCTTTTCTTTCTTCATATCCAACTCTCCGAGCCATAAAATGTTAAGTCATCGAGAAAACAGAGATTTCTAACATCTTACAAAATAAACAAAGCCTTCTGCTTCTGATCGATTAGCGTGACTGAGGACATCGGTTCTTTGTCAATCTCGAAGAGAAAAACAGGGTCGGAGAAAGTTCGAATCAGTGAGGGTTGCACATCATTCTTATAAGTTCTATGTATTAAATCTTTTTACCACATATGTGTATATAGGTGTATGAAAAGTCGTATCACATAAATATACTATTTATACAATATCAGGCTAACAAGGGACTTTAACACTGATTAATATATGTATTAAGTTTACGTGTTTGCAATGGCAAGGTCAAGGCTCAGGGAAATCCACTTGCTTCACACAAATTACGTACGCAAATTAATTTTCTTCTTCTACACCACCCTCCCCCTTCCACCGACTCTGCCCACCCTCCGCCTTCCACCAACTCTGCCCACGCTCCCCCTTCCACCGACTGACTCTGCCCACCCTCCCCCTTCCACCGACTGACTGCCCACCCTCCCCCTTCCACCGACTGACTCTGCCCACCCTCCCCCTTCCACCGACTGACTCTGCCCACCCACCCCCTTCCACCGATTGGCTCTGCCCACCCTCCCCCTTCCACCTACTCCGCCCACCCTCCTCCTTCCACCTGCTCTGCCCACCCTAATACTTCCACCTGCTCTGCCCACCCTCCCCCTTCCACCGACTCTGCCCACCCTCCCCCTTCCACCGACTCTGCCCACCCTCCCCCTTCCACCGACTCTGCCCACCCTCCCCCTTCCACCGACTGACTCTGCCCACTCTCCCCCTTCCACCGACTCTGCCCACCCTCCCCCTTCCGCCGACTCTGCCCACTGTCGGGGATATTTTCCCTACAGTAGTATGTAATATATGAAACAAGAAATTCAATGTCCATCAACTTGTCAGAAGTCACAAATTTAATTCCCGAGGAGGACAACACTTTCTGTCTTCAAAAATACAATTCACAAAAACACACAAGGAAGATTTACAACAAATCTTCGATCAAAAGTCCAGGGTGAAAATCCTGGTACAGTCGGGATGCGCAAGGGAATATCATACCAAACACCAGCATGCCTAGAGTACAGTTAACATACAGTGCAAACATACAGAATCATAAGGATACAGTAGCATGCATAGAATACAGTTAACATAGTCTGAACATACAGAATCATAAGGATACAGTAACATGCATAGAATACAGTTAACATACAGTATGAACATACATAATCATAAGTACAGCAAACCAACATCCTACAGACCCAGTGCTAATCCTGGTCATTTGGTCATTCGTTCTGATTTTTAAACCATTTCAAGTGGGAGGAGCAAGAGGAGGGGGGAGGAGCGAAGAGAGGGGAGGAGAGCAGCCGGATTGGTTGGGTAAAAGTTTGGGTGGGAGGGCGCAAGGATCGGGGGATACAATGTGATTGGTCAAGTGAAATATTGGGATGAGAGTGCTCCCTGCTGGGAGCAGATCTGCATTTACAAATCCTTTAATGAGAAGAATGTGCTGCTCCAGACTCTTCGGCACCAAGCAATCATAACGATGCGTAAACGTTGCAGCGAGGTTTTATAATGCCATTGCAGGGACATTATGATTTAATATTTAGAAAATATACAATAAGAAAGTCCTTATTTAATCACTCAGTAGCTCTGACAATCACATCCTTTTCCAATCTGCAAATCACCTTTTCCCTCAAGTCAAAAGCATACTGCAATCCCACAAAAGATTTTACTGAGAGAGAGAGAGCTAGCCTACATGGATTTTATACTTTATTATTTCCGAACCGTTATTCAGTTTAGTTTTATTTTAATACTCAATGCTGCACACAATTTTTAGTTCTGTACATAATTTTCTCAAAACCGAGTTGTAACATTAAATTGAGAATGGACTTCGGAACTACCATCCCCCAGAAGTCATGTAGGCGAAAGTGGGAGGGGACACACCCTACAAGTATTTACATCTAATTTATTGAAACAATGGTAGTTTGTTAAGACTGAAACAATTTGTCATAATGACCATTTGTTTACCAAGCGCTTTGGCAAGTAAGCCTCGATAACCCAGCAAATCACTTCAAAGGGCCTCGGTAAACATTATGGCTCCAGTTGTATTATTATTTAATTATTAAAAGAAAACAATGCCCTTTTCTCCAATTGATAGACCTTTGGTTTGATGTTCAATTCAATCAATATGATAGATTTTGATAGAAATACATATTCCCCTATTTGTAATAATGTTTCATCAGTCATTGATGGCAATATGTGCTCCGCCATTGCCTCCACGAAGAATTTTACTCTCCTCGAGCCACGATTCTGGGCAGTGCCAGAGATAACTTGTCAACTGCAGGGAGATCGCAAAGCTTTGCATGGAAACCATAAAAAACACCTGCAGACTAGGAATAAGGGTTGAGGCTCATAAAAGTTGCTTGCTTCATAAATGTACACTTCCCCAATCACTCCTCTGGTCCTGTATCCAGGACCACAACATAGAAGTGTTCAATTTAGTCATCTGTCACAGGTTGACCCTGTTTTGAGGAACAATCATTCAGAATTTTAACCCTGCTCTACCTACGGCATGCATACACCATCCTGATGGAAAAGTTCGTTTGTTATTCGGCATCGTCTTGCTTGTTGAATCCCTCCGTCGTTGAGAGTTCAGTCTGTTGCAGAGCTCTTTCCTTCAAGTGATCCTGTGTAGCAGGATGAACGCTGGAACTCTGTGCTCCTGTCATCAAGGAGTGATCCTTACAGGTCACAATCTTCTCTGTATCTTGCAATGCACAATCTGCCATGTTTCAGCAGCACACAAGCCATTCCACGTTGAATCACCAATATGGTTGTGGATGGGAAAGATCACAAAACGACCCTGCACAGCAGGCAGTATCACTGCCATTCTTGCAACAAGCATTAGCAGATCTTCACCAAGGCTGTCGTCCAGTTTCGTCTGACCTGCCCTCTCAAGAAGAGAGTGTGAGGAGCTGCACAAATCTAGCTCAAACAGCAGAATTGTGTGAGGTGAGGACCAAAGCTGGAGGTGCATCGATGAAGGCTCCAGGATCATGATGTCCAATTGATCCATGATGCACACCATAAACAGCCAGCAGAGCCATGAAGGCCCAGTGTCCAGCACGGTCCAGCAGTCCCTTCCAGGACTCACCCTCCTTTGGCAATCAGCAGCGTGATGTGATGTTGGAACATCAGGAGTGATGCACACCAGAAACAGCCAATGGAAGAAGAAACTTTGGCAGTTGATGTGAGCTCCAAAACAGGTGTGCACTGAAACAGGTGGTTGCTTTCAACCCACATATAACAATGTGGTTCAGGCAAATGGTCATCTTGAAACTCCAGCAAGGGTAGGTGAACCACAATTTTCCATTTTCCAAAGGAAATTGTCTTTCCATGTTTTGGAGGTACATGCCATAATAATTTCATCTTGAGCCAGCCAAATTCACGAATCAAAATCTCCAGTAACTCTTCCAAAGCCTCTTTTTGATTATTACAGGTGGGTTACTCTCCTCTTTCATTTAACCACACCAGAGCCTGTTTTCCAACACACTGGATCAAGCAAATCATTTTAAGAACATAGAATTAACACATTATAACTGACAATGCAATCAATATCCCGATTATGTCTCACCTTATAACAATTTACATTGGTTCACAAGTTCCCCTAGAACATTTGAAAGATTATATTTCATGTGTAACACCCGAACAAAACATATTAAATCAGGGGTGTACATGTTTCCAGCATAACCAAAGTGCATATGAATGTATTCAATAAATCTTCAAATTCTATTTCCCTTTTTCCTCACAAAAAATACCCAAAATTAAATCACCCAGAAATCTCAAATATCATGTATTTCATCACATTTGCACAATCATGTGGTCCTCTCAACAGAAGGTGAGAAGGAAATCAATCTTACTGTAATTTTAAATAATTCGTCTTCTTTCTTCAACCTTACTTTCATATTTTACTTCCAAAATGTCTCATGTAATTCACAGGTGCTCAACCAAGCATTAGCAAATCTTTTTGCAAATCAAATCAAAGCAAGAATCCAAAATTAACCATTTATGTGTTCTTATCATAATTATCACAGATCTCCTTCGTATCAATCTTCCAACAAAATAAAAAATGTCTGAAACACATAATTATATGATTCACATTACTTTCAGCACATAATTCCTTGAAATCATCATTACCTCTCCTTTTTTACTTTATTTTATAACAAATAAACAAAAAATAATAATAATAAATACAATGGGCCTTAATTTCCCCATCCTTAATAATTTTCTTTCACATTATTTTCATTATCTCACATTCATTATTTTACAAATCTGTTGCCAAGATCTGTATTTTCCTCCTCTCCTTTTTATTAATACTAGGGCGTGCCCGTACTATATATATATCTAAAATTATATCCCCCCCCTCTATTTACATGGAATGGTTTGGTCCATTCGCAAAGCCAAAGCGAACGGCTTGCGAGTACGGTGACAATCCCCCCCCTCTATTTACATGAAATGGTTTGGTCCAAATCGAACGGCTTGCGAGTACGGTGACAATCCCCCCCCCTCTATTTACATGAAATGGTTTGGTCCAAAGCGAACGGCTTGCGAGTACGGTGACAATCCCCCCCCCCCCCCCCCCTCTATTTACATGAAATGGTTTGGTCCAAAGCGAACGGCTTGCGGAGTTTGGTAAAGAAATCGCCATAGCGTGCACAAACGCGCAGGAAAGCGAAAGAATCGTAAATTAGTTTTAATTAGTTTTAAAACATAGTTTAACGCCAACATAGCGGCAACATAGTTTGCCAACGTGAAATAAATGAATACGCTCTCAAATGTGCCGTCCGAGGCAGAGTCTGTTCGCCACGTTCGGCACACGTGATAACTCGCTGCTCTCTGATTGGTTGAATCGTTTTTTGGACATAGCTCGGTAACGACTTGTCCGATTAATATGAAACCTTGAAAAGGCACATCCTCGGGTCCCCAGCAATATACCTGGCAAGTTTCAAGTATATCGGACCCGTGGTTGTCGAGAAACAGCGGTCACAGACATACAGACATACAGAGATTACTGGAATTATAGATAGATCAACCATTTTCTCTCGCCATGGAATAGTCCGTTATTCATATAAATAATCATAAGAGTTCTGTAGAACATCTTCATTTTTTTTTTAACTTAGCCAATTATTTAAACGACATGTTTTCCCAAAATAACAAGTCACATTCTTTGTATATTGTCAACATTGTTCATCGTTTTAGTATCATCCAGAACTAAAAATATTTTTTATAAACCATCACCTTGTAGATGCATTTATTTATATCCCATTAACCCAAGAACTCTCAATTGCTTGGTTTCTTTTAGTAATGCCATATATCCATATTTCTTTTCAAAATGTTCCTAACATACACATTAATCCCATTAAACCTCAAATAACCTACAATCCGAAAAATAAATTTGTGACATTTCAGCAATGATTACAATATCATTGTACTTCTCATCCGTAACAGTTCATTCGAAGGACAGATAGTAGCTATGGAACAGGTGCATGTATATGTAACAGGTGCATGCCCCCAGGGCACCGTTTCCTTCCGTTTTCATCCACCTTATAAAACATCAACACCATTCATTTAAAATAATATAAATATCACATAATTCCACTCTTCCTTCAGTGAGGCCAGTTTTCCATCTGGTTCAAGATTTACATTTCATTCCATTAATTTGGAGCATTAATTCCATTAATTTATCATGGCTTGTGATAAACATTGATCATTTGAACACAAATTGAACAAATTTAATCAAACAAAACACTTCCTTTAACTTTACATTCACTAAATAAAATGAATTTTATGACTTTTCTCATTATTCAAAAAGTTTATAAAATGTCCCAAATCTGTATATTATTTTATACAGTGGTTACATTGAACCATATATATGTTCATATCTTAATCCAATCAGAAAATTGTCAATTTACCCCTAATATATGTCTGTACCCACATATGTCTGTATATTTTTTTTTACAAAATCCAACTACCATTAAACTGAAAAATTGTTTTGCTGGACTCATGCAAGATCCCTTACAAATTTTGAAAATTTTCCAAAGATATAACTTCCATTTCCTTTGACAAATCCTAATAATTTTACCCCAAGATTAATAGCAGATATTTTCACATGCCAGATAACAACAACAACAACAACAACATGCCTTTTAAGGCCATTTTCCCTGCTAGCGTGGGGGTTAGCCTTGCAGTTTCCATGACAAACTTCTCCATTTTGCCCTATTTTCTGCATCTCTCCTTGTTAACCCCCTTTGCCCGCATTTCTTCTTCCACCATCTTTAGTCAAGTCTTTCTTGGTCTTCCTCATCCGTCCTCTACTTCAATCTACATTCATTTCCATAACTCTTCTCAACCAGTCACTTTTATCCTTCCTAAATGCATGATCAAACCATCTCAACCTGTTCCTCTTCACAGCATCAACCACAGGCTCTATTCCCATCATCTTTCACAATTCATCATTTGTCTTTCTCTCTCTCAACGATACTCCGCACATCCACCGAATCATTCGCATTTCCACCCTTTCCAGCCTTCTTTGCACACACACACATACCCTCACACATGCAGCATACACCTTTCCCTTCAGCTTCATCCTATGACTTCCATGTGAGAGTCAAGTTGTCATAAAATTTCATGCGACTTTCATAGCGTTCCCATTAACTGGTAAATCAATTGTTCCGAAAATTGTCTTTCAGTTCTATTCCCCATGATGCCCCCCCTAAACACAAGTGTTAGTCCAATACAGGGTCTTTTAATTTTAATTTTCCACAATTTCCAATTCAAATTTATTCTCTTCCTTCCTATGAAATCTTTTGTGAGAATTTTATGGAAAGTCACTTCTTTTTTCCAAATTTACTGTAAGTTCTCCAACGATCATGTCCGACCTTGAACATTCCACGAATCCTGCAACAAATTTTCTCATACACACTCACATTAGATCCATTTCACATATCTGTTCATGAAATTTCATAAATGATCACACAAGTAATGATCACATTGTAATGACCTCTAAACATTCCTAAACCAATAAACTTGCCTGGCGATGCCAAATACCCCACACTTCTGTCATCTTAGAAGTCACTGTTTGCTTTAGACAAGTATTTATCAAAGCCTTCACACATATTATTAGCAATATTATTCCTAGGATTAAAATTATTAGGATTATTATCAAATATTTATCAAATATTAGGATTATCATCAAAACAATGAATGACTCAATTTTTAATGATTGCACATCCAAACCTAGATATTTTGAGTTCCGTAACTTTAATACCTCAAATTTTCCATTTCTTCATTGGTTTTTCAACAAAACGACATGTGGAAAAACATGGAGATTTCATCAGGACTATATTCCTTTAAAAAACAATTTTTGTTGATGTTCTGTGCCTTATTAGTGACACAGAAAGATTAATATTATAAAGTCCCATTGGATACGAGTGAAATCATGTGATCCCCATTTCTTATTTCTTTCAACTTCCATTTGTCCAAGACTCCTATATGACTCTCCGAAAGTAAGTGCAGCCATGAAGTCTTGGAGGCGTAAAAACCCGACTTTGAAACCCTAAATCAACAAGCACCCAACAACCACTCCGCCATATTTTGCCTCATTATGTCCGTAAGTCTTCAGATATATTTCTTCTAGGTAACTACTGTCACACCAACACCGAAAATATAATTTCATCTCATAGCGATTTTATATTAAAATAAATAGTATGTCATTTCTCTTGAAGCAATCCAGCCATAAACATTATTTGGAAGTCTTTTGCTGTCAGAACACAATTTCTCTGCTGTCAAAGGCCAAAGTCCGGCCTCGGTGACTCCTCAGCCAATTGTCACTTTTTTCTTGACAAAAACAAACATCTTCTATATTTATCCCATTAAAATCCCATTACAATCCCATATCTTGTCACCTTTTGCATTGTTGAAAGCAATTAATTCCATAACTCAATCTTACCTCACATCCTTACATCCTTACACCCACTTTTGTCCACAAATTTTTTAGAAGTGATACAAAATTTGTCTGTACTTTGTCTCATAGAATCCATAGTACCAGCATCGCAACCTCCCATCTGTCTATACCTTGTCACAACTCCAATTCATTTTTCAAGTCACAACCCAGAGTGATTTGAGAACTATACCCAGAGTTCTATACTATACCCAGTTTCAGAGAGTAAACAATTATATACTTTTTCATTCTTTTACCATTTAACTTGTTCAAAGAACGTTCATTTCGCAAAATCGAACCAACCACAACCCTCGCCATTAATATCTATTGTAAGCGTGCCGAATCAATAAGTATAAATTTTTCTATGAGCCTCGACCAGAGGGTGGTTGTTACTCACAAACACTCGTCGCTAGCTGTTCCATTGTCTGTTGATTTTCATTCTGCTGCCGATTTCAATTGAGCCAGCAGAGTGGAATTTGGAATTTTTTTTTTCTCTGAGCTCATGAAAGTGGTGACATTGGGTGGTTTGCCATTGCCTTTCCACAAAAGCACTTAATTATTGTCTTTCATTAAGCGTGAAGCATGTCAAAAAGCTTAGTGATGGACATAGACAAAATTTGGAAGACAGATTTTGGTGCTCAACAAAGATAATCGGAACATGGGTTTAGCCCATCATTTTGACAGCATTCCAATTCATTATATATACTGTTGTGGATATGAGGATTGTGTTTTTTATTGTGTTTTTTTTATTATTGCTTTATTCTGGACCCTCCTGCCTCCAGTCTGTGTATAAAGGTCAAAGTGCGTCCCGTAATTAGTTCATAAGCACTCACGTTAGCCAATAATAGATTTCCCCCTTGTTGACAGTTATTTCCTTATTCTGTGTATTAGGCTAAGGATTTGTCTTCCATTAATTTGACACTCCATTGCACTGCATTAAATAAAGTAGATCCCTCCGACATGGCATCTTCAAAGTGCCAGGTTTGCCAGGTTTGCTGCAATTGCCAACTGCATTTGGGCGGTTTTCTTCATTCGCCATTGCTGCCCTTTGGCTGGGGCTAGCTCGAATCGCCCCAAAACCACCATTGGCCACGAGGTAAGGTCGGGGAAGAAGGGCGTGTCTCCACCTCGTCATAGAGGGGGGGACTAAACCAGCCCTTGCCGACCAACCCAGAACGAGGGGTTGGCTTTAGGGGGCGGAGAGAGAACGTTTGGGGGAGGTTCGCAAAAGGGTCAAGGGTGAGGCTTATATAACCCGTGGCAGACGCCCCCAGGAGAGTCGAGGAGGGAGGAGATCAGATCACAGACAAGCCAAAAGAGAGTCCTGCGAGTTTGTGAGCGAGGGAGAGAGAACCCGTCACGCCAGACCCCCCACCAGCAGCGTTGGCTCCACCAAGCAGCTCCGACCCGTTACTCCGCGCACACGACAGGATCGGTGGCATCGGCGGCCGTCGAGGTCCAGCCCGACGTCCCGTGCGGGATCAAGCTCCAGCCAGCTCCGTGCCTTCCTCCCCCTCCAGCCACCCACCTCCTTCCAGCCAATCCACTCTGCAATTCCCCATGTGAGTCCGTCTTTGTTTGTTCTGTCCAGGGTATTAATTAAGCCTGTTTAGATAAGCTAGCGATTTTCACTGTGTCTCTTTGATTTCTTCTGTAAATTATTTTATTATCCTTCCTTCTCCTTGGTTACTTTTGGTTGTAAATAGCAAATAAATTATATTCGTATTCCCTACTTCTGTCTTCCTCTTCTTCACATCCGTGTCACCTTTGTCTTTTCCCCATTGAATATCTGTGGCACGATTTGGCCCACGTTTAAGGGATCGGGTCTAGTCATTGTAAAAACAGTTCGGGCCGCGGCGCCATCCGCTCGGCAAATTAACATCTTATCCGCGGTCCGTAACAATTGGTAGTCAGGAGTTGGGATTCGAACCTGGGACTAAATTTATTTAGCCCAAATTTTGGGACACCAATTGTACAATTGGCCGTAACAATTGGTGCCTGGGAGTGAGATTCGGACCTGGAGCGCGAATAGCGCGCTCAAAATTACGGGTGGCCCAAAAAGAAATTTTGTTTTATTTAAAATCTTAAATTTGGAAGTCGTGCCATGGACAATCAAGGTGATCGGAGGGGGTGAGTGAAATTAAGAAGAGACGGAGGGAAACAAAAAAAGAGATAAAGGAGGAGGTGATGGATTATGTACAAGGTCTGTGCTCAAATCATAATGATGTACTTGCTGACCAAATAAAAAGTTTGCAGATGGCAGAGGAGGAACGGGGACGAGGTGCCAAGGTGAGTGGCGATATAATCGGCAATGTATATGGTATGAGGGGAGAGGCAGTGGGCTTGGGGGTTGGTTTGGATCCGGGTGTTCGTGAGGGACCAATGGTGAGATGTATGACTGGTCCGGAGTGCATGGAGAAAGGATGTGTGCAAGGAGGTCTGGCTACGGGGAGTGAGGGGGGTGCTGGTGAGCAAGGGTGTGCGGGTATGGAGTGGGTAGCGGGTTGCGGAAGGGCGACCCAGGCATCGACACCAAGAGGGGTAGTGTTTGGAGGGACGGGGGATGCGTGGGAGCCCCCCGGGAATAGCGCACTGTGGGAGCCCGAACGGTTTGGTCCCGCGTTGATCCCGCCAGGAGTGACGTGTGGGGTCCGGCCTTCGGGCGCCCACAAGGTACCACTCGCGCCGTATGACGGCAAGAGTGATTTGAGGGCGTACCTGGCGCAGTTTGAGTACGTGTGCCGAGGCAATGGTTGGAGTCCGGACGAAGGTGGAGTACACCTGGTAGGGGCGCTGCGCGGTGTGGCGGCGGAGGTGCTGACAGCTTTACCACCGGGTGCTCTCACCCTGTCAGCTCTCCGTGCGGCTTTAATTAACAGATTCGGTATTGAGCAGCAAAGCGAGCTTGTTAAAGCTCAACTTGCGCAGCGAAAACGCAAGCCCCAGGAGACCATCGGGGAACTTGCTCACGACATTCGCCGCGCAGTGGGGATTGCACACGCGGACATGGCAGCGAGTTCCCAGGAAAGCCTGGCACTGGATCACTTTATCCAGGCCCTTCCGGATCTGGAGCTCCGACAACAGCTCGCCATGTGGCGCCCGCAGACCATGAGTCAGGCGGCCGACGCTGCGGCCCGTTGGGAGGCCCCTGGCCCGGGGGGGGCGAGCGCCACTCAGTGGCGGTGCGTCAGGTAGGACCCGTGATGGGGGTCGCCCCCCCCCCCCAGGGGGCTTGCCCCCGACGGGGGCCCTGACCTGGAGAGCATGGTTCGGAGGCTGGTGGATCGGCGTCTAGCGGGACCTGGACCATGGCAGGCGGCTCCAGTGGTGGCACCCGGTAGTCCCCGACAGAGTACCCCAATTCGGACATACAGGGGGGGAAATTTGGAATACCGGAGGCAAGCACCTTACCAGGTGAGGTGCTATAATTGTGCTCGGATGGGTCACCGTGCGTGGGAGTGCCGAGCTCTGCGCCGGGACGTTCCCCGTCAGCCGATGCCCTCAACTCCGCCCCGTATCAATCGGCCTAGCCGACCTCAGACACCCCCCCCCCCGCCAGGGCCCGGGAAACTAGAACGTGCCGGGCATGCAGGGTGGTGTTCGGCAGTAGGGGATGGAGAGGAGCCCTCATTGATGCGACAGGTCATTCATTGTGGCCAACTTGGTGCTGGTAGTTTAACAATTCGATGCAAAATTGCCGGCGTGGGGGTAGACGCCGTTGTGGACACGGGAGTCATCAGCCCCGTAATCCTTAATTCGAGTGCAGACGGCTGGGGTAAAATCCAGCGTCTGGAAAATCATAGTTTGCAGTTGGCTACCGGGGTAACGGCCCCGATCATAGGGCGTGGTTTTGTAACCCTCAAGTTGGGATCGGTAAAAAGAGAGATAGAGGTTTGGGTGGCGGAGGTGTGCGACCCGTGCTTAATAGGGTTGGATTTGTTGACTGCCAGCGGTTGTAAAATCGACTTGAGCCGGGGGATCCTGCAATGGGGAGTGGAAGAGCTACCATTGGAGGGGGTGAGCATGGCCGAGAGGGTGGAGCTGGAGGCTCCTGAGGCCGTGACCATCCCTCCGGGGGCCGAGGCCATAGTGCCGGCCCGATGGTCAACTCGCCGACATGGCAGGAGTCTTGCGGCCTGGTCGAACCGGTGGCAGCGCGATCCATACCTGGTTTAATTGTGGGCCGCACCCTT
This sequence comes from Myxine glutinosa, assembly GCF_964187855.1. Classification (NCBI taxonomy): domain Eukaryota; kingdom Metazoa; phylum Chordata; class Myxini; order Myxiniformes; family Myxinidae; genus Myxine; species Myxine glutinosa. The sequence goes on along the minus strand of NC_136272.1, from coordinate 9,264,768 downwards.
ATAAAAACGGACGGGCCGGTGGTGGCCGTCCGAGTAATTAATATTAGTACAGAACCACGCACTATAGTGAGGGGCACGAAGGTAGCTGGCTGCACCCCAGTTAGAGAAGTCGCGTCGGTGAGGGGCGAGAACGTCCAGCCGAGCCGGCCCCAGGGGGAGCCTTCAATAAATACTAGGAATTGGCCCGATCCCATTTGCGAGATGGTAAATCGTAGTAGCGTAGAGTTGGGAGGTACCCATAGAGAGGCCTTACACAAACTGGTTGGGTCCCATTTGGACCTCTTCTCCTTGTCCACCGAGGATATTGGACATACGGGCCTGGTGAAACATCAGATCCACACCGGTGAGGCCCGGCCTATTCGTCAGGCCGCCCGACGGCTCCCTTGGAGCAAGAGGGCGGAAGCTGACGAGCAGATTGAAAAAATGCTCGACGCAGGCGTGATCGAGCCCTCGGGAAGTCCTTGGATGTCACCTGTTGTGCTGGTCAAAAAGAAGGATGGGACCACGCGGTTCTGCGTGGACTATCGCCAGCTAAACAACGTGACACTCAAGGACTCATATCCCCTGCCAAGGATTGATGACACCCTCGATGCCGTTGCGGGCTCAAATTGGTTCACAACTTTGGACCTCAAGAGTGGGTATTGGCAGGTGGAGATGGATCGGGCAGGGAAGGAGAAAACGGCATTTTCCACAGGTAAGGGGCTGTATCAGTTCACTGTGATGCCGTTTGGTTTGTGTAACGCCCCCGCCACCTTTGAGAGATTAATGGAGCATGTGCTAGGCGGCATGCCATGGCAATCATGCCTGGTATACCTGGATGACGTCCTGGTACATGCCAAGACCTTCCCCCTGGCGTTAGCTAATTTGGACCAGGTGTTCGGGTGCCTCAGACAGGCAGGATTAAAGCTGAACCCGAGTAAGTGCACTTTGTTTGCAAGAGAGGTGGCCTATCTAGGTCACGTGATCGGCTGCGAGGGGGTAAAAACGGACCCAGACAAAATTAAAGCGGTAAAGGAGTGGCCCGCACCACGTACCATCAAGGAGGTGCGGGGATTTTTGGGACTCTGCTCCTACTACCGGCGCTTTGTGGCGAAATTTGCGGAGTTGGCCCGTCCCCTCCACCGGCTTACGGAGAAGGGGACGCGATTTAATTGGACAAGGGAGTGCCAAGAGGCCCTCCTAAAATTGAAGGGGTGTTTAACATCCGCACCCCTTCTAGCTTACCCCACTAGTGACGGGATATTTACCCTGGACACGGATGCGAGCCAGGAAGGATTGGGCGCAGTTTTGTCTCAGACGCAGGAGGGCGTGGAGAGAGTGATTGGTTATTATAGTCGGGCCTTAAGTAGGCCCGAACGAAATTATTGTGTTACTCGCAAAGAGTTATTGGCTATGCTGGCTGCCATGAACCATTTCCACCCGTACCTGTACAGGCGGAAATTTTCGGTTCAAACTGACCATTCCTCCTTGCAATGGCTCCTTCGGTTCAAGGAACCAGGGTGCCAAATTGCAAGGTGGTTGGAAAAGTTGCAGCAGTACGATTTTGATGTGACCCATAGAGCCGGGAAGGCCCATGGTAATACAGACGCACTCTCTCGGTGTCCTTGTCTGGGGGAAAACTGCAAATTCTGTGCGAGACACGAGGAGAGGGAGCAATTGGGCGATTCTGCCCCGATTGTTGTCATCCGGGCAACCCAGGTGAGAGGGCCAATTTTGCCACTAACCGCAGATGAAGAATTTGGAACTTTGGCGTGGAGCACGGCCCAGCAGGAGGATCCCGTTTTGGGGCCGGTGTTCAAATGGGTCAGATTGGGGCAAAGACCAAAGGGGGAAGAGGTCACCCCCCTCGGGGCGCAAACCAAGGCGTATTGGGCTCAGTGGCAGACCCTGGAATTGAAAGGCAACATCTTGTATCGCAAGTGGGTGGAGGTTCCCTCTGAAAGAACTTCCTGGCTGGTGATAGTCCCTGACAAATTTAAGAACGTCATATTACAACAGGTGCATGGTACCCGCTGCGGCGGCCATTTGGGCAGGACAAAGACAACATCTCGGGTCCGGCGGAGGTTCTATTGGGTGAATATGGGGCGCGACATACAGGACTGGTGTCGGAGATGCGACGCCTGTTCTACCAAAAAGGGACCAGCACGAAGGATGAGGGCCCCCCTTCAATTACACCAGGTGGGGGCCCCCACTTGAGCGGGTGGCTATGGATATTCTAGGACCGCTGCCCCGCACCCGCCAAGGTAATAAGTACATCCTTGTTGTAATGGACTATTTCACCAAGTGGCCGGAGGCCTACGCCCTCCCCAACCAAGAAGCCGGGGTTGTAGCGCAGGCCTTCGTGGAAGGATTTGTATGTCGGCACGGGATTCCACAGGAGCTGCACACCGATCAGGGTCGAAATTTTGAAAGTCAATTGCTAAAAGATGTGTGCAGACTCCTGTCAATTCGAAAAACCAGGACCACGCCCTTGCGGCCACAATCTGACGGGATGGTGGAGAGGTTCAATCGAACATTGATCCAACAACTGGCATTGTTCACCACCACCTGTCAAGATGACTGGGACGAACATCTCCCGTACTTGTTGATGGCCTACCGAACCAGCCAGCATGGGGCCACCGCATGCAGTCCAGCGTTGCTTTTGTATGGGCGGGAGTTACGGGCTCCCGCCGGCTTGCTATGCGGTCCCGTGCCAGACACCACGGATACACCGCCGAGGGAGGGTTACGCACGTCACTTGGAGGAAGGCATGGAGCGGGTCCTTGCCTTCGCCCGCCGCCAGCTCCATCTGGCGGGGGCCAAGATGAAGCGCAGGTACGACGACCGGAGCCAGGGGAGTCAATACGCTCCGGGGATGAAGATTTGGTTATTTAATCCCCGGAGTCGGAAGGGCAGGTGCCCAAAACTCACCTCCCCCTGGCAAGGCCCGGGAGTCGTCCTGTCGCACGTCTGTGACGTGGTCGTTAAGATCAAAATGGGGCCACGGGCCCTCCCTCGGATCGTCCATGCCGACCGGATAAGACCTTATGCCGGCGAGCAGGCGCCCTCATGGATCGCCTCGGCTCTAGATGCCGAGGCAGGACCCAGTACCTCTTGCGACGGGGGCTCGTAGCGTCAGAGGACTGGGGGGGGGGGTGCTAGTGGGAGATACCCGATGTGAGGGGATGGCAACTCTGCCATCCCTCATAGCGGGGGCAAAGGAGCAATAGCGTTATGGGGTTTGGCAGTGAAAACTAGCCCGGGAGGGTTAGGATATAATGATAGGGACCTAGAGATGACCTTAGGTAACGGTAAGATTAGGTAGTGACAATGATACCTGTAGTGGGGACGCAGGTAGATTAGTTTGGATGATAATGACGTGGTATGTGCTTAGTTTAAAGGGAAGACGGGGAGCACTAAGTTAGCAGGGCAACAGGTAGTTCAGATGATGCCGTGTGTATGGTTAAAAGGTGTGATTGCACAGGTGTGCAACTGGACAGGTGTATGGAGCAGTGTTTGAGTGAGTGATAGTGATGTGAGTTGTGCTGACCAAATGGTCCAGGAAGAGGAGGAGGGTGCAGGTGGCACCAGATGTGATTGCACAGGTGTGCAATGACAGGTGTATGGAGAACAGGTGTATGGAATAAATGGTCTGGAGTGTATGGAGTATTGGAATGGATGGTTGTGGAGTGAGTATGGTGGAAACTGTGGAGTGGAGTGGATGGTGCGAAGGTGTGAATGGGGGAAGAATGGACCCCCATCACGAATACCCGGGGAGGGTAGTGTAAGTGTTAAGTAGAGGGTATAGGTAAATTGTGGTTGGATATTGGCATCTGTGGTGCGTGGTGGAAGAATGGTGATTGAATGGGTGCATTAGTGTTGTGGAAATGGCTGGGCGTGTAGCCTGTTAGTATGTGTAGTTCATTGGGCACTCCGCCACTGTTAGGATGTCGGCCAGGTGAGGCCGCAGGTGGGCTCTGGGAGCCGGTAGTTGTTGTGGATGGGGCCCGAGGATCCGGAGGACGGACCCGGGTAGCCCAGTGCCAGAGGGCACCAAGGGGTGACAGAGCCAGGAGGGGCCTTCCCCAATTAGATAGGTTAGGGTGAGGAGCTAGGTAAGCTCGGGTGGCAACTACAGTGGTGGAGGTGTGCAGGTGGGTAGACCTGCTGGGAGAGCTACACGACTTAGCCCGGACATTGTGCAAGGGCACCGGGAGATGAATCGGGGGAGTGAGACCCCAAATTGAGGAAGCACCACAGTTTGGTCAATGGGAATTTGGTTCTTAAAACCGCATGGAGTAAAATGGCCAATGGTTTGGCAGGGAAAGACCCCGGGGAGTGTAAAGTGTGTTAATGTCATTTAGAAGATAGTTAGGATTAAGAATCTCCTCGCACCATCTGCATCCACTCACCTGAGGTGACAGGACTCCACACCATGCCATGTTTTTGTTATTTTTATTTTAATGTGCAAATGTTTTGGATTGTGAGACGCATCATGACGTGGGTGTGACATTGTGCTGATGTTCCATCTCTTCCTCCTTATGAGGATTGATGATGAATTGGGTGATGGCAAATTTTGATTAGTGGGATTGTGGTGACGAATTTGGTGTAGGGGAAATATGGGGAAGACGTGACAGTAGTGACGAATTTGTAAAGGTGTAGATTGTTGTAAATATGGGGTAAGGGCATTGTAGAGTAGGTGACGGGGGGGGTGACGTACGGTAGGGACGAGCTTTCTCACTTCGCTCTCCGTACGCACTTCACCTTGCATTGCCTTATTGATGTGTACCCTTGTGACCTTACCCCTCGCTCATCTGTCTTTTCCCCCTTTTGTCTCCCACATGAGGACTGTGCGCCACTGGGCGCCGAGGGGAGCGTGCAGGAGTCCGCCATTGTGCGCCCGGAACTCCCAGAACCAGCTGTCTGCATCGATGCACCACATTATGGACCACATGTCTGTGGCTGAGCACCACTTATGGACCCCACGGGTTGGGGCATGGCCCCGCTGCTGGAACCGGCCATGAAGGCCCGAAATCTTGCTGGCGGACCTTGATCACAGGGCACCGATGCCCCACAGGTGAACCACACTAGTCGGCCCTGTGGGCCATAAATAAATAAAAACGGACACTGTTGGTGCATTTTATTTTATGTGCAAATAGGCCGCCAGCAAAGAAGATGACAACACCTGGAAGATAGCAATAGCCAGCAGAAGGAGCCGAAGAGCAAGAGACCACCAGCAGGGTTTGTTGGTTTTATTTTTTATTATTGAACAGTGATGACTGTGCACCGATTGGTGCTTGAGGGTGCTTTGGTGTGTTTTGGGTGCTTTCTTGGTGCATCGATGCAGGGCAGACTGTCTCCCCCCCAAAAAAGAACGATCACAGGTCCTGGGTTGCGTTTTGTAAATAAAGTAGAGTCATTGTAAATAATGCGCCCCCACCATAAATGTATAGTTTGAAGACCATCCCGCAATTCGGTTAGCTGTGGGCGTGAATCTGTTAGGCAGGGTGCAATGGAGCAGCGGGACATATTTATTTATGTTTTAAAACTGTCACACTCAGGGTCAGGTTAAATGTAGAGGGAACTACTCCTATGTGCCACACTAAAAGTTAAGGTAAGAGGCCCGGGATGTACCTAAGAGGAGGAGGGTGCAGTGTTGTGGATATGAGGATTGTGTTTTTTTTTGTGTTTTTTTTATTATTGCTTTATTCTGGACCCTCCTGCCTCCAGTCTGTGTATAAAGGTCAAAGTGCGTCCCGTAATTAGTTCATAAGCACTCACGTTAGCCAATAATAGATTTCCCCCTTGTTGACAGTTATTTCCTTATTCTGTGTATTAGGCTAAGGATTTGTCTTCCATTAATTTGACACTCCATTGCACTGCATTAAATAAAGTAGATCCCTCCGACATGGCATCTTCAAAGTGCCAGGTTTGCCAGGTTTGCTGCAATTGCCAACTGCATTTGGGCGGTTTTCTTCATTCGCCATTGCTGCCCTTTGGCTGGGGCTAGCTCGAATCGCCCCAAAACCACCATTGGCCACGAGGTAAGGTCGGGGAAGAAGGGCGTGTCTCCACCTCGTCATAGAGGGGAGGAGTGAACCAGCCCTTGCCGACCAACCCAGAACGAGGAGTTGGCTTTAGGGGGCGGAGAGAGAACGTTTGGGGGAGGTTCGCAAAAGGGTCAAGGGTGAGGCTTATATAACCCGTGGCAGATGCCCCCAGGAGAGTCGAGGAGGGAGGAGATCAGATCACAGACAAGCCTGAAGAGAGTCCTGGAGTTTGTGAGAGAGTGAGAGAGAACCCGTCACGCCAGACCCCCCACCAGCAGCGTTGGCTCCACCAAGCAGCTCCGACCCGTTACCCCGCGCACACGACAGGATCGGTGGCATCGGCGGCCGTCGAGGTCCAGCCCGACGTCCCGTGCGGGATCAAGCTCCAGCCAGCTCCGTGCCTTCCTCCCCCTCCAGCCACCCACCTCCTTCCAGCCAATCCACTCTGCAATTCCCCGTGTGAGTCCGTCTGTTTGTTCTGTCCAGGGTATTAATTAAGCCTGTTTAGATAAGCTAGCGATTTTCACTGTGTCTCTTTGATTTCTTCTGTAAATTATTTTATTATCCTTCCTTCTCCTTGGTTACTTTTGGTTGTAAATAGCAAATAAATTATATTCGTATTCCCTACTTCTGTCTTCCTCTTCTTCACATCCGTGTCGCCTTTGTCTTTTCCCCATTGAATATCTGTGGCACGATTTGGCCCACGTTTAAGGGATCGGGTCTAGTCATTGTAAAAACAGTTCGGGCCGCGGCGCCATCCGCTCGGCAAATTAACATCTTATCCGCGGTCCGTAACAATACTTTCACCTTTCAATAAAAATATATGTACCAACCAAATCTGTTTTCCTGAGCCTGGACCTGCATATGTACCAAAAATATATATATATACACAAAGAATTAAGTTAAGCACCCCCCCCCCCCCCCCCGTTTTTTTACAACCTCGCACATTACAAGTTTGTTGTCGTCAAAACAGTGTAATATACCCATGATATTGCTATATTTTCTGGAGAAGTGATATTATGGTCACATAAAAACATAACAATCATGCCGTTTTCAATATTTTATTCTGAATAATTTAAGGTGAAATTTTTTGGGAATTTTAGGCATATTTTCACCTCAATTTAAGTATGGAGCTATAGGTCCATCACGGACAGTGTGGATGACGTTTATGTTTTCTAACGTACAGTCATTGTTCTGAGAAGACCTCTAGCGATCTTTGCGTCAATAACGTGTGTAGGACCCACGTGATCGGATCACTGACTCAACCCTACGTCTCATAGACCCTGTAAGCCGTCGTATGCGTTGCTGTGGCAGGTTGTTCCATTCCCGATGTAATGCACGTTCCAATTCATCCAGATTGGCTATTGGAGGGACCATCTTCGCAATTTGTCGTCCCAACATGTCCCAAACGTGCTCGAGGGGGTTCAGGTCAGGACTGTACGCAGGCCAGGGGATGGTTGTCACAGCACCTTGCTCCAGCAAGGCTCGGACGCGTCTCGCACGGTGAGGCCTGGTGTTGTCATCCATGAAGATGGGTCTGCTGGCGAGGGTGTGGTCATCGAAGTGCGGGATTACGGTGGTATTCAGGATTTCCTCGGCATATCGCTCTCCGTTGAGGTTACCTCGCACAGTTATCAGGTCCAATTTACAGTCATGGGAGAAGCATCCCCAGACCATAATCGAGCCACCACCAAAGGGTACCGTTGGTTGAATGTTTTTAGGTGCATACGCGGTGTTTTTGTGGCGCCACACCCGAACACGCCCATCTGTCACGTACAGCAAGAACCGGCTTTCATCCGACCAATGAACTCGCCTCCAAGACCGGATGTTCCATCCACGTCGCGCTAGGCACCATGCCAAACGCTCCCTCTGATGTCGTTCGAGTAGCCTTGGACGCTTGATCACTCGTCTTGACCTTAAACCGGCCGATTTCAGGCGGTTCCTCACGGTACGGTGACATAGCCTTCTGTTGGGCAGCCAGTTGTCCTTCAGGAAATGGCTCGAGGCGAAGGGATATCGTCGCACCAGTCTCAAAAGCGCTCTATCTTGGCGGACTGTTGTCACGCGAGGTCTTCCAGACCTTGGGCGGTCCTTCACCGCATCCGTTTCCTGGTGTTTCTGCACCAACCGACTGATCACCGAATGGTGGTAACCAAACGTTCGAGCTACAGCTTTTCTGGACATTCCGGACTCGATCATGCCTATTATCCGCCATCTTTCTCCGTCCGACAACCGTCTACGAGCCACCATTACGAGAAAATGACCATGTAACCCCCACACGAGCTCAGGCGTGACTTGCAATAACCCGTGATGATAGTGCATTTACAGAAAATCACGACCACGTGGATGATAACACGTGCTGCACGAGCGATGGGCGTCACAGATGCGTGCACTCATCTGCATTTCATCAATGGATAATTGCTAATGTCATACCAATCATTATTTGATCTCACATACCTTAGAATATACGCCAATGTATACATATACACAAAGAATATATATTAGGGGGTGCTTAACTTAATTCTTTGTGTAGGGGTGCTTAACTTAATTCTTTGTGTACCAACCAAATCTGTTTTCTTGAGCCTGGACCTGCATACAAGCCACCTGTTCCTTCAAGGCACATAAAAGATGCAGGAATTTACACGAACAACATCGTATCTCTCCCATTTCAAAAATTATGTACGCATTTTTTGCCTGTTCGTTAAATTCCCATCATTTGTCATGCAATAATCCTAGATATTTGATTTTGAACAAAAGGTCCCCATGCAAATCACACAGAAAAGCTGGCATCTTTAACATTGATCATGAATTTTGACATTTCTTAGTCGTCACTCAGAATGTCTGCCAGATCAAAAATACTCGGCCATTTCTGTTAGTGATGTCACCTTTTTGCATCCTTTTGTCATAAATAAATTCATTCATATGAAGGTCAGCTTCAACCCCCATCCGAGTGAATGTTAGTTGTCAGCCTTTCTGTAAAACAACAAAAGCATTTTACATTCACACCCAAGGTACACGCAGCCGAATTTTAACAGGTGCACCTGTCTACCTGAGCAAATGTCACACACACCTGCAAACACAATATTTTCACCCATATCTCTGACACACCATACCATTTCAAAGCACACTCTGCCACACACCAAAACTCACTCTTGATACCTCAAGACATGCACACAATCGTTTGAGCTCATGACAAAATACAGGGCACTCTTGATACTTCAAGACATGCACACAACAACGAACAAGTGTTCACCACCGCTTAAGTGAGTGAAGACAGTTGGAACCACCGCTTACAAAATGCGGACACCCGTGCAACATCACCACTCTTTCTTCAGAAGAGTGCGTGATTGTTCAGAACCACCGCTACAAAATGCGGACATCCGTGTTTTATCTAGTCAAATCTAGTGGCCAAACCCACATTGACAAAAACACTCCTGGGGTATTTCACGCGATCAACCGTCTGGTATACCCACAAACCATATAACCAACCAAATAACCAATTAAACTAAACCAACCAACAACCAATTAAACAATAACACACCACACTGCAAATTTATGCAAGAACAGACAGACAGATGAGGCGAATAGTTAACACAATACACCACCCTATGACCATAATACCATAATACTCAGGAATCAAATCTGTAATCAGTTCGTTAAAATGCGTTACCAGCGACAAGGGGAAGTGGAGAGTACAGCTTTGTGCTCGTCTTTATTTCCCAGGTCGTCCTAGATTAGCAAGAGGTCACGGTCGCCATCTTGTCAGGGATATTTTCCCTACAGTAGTATGTAATATATGAACCAAGAAATTCAATGTCCATCAACTTGTCAGAAGAGTCACAAATTTAATTCCCGAGGAGGACAACACTTTCTGTCTTCAAAAATACAATTCACAAAAACACACAAGGAAGATTTACAACAAATCTTAGATCAAAAGTCCAAGGTGAAAATCCCGGTACAGTAGGGATGCGCAAGGAAATATCATACCAAACACCAGCATGCATAGAGTACAGTTAACATACAGTGCAAACATACAGAATCATAAGGATACAGTAGCATGCATAGAATACAGTTAACATACAGTATGAACATACAGAATCATAAGGATACAGTAACATGCATAGAATACAGTTAACCTACAGTATGAACATACAGAATCATAAGTACAGCAAACCAACATCCTACAGACCCAGTGCTAATCCTGGTTATTTGGTCATTCGTTCTGATTTTTAAACCATTTCAAGTGGGAGGAGCAAGAGGAGGGGGGAGGAGCGAAGAGAGGGGAGGAGAGCAGCCGGATTGGTTGGGTAAAAGTTTGGGTGGGAGGGCACAAGGATCGGGGGATACAATGTGATTGGTCAAGTGAAATATTGGGATGAGGGTGCTCCCTGCTGGGAGCAGATCTGCATTTACAAATCCTTTAATGAGAAGAATGTGCTGCTCCAGACTCTTCGGCACCAAAATCAATGTTTCATTCTCAATCAATGTTTCTCATTCTCGCAATCATAACGATGCGTAAACGTTGCAGCGAGGTTTTATAATGCCATTGCAGGGACATTATGATTTAATATTTAGAAAATATACAATAAGAAAGTCCTTATTTAATCACTCAGTAGCTGTGACAATCACATCCTTTTCCAATCTGCAAATCATCTTTTCCCTCATAAGTCAAAAGCATACTGCAATCCCACAAAAGATTTTACTGAGAGAGAGAGCTAGCCTACATGGATTTTATACTTTATTATTTCCGAACCGTTATTCAGTTTAGTTTTATTTTAATACTCAATACTGCACACAATTTTTAGTTCTATACATAATTTTCTCAAAACCTAGTTGTAACATTAAATTGAGAATGGACTTCAGAACTACCATCCCCCAGAAGTCACGTAGGCGAAAGTGGGAGGGGACACACCCTACAAATATTTACATCTAATTTATTGAAACAATGGTAGTTTGTTAAGACCGCGAGCTGAAACAATTTGTCATAATGACCATTTGTTTACCAAGCGCTTTGGCAAGTAAGCCTCGATAACCCAGCAAATCACTTCAAAGGGCCTCGGTAGACATTATGGCTCCAGTTGTATTATTATTTAATTATTAAAAGAAAACAATACCCTTTTCTCCAATTTGATAGACCTTTGGTTTGATGTTCAATTCAATCAATTTGATAGATTTTGATAGAAATACATATTCCCCTATTATATTTGTAATAATGTTTCATCAGTCATTGATGGCAATATGTGCTCCGCCATTGCCTCCACTAAGAATTTTACTCTCCTCGAGCCACGATTCTGGGCAGTGTCAGAGATAACTTGTCAACTGCAGGGAGATCGCAAAGCTTTGCATGGAAACCATAAAAAAACACCCGCAGACTAGGAATAAGGGTTGAGGCTCATAAAAGTTGCTTGCTTCATAAATTTACACTTCCACACCACCCTCCCCCTTCCACCGACTCTGCCCACCCTCCCCCTTCCACAGACTCTGCCCACCCTCCCCCTTCCACCGACCCTGCCCACCCTCCCCCTTCCACCTACCCCGCCCACCCTCCCCCTTCCACGGACTGTCTCTGCCCAACCTCCCCCTTCCACCGACTGACACTGCCTACCCTCCCCCTTCCACCGACTCTGCCCACCCTCCCCCTTCCAGCGACTCTGCCCACCCTCCCCCTTCCACCTACTCCGCCCACCCTCCCCCTTCCACCCACTCCGCCCACCCTCCCCCTTCCACCCACTCCGCCCACCCTCCCCCTTCCACCTACTCCGCCCACCCTCCCCCTTCCACCTACTCCGCCCACCCTCCCCCTTCCACCTACTCCGCCCACCCTCCCCCTTCCACCGACTGACTCTTCCCACCCTCCTCCTTCCACCGACTCTGCCCACCCTCCCCCTTCCACCGACTGACCCTGCCCACCCTCGCCCTTCCACCGACTCTGCCCACCCTCCCCCTTCCACCGACTGACTCTGCCCACCCTCCCCCTTCCACCGACTGACTCTGCCCACCCTCCCCCTTCCACCGACTGACTCTGCCCACCCTCCCCCTTCCACCGACTCTGCCCACTCTCCCCCTTCCACCTACTCCGCCCACCCTCCCCCTTGCACCGACTGACTCTGCCCACCCCCTTGGACCGACTGACTCTGCCCAACCACCCCCCCCCCCTTGCACTGACTGCCTCTGCCCACCCTCCCCCTTGCACCCACTGACTCTGCCCACCTCCCCCTTGCACCCACTGACTCTGCCCACCCCCCCCCCTTGCACCCACTGACTCTGCCCAACCTCCCCCTTGCACCCAGTGACTCTGCCCACCCTCCCCCTTGCACCCACTGACTCTGCCCACCCTCCCCCTTCCACCGACTGACTCTGCCCACCCTCCCCCTTCCACCGACTGACTCTGCCCACCCTCCCCCTTCCACCGACTGACTCTGCCCACCCTCCCCCTTCCACCGACTGACTCTGCCCACCCTCCCCCTTCCACCGACTGACTGCCCACCCTCCCCCTTCCACCGACTGACAAATTTCAGTCATACAGTCATGTGAAAAAGTAAGTACACCCCATGTAAAGTTTTGACTTTTTCAACATATTTCAACATACAGCTATTTGATCTTCATTTCAACAATATTGATAGATAAAGGTGATATATCATGAAACATTTACATTTTGTAGTCCATTGTATAATTTAAATAAACATCAATGCAAATTTCGCATGTGGAAAAAGTAAGTACACCCTTGGCTCTAATAGGTGGTATTGCCCCCTTTGGCAGAAGCAACCTCAAGTAGGCCTTTCTTTTCACTGTCGACCAGTCTGACATCGACTGGGAGAAATTTTTGCCCACTCCATGCAGAATTCTTTCAGCTGTGCGATGTTTGAGGGGTTTCTTGCATGCACAGCTCGTTTCAAATCCCCCCACAACATCTTGATGGGATTTAGATCCGGGCTTTGACTTGGCCATTCCAGAACCCTCCATTTCTTTCTTTTCAGCCATTCCTTGGTGGATTTACTGGTATGTTTAGGGTCATTGTCATGTTGCAAGGTCCACCTTCGGTTGAGCTTCAACTTTGTGACAGATGGCCTCACATTATCCCCAAGCATCCTCTGGTTCAATGAAGAATTCATAGTGGATTCTATGATGGTGAGCTGCCCCAAACCATAATATTTCCACCACCATGCTTTACAGTTGGTATCAGGTTCTTGTGGTCAAATGCTGTCTTTGGTTTTCGCCAAACATGTCTTCTGGTACTGTGGCCAAATAGCTCTAGCTTTGACTCATCTGTACAGAGCACATTGTTCCAGAAGTGCTGGTCCTTGCCTCGGTGTTCATTGGCAAACTTTAGTCTTGCCCTGATGTTCTTTCTGGACAGCAAAGGTTTCCTCCTGGCATACCTCCCATGTCGATCAAATTTGTGCAGCCTCTTTCTAATGGTAGACTCGTGCACTTTGACATCAACAGTGGCAAGAGCTACCTGTAGGTCCCGTGATGACATTCTGGGGTTCTTAGAGACTTCTTTCAGCATCTTGCGGTCTGCTCTCAGGCTGAACTTGCAGGGGCGGCCTGGCCTGAACAAGTTGGCAGTTGTTTGGAATCTTCTCCACTTGTAGATGATCTTCCGGACAGTCGAATGATTGATTTCAAATTGTTTGGAGATCTGTTTAAATCCCTTCCCAGACTCCTAGGCATCCATAGCCTTCTTTCTGAAGGGCACAGAGAGCTCTTTTGATCTAGGCATGGTGACGCCGCACACTTCAACAACAATGAGCAAACCAAACTAAATGTCTCAGGTTTAAATAAGACAGGTTCCTCCAAGATTCTCTCTAATGATGTTGTCATCATTTGCACCTGAGCTGGTGCACCTGATTCTAATTTTAGGTATTTGAAGTAGTGATAAATATAGGGGTGTACTTACTTTTTCCACATGCGATATTTGCATTTGTTTATTTAAATTATACAACGGACTACAAAATGTGAATGTTTCATCATATTTGTTATATTATATCACCTTTATCTATCAATATTGTTGAAATGATCAAATAGCTGGAGTCTCGCGAGATCTCGGAGACGGTGGGAGGGATTTTCGAAGCTCCACACGGTCTCCACGTTTTTCGAAGTTAAGTCTGTTCACAATTGTATTTTGTCGAAACTGTATTTATCTTTCGGTGTGTGAAGTTATTGTGTGCAACTTTGGTTGTTTCTCGGTGTTTATCTTTCATAAATTGATCGTCTGTTTGCCGTGTCGCGAGCAAGGCCTTTGCCGCGTCGCGAACGATTTGAAATCGAAGTTAAGTGATTGTTCCCATTTGTATTTTCGTTAAAACTGTATTTATTTATGGTGTTGTACGTATATTGTGTCCCGACGAAGATTTTTCGGTGCAAATCTTTCATACCTGTATTGAAAATCGTGTTAATTCGTGTCGTGTCTTGAGGCCTTGTACAGTGTGCACTGTACAACCTTGAGGCTTTGTTTTTCTCTCAGCGGTCCGTCGTTTGTGATCCAATAACTTTCGTTCTCTGTATTTCCAGTCTTTTCACCCATAGCCTTCTTCCTTGTATAAATCTCAACTCAAAAAAAAAAAAAAAAAAACATTTCCTTCTCTGTTCTCATTCGTTTATTCATTCTTATTCGTTCGTTCGTTCTTCGACCACGTGTTTCTCCCCCATTTCCCCAGATAGTTTTCACTCATTAACCTTCAATGTTTACACTTTCCCCTCAAGTTATGTATTCCGTCATATTTTATAACACCTTTTTCTTCTTCTTCTTTAAAAGGCTGCTTTCGACTTGCTCACCAAATCAATTCATCCCAAAAAAAATATCCATCTCCTATAGTGCCTTTTTTCTACATTCCCTAAACTCTCCTGCACTCCATCCTCCATCCAGCGTCCTTAAACGTATTGTTGCGGATATGGGATTTGGCCTCCATCCATATCCGCTTGTAAATATTCCCCTATTTCCCCAATACTCCCCAACTATCCCCAATCCCCCATTCCCTAGTCCCATTGTCTGTAAACAACACTCTGTAGAACCGACCTTCCCCTTTTTCCCCCATTAAATGTCGTGCCCAGGTTCACCGCATCTCACGTAGACAACTATAGGACATCTTGCTAGTTATTCTTAGTCTATGTCAGTTAAGGACTCGTTTCCATTAATTCTGACTCTTCGTTGCACCAGAATGTGATTGTATGGCACCAGTAGTAAGTTTAGGACCTCCCAATACCTCCCCACAACCTCATCTCCGCATCCTCCCATCATCTCATGGAACTACAACAACAACAACAACTACAACCACAGCGGGGGCGGCGCGGCGGCGCGCGGGGAGTGCGCGTCCTCACTCCGGCTTGGTTAGCCGCCATTGACCATGCGCTCCGACGGGGTTACCACGAAGGGGCTCACTGTCAGCTCCTCGTCAAGGGCGGAGCCCGGTAACCCCCCCCCCCCCCCCCCGCACCCAATAAGAAGCGGCGGACCGATTCCATCTGGGGCGGAGCTAACGAGCCGAGGGCGTGTCACTCCCCGCTGGATATACGCAGCCACTTACCGGAGGTGACGAGAGATGCGCCCCCAGCTTGGAAAAAAACGTCACCTTCTAGCGCTGAGAGAGACCTCCCGCATCTCTGGACCGGACCGGGTCGATTCTGCCCCTGAGCCAAGGTGCACCTTGAGCCATCGACTACCTGCCCCTCCTTGCCATCAATCCCTGTGTGAGTCAGTCTTGTCCCGTTTATCTGTGGTCTGTCAGGGCTAAGATAAGACCGTGTTTAAGTGCCCACCTTTCTATGCTGTACCTCTTGTCAGTGTAATCTAAACGTTCTGCAAATCCATATTATAACCTCCTCCGGAGGTCTTGAGAACTGTACCCCTGGTGTCGTGTCATTGAACCCAGCCGTTGTGTCCTTTCCTTCATTGATTTAGCATAGCGCGACTTAGTCAACATTCGAGTGTAATCGGGTAACTTGTGCGAACACGGCGGCCATTCCGCTCGGCCCAGCATAACATCTCAATAAGTCGTGTCCGTAACAATTGGTTGTCAGGAGTTGGATTCGGACATGGGACTAAATTCATTTAGCCCAAATTTTGGAACACCAATTGTACTATTAGAGTAACAATTGGTGTCGGGAAGTGGGATCGGTCCCGGAGCGCGTTTCACGCGCTCGAAATTATAACGGCGAAATTTAATTGTGTTTTACAAAAAAAATAAAAACCCGAATTTTGAAAGTCGCGCTATGGCAGACCAAGACGGCTGGGTTCCGGTAGAGGAGAGGGAGGCAGGGTCGATCCAGGACCAAAATGAGGGACAAGAGGAGAGCGAAGCAGTGAGGGTGGCAGGGTCGCAAAATAGCGTCGTCGCGCACGAGGTTACGGGCGCGCAAAATGGCGCCTCGCACATGGCCACGGCGTCCACGCCCGCGACCGTAGTAGCGCCACCGGTGGATTTGAACCTTTTTTTAATGCAAATGAAGGCCCTTATGGACAAGAATAATGAAGAAATGGAAAACAGAATGATGGGGGCCCTTATGGGCCAAATGGGGGTAATGAGGGACGAAGCGAGGGGTACCGGTGAGGGGTTAGACAATAATTTTAAGGGATTAGACAAGAAATTTGGGAAGTTAGACAATAATTTTGAGGAGTTCGACAAGAAATTTGGGAAGTTAGACAATAATTTTGAGGGGTTAGACAACGGGATAAAAGAGGTGAGAAATGGGTTAATGGGGGTAGAAAACAGAATGGCCGCTCAAGAGAATCAAATGGAAGGGATGCAAAAGGGGTTAGAGGGGTTAGAAAACAGTATGGAAGGCAAATTGAGGGACATGAGGGACCAAGCGGAAAGGGAAGTTAAACAAATGGGGCAGCAGATAGAGGGGGTTAGAATGGGGGTAGAAACTAAACTGGATGCTCACAGGGAGGAAATGGAGCAGATGAGGGTGGCATCTGGGCAGGAGATGCAAGTGATGGGAGAGGAGATCAGAAGAGGAGTGAGTGAGGAGGTCGGAGGAGTGCACGAGGAGGTGAGGCACTGTAAGGAGCGCATGGAGAAGGAGGTGAGAAAGGGGACTGTAAAATTGCAAGGGGGCATAGAGGACCTGACGCAGGAAGTAGAACAACTGACAGAGGGACAAAAAGAACTAACGGACCAGGTAAAGAAGAACACAGCGGTAATAGGAGGGTTAAAAGCGACACAAAATGACCTAAAAAATGACTTGGTAGCGACGAAGAGGGAATGTCAGATGGTACGTGAGGGACTGACAACGAGGTTGGACGAGGTGATAGAGGTAATGGAGACGAAGGACCGGCAGGTGAGGACGCACATGGAAACGGTCAAGGTAGCCTTAGAGGACGAGCTTGAGGAGACGTACCGGGACATAAAAGAGGTGAAGCAGAAATTAGAAGAAGTGGAAGAAGGGATGAGCGAAATTAAGAAGCGACGGAGAGGGGATAAGAAAGAGATAAAAGAGGAGATAAAAGAATTGGTCCAAAGTCTGTGTTTGGATCGTGATGATGTGCTCATTAACCGGATGAGGGATTCGCAGGTGATGGAGGAGAAGCGAAGAGGAAGAGGACCCGGTGTAAGTGGTGACCAATATGGTCGTGCGTATGATGCGCCAGGTGATTTAAGAAGCTTGGGGGTCGAGATGGACCCGGGTGTTCGTGAGAGGCCGTTGGTGAAGTGTGCGACAGGGCTGGTGTGCGAAAAAGGAGGTGTGCGAGAAAGTCCGACTCTGGGGTGTGTGAGGAAAAAGTGCGTGCCAAGGAGTGAGGGTGCTGGCGAGAGTGAGTCGGTCGTAGCGCGTGTGCGAGGGAGCACATGGAAGCGCGGTGTGGTAAGTGTTACAGAGGGTGTGACGGGAGAGTGTGCGCAAGAGTGTGCGCGAGAAAGGTGTGTGACGGACAGGTGCATGGGGAAAGAGTGCGCTGTCAAAAGTAAGGAAGAGTGTACACCTGTGGTGAGTGTTACAGAGGGTGTAACGGGAGAGTGTGCGCGAGAAAGGTGTGTAACGGACGGGTGCATGAGGAAAGAGTGCGCTGTCAAGAGTAAGGGTGAGTGCGCTGTCAAGAATGGAGGTGAGAGTAGTGAGAGTGACAAGGAGCGTGAGTTGGTTGTGACAGGTGAGAAAGGAAGCACACCTGGAATGGTAGAGCGTGAGTGGGAATGCACACTGGAATTGGTAGTGAGGCACGTGGTTGGGTGTGCGAGTGAGAGCACACCTGTGATTGTCACAGAGGAGGTGACAGAGGAGGGGGCGCGAAGAGGTGTGTTGGTGAGGTGTGCGACCAACGAATGTGTGCCAAAGTGTTCGGTGGTCAGGTGTGTGACCAAGGCTGTGAGTGGAATGAGTGTACCTGGGTGTGTAAGGAAAGGTACGAGGAGCATGGGAACGGCTGGATGTGTGAGCAAGGAACGGGCTGTGGGCTGTAAGCATGCAGGTGAAGCATCGACGTTAAACGGGTTAGCGGTTAGAGCGACTTTTAGCCGAATCGGGCCCTCGGTGCGTGCTGGGCCTCGCTTTGAACGGCCGCGTCCGTGCTCCACTAGGCGGAGCGGGCAGCTGGATAGGAAGGGTCGTCATGGCGACCACTTTTTGTTGAGGCATTCCGGCAGGTCGAGATCGAGCCATGGGATGGCTCCACGCCGAGGTGGTGCGTGGGATCTCGGCCCGGGTAAGCCCCCGTCCCTGCCCCGAATGCGGGACGTATCCAGCCGCTGGCACCAAACAACCCGCATTCATTGCTCGGCTTTACGAAGCCGGGCTTTGGACAGGAATTGGCGCACCGAGAGGCATTAGTGAGTAGACTGTGTGATGAGGTTAGTGTTTTGGCCCCGAAATTAGAAAAAAACAAAATTTGATGATTGGCAAAGGATTGGCAGTAATGATTGGCAAATGATGGGTAGTGATTGGCAAATTTTTGATTTGTTGAAATTTGATGTGCAAAATTGGTAGTGGGAGATGCCCGATGTGGTGGGATGGCAACTCTGTCATCCCTCACAAACGTGGGGCAAATGCGCTATAGCTTATGGGGTGTATGGCAGTGAAAACTAGCCCGGGTGGGTTAGGATATTGATAGGGACCTAGAAGATGACAGTAGGTAACGTTAAGATTAGTTAGTGACTGATACCTGTAGTGGGGACGCAGGTAGATTAGTGTGGATTATAATGACGAGGGAGCGCAATAGTTTAAAGGGGCGACTGGGAAGCGCAAGTTTCAGAGGGGAGTAGTTAGATGAGATGATGCCGTGTGGTTGAGAATTGAACAGGTGTGATTGCACAGGTGTGCAACTGGACAGGTGTGTGGAGCAGTGTGTGAGTAGTGAGTGTTGTGGATCAGCGCGAATGCGCTTGGGGAGAGAAGGGTGCAGGTGGCACCAGGTGTGAGAGCACAGGTGTGCAAGTACAGGTGTGTGGAATACATGGAGTATAGGAATGAGTGGTGTGGAGAGAGTTGGAGTAAGTGGTACGGAGTGGTGTGCATGGTGCGAAGGTGTGGATGGGGGAAGAGTGGACCCCTTTCACGAGTACCCGGGGTGGGTAGTGTAAGTGTTAGGTAGAGGGTATAGGTAAATTGTGGTTGGATATTGGCATTTGTGGTGCGGTTGCAGAATGGTATTGTGGATGGGTGCATTAGTGTTGTGGAAATGGCTGGGCGTGTAGCCTGTTAGTGTGTGTAGTTGGTTTGGGCACTCCACCACTGTGAGGATGTCGGCCAGGTGAGGCCGCAGGTGGGCTCTGGGAGCCGGTAGAGTTGTGGATTGGGCCCGAGGATCCGGAGGACGGACCCGGGTAGCCCAGTGCCAGAGAGGGCACTGAGTGGGGAGAGCGCCAGAGGGCCTTCCCCAGGTAGTTAGGTTAGGGTAAGGAGCAGGTAAGCTCGGAGGCAACTGCAGTGGTGGAGGTGTGCAGGTGGGTAGACCTGCGGGGAGAGCTACACGTCGCGGCCCAGAAATTGTGCGAGGGCACCGAGAGATGAATAGGGGGAGTGAGACCCCAAATTGAAAAGCGCCACAGTTTGGTCAATGGAAATTGGTTTTTAGAACCCATAGTGTAAGAGGGCCAATGGTTTGGCAGGAGAAAGACCCCGGGTAATGTAAAGTTGTTAAAGTCATTTAGGAAATAGTTAGGATTGATGAACCTGTCGCACCATACGCAGCCACTTACCTGAGGTGATGATGATGACTCCACACCTGTGTTTTCTTTGTTCTGTGTGCAGGAAATAAGAATTGCTGTTTGGATTTGTGAGACGCATCACGACGTGGACGAGACATTGGGGTGATTCCATCTCTCCCTCCCTAGGAGGGACTGATGATGAATTGGTGATGGCAAATTATGATGTTGAGTTGGAGATGGCAAATTTTGATGAGAGTTGAAAATGGCAAATTTGATTGGTTAGGAGGGAGAGAAGACGAATTTGGTTTATGGGAGGAACGGGGAAGACAGTAGGGACGTTTGTTGATTTGTAAAGTAGATGTTTATGGGTAGTGTTGTGTTTTGTGGATACAGTAAGGGGTAAGGGAGGGGCAATGTAGGTTACCTGGTGGGGGGGGGGGGGCGTACGGTAGGAACGTACCTGTCTCACCTGGTTCCCATGTGCCCCCAGTGTGCATTACCTTATGTTGCGTGCACTTTTGCGCCCTTACCACCTTACTCACTTGTCCTCTTCTTTTGTCTCCCACCTCCGAGGATCTGGCTTTGGGGCAGAGAGAGAGAGGAGGGAGAGGTGCTGGCTCCGCCGTTGTGGGCCTGCACTTTCGCTGCTTGCTGCCGGGATCGATACACCATATGGACCGCAATTTTTGTGGCCGCCCACCATGGACCGCAGTTCTCTTGCGGGCAAGCACCACCCGTGGATGGACCTATGGGTCAACGTGGCACCTATGCCATACAGGTGAACCACTTTTAGTTGGCCCCCTGACGGCCACAATACAGAAATGGACGCGGTTGGCGCCTTTCTTTATTTTTGAAAGAAGCCAGAAGGCCAAGTACACCACAGGAAGGCAAGACCAGCGGCAGAACATCGGCCGGCTGCGACACCACCGGTGATTGTTGAACACTTTATTGGTGCACCGGATGGTGCTGACTGTACATGATGGGGTGGTGCTTTTGGTGCTTGGAAGGGGTGCTCTGCACATTATTAAAGGCCGTAAGGCCACAGAGCACTCGTGGGTTGGTGTATCGATGCTGGCATGCGTGCTCTCTCTATGCATAACATCTGCATGTGTTCCTCCAAAAACAGGTCCTGGATCGTAGTGTAAATATCAGTGTAGTCTGGTGTAAATAATGCTCCCTACCGGCGGTGTGTTTAGTTTGAGAATTCTTTCCGCGATTCGGTTATCCTGTGGGTGTGTTTCTGTGAGGAGAAGGGTGCAACGTCGCAGGGGGACATATTTACTCATTTGTGCACATCTGTAAAACTGTCGCACTCAGGGTAGAGTTAATAGTAGAGGGAACTACATCTGAGTGCCACACTAAAGTAGGTAAAAATTTATCGGGTCGGGAAGCCCCGAGGTAGAGAAGGGTGCAATGTTGCGGATATGGGATTTGGCCTCCATCCATATCCGCTTGTAAATATTCCCCTATTTCCCCAATACTCCCCAACTATCCCCAATCCCCCATTCCCTAGTCCCATTGTCTGTAAACAACACTCTGTAGAACCGACCTTCCCCTTTTTCCCCCATTAAATGTCGTGCCCAGGTTCACCGCATCTCACGTAGACAACTATAGGACATCTTGCTAGTTATTCTTAGTCTATGTCAGTTAAGGACTCGTTTCCATTAATTCTGACTCTTCGTTGCACCAGAATGTGATTGTATGGCACCAGTAGTAAGTTTAGGACCTCCCAATACCTCCCCACAACCTCATCTCCGCATCCTCCCATCATCTCATGGAACTACAACAACAACAACAACTACAACCACAGCGGGGGCGGCGCGGCGGCGCGCGGGGAGTGCGCGTCCTCACTCCGGCTTGGTTAGCCGCCATTGACCATGCGCTCCGACGGGGTTACCACGAAGGGGCTCACTGTCAGCTCCTCGTCAAGGGCGGAGCCCGGTAACCCCCCCCCCCCCCCCCGCACCCAATAAGAAGCGGCGGACCGATTCCATCTGGGGCGGAGCTAACGAGCCGAGGGCGTGTCACTCCCCACTGGATATACGCAGCCACTTACCGGAGGTGACGAGAGATGCGCCCCCAGCTTGGAAAAAGAACGTCACCTTCTAGCGCTGAGAGAGACCTCCCGCATCTCTGGACCGGACCGGGTCGATTCTGCCCCTGAGCCAAGGTGCACCTTGAGCCATCGACTACCTGCCCCTCCTTGCCATCAATCCCTGTGTGAGTCAGTCTTGTCCCGTTTATCTGTGGTCTGTCGGGGCTAAGATAAGACCATGTTTAAGTGCCCACCTTTCTATGCTGTACCTCTTGTCAGTGTAATCTAAACGTTCTGCAAATCCATATTATAACCTCCTCCGGAGGTCTTGAGAACTGTACCCCTGGTGTCGTGTCATTGAACCCAGCCGTTGTGTCCTTTCCTTCATTGATTTAGCATAGCGCGACTTAGTCAACATTCGAGTGTAATCGGGTAACTTGTGCGAACACGGCGGCCATTCCGCTCGGCCCAGCATAACATCTCAATAAGTCGTGTCCGTAACAGTATTTTTAACTCGAAGGTCACAAGAAACTCATTTTGCAATAAATGTTCGTTTCCCATAAATCGTACACTTTCAAAAATCCAATCTCACCCCTCCCCTCCAAATCTTCCCCATAACCCCTCCCCTCCAAATCTTCCCCATCACCCCTCCCCTCCAAATCTTCCCCATCACCCATCCCTTTCAAATCTCCCCCCTTGCCCCCTCCCTCCTAAACTACCCCCTCACCCCTCCCCGCCAAGACGCCCCCTCGCCCCTCCCCTCCTAGACTCCTGCCTCACCCCTCCCCGCCAAATCTCCCCCATATCCCATCCCTTTCAAATCCCTCCCCTTGTCCCTTCCCTCCCAAACTCCCCCCTCACCCCTCCCCTTCAAATCTCCCCACCCTCATTGCTTCTCAATTTCCCCCCTCTCACTCCTCCTCCTCAAAGCGTCCTCCCCGCTTCTTCCCCCTTCAAACTCTCACCTCCATCTCCCCCAACCTTCTGCCTCGCTCTTCCCCCTCCTCAAATAACACCTCATTGTGGCTCACCCAATCACCATCAAACCTTTTGTCCGCCCCATCCTTCCCTTTCTCCGAGCTATTCTGAAATCTCTGACACACCTTCAACAGCTCTCCCTACCTCTTCCACCTCTTCCACATATTACCCTACCCCTCCTCCCCCCTGTTCTGTATCTGATGCTCCCCCTTCCTCTTCATTAACGGTATGGACCTCAAACATCCGGGGCCTTCGTTCAAACTTAACTGATCTCTCCATACAGGTTGCTTCTGTCAAACCAGACGTGATCTGCTTAACAGAAACTTTCCTCCTTTATGATGTCTCTGATTCCATAGTATCTCTCCCGGGCTACTCCCTCCTCCGGTATGATAGACCTGAGCCTCGTCCTCGAGGCGGGGTTGCTATCTTTATCAAAAACTCTCTTCCTCACTCGCCCTGCACTGCACTCTCTCCACCTCACCCCCAGGAATACCTCTGGCTACGGCTTCCCCTTCGCTCCCACCTCTTGTTCATATGTGTGTTGTACCGTCCACCAAACAGTGATGAATCCATCTACATCTCGCTGTCTGATGATATGGACCAACTTCTATCTACTCATCCCAACTCTCTCTTCCTCATATGTGGTGATTTCAACTGTCATCATGCCAGTTGGCTGGGTGTGGGTACCTCTCTCACCAGCCATGGCTCCTCAGCAAAGGACTTCTGCGACTCACTGGGACTGACACAATCTGTCAATTTCCCGACCCGGATCTCAGTCAACGGAACATCTTCTCTTCTGGACTTGGTTATGACTAACTTCCCTGAAAATGTCTGCTGCTCTTCTTCTGCTCCGATCGGATCATCTGATCATGTCCTTGTTAAAGTGGACATCTCTCTGACCATCCTCAGGGAGCCTGCTCAGCGTCGACGAGTCTGGCATTTCACTCAGGCCAAATGGCACGGTCTTCAAGCAGCCATCAATCATCTGGACTGGTCTCCCATCTCTACCACCTCTGACATCAACTCATCCTGGGAATTCTTCCAAAGTAAATTGCTCTCTCTCATGCACAGATTTATCCCATCTCGTCTTCAGTTGTCATACCCTTCCTCCCGTCCATGGTACACGGAATCTTGTGGTGAGGCTGTTGCCCAGAAACAACTTGCCTTCGTCTCCTGGAAAGCAAATCCAACGGAAGGAAATCTCATTTCCTTTCACAAAGCCCAAAACAAGTGTGTGTCCACCCTCAGGAGAGCCAGGAAACAATATCTCTCCGTTCTCAAGACCGAACTCTCTTATCTGTCTCCCTCTTCCAAATCCTGGTGGCGTCTGGTCAAATCCGTTTCTGGTGTTTGTTCCCCCTCCATCCCCTCCCTTACCTCAAACGGCTACACAGCTGACTCCGCACGTGAAAAAGCTGAATGCCTCAACTCTGTGTTTGCCTCTAAATCTTGTGTCCCAAACCCATCCCTCTCTGTACCCACCATACCCAGTCGTACCCTGCTGCTCCTGGACTCCATGTCCTTTCCTCCTGACAAGGTGGAAAAGCTCTGTCAACCCTCGACTCTGATTCTGCAACTGGACCCGACGGCATCAGCCCACGGGTCCTAAAATCCTGCTCTGCTGCTCTATCTCACCCTCTCTCTGTTCTCTTCACCCTCTCTTTTGCTCAAGGCCAACTGCCATCTGCTTGGAAATCAGCCAACATCACCGCTTTGCACAAAAAAGGTGCAAAAACAGATCCTAGCAACTACAGACCAATCAGCCTTCTCCCAATTATCAGCAAAGTCATGGAATCCATCATTGCTTCGGATATGAAATCTTTCTTTAGGCCATCAGCCAGACCCCCAAAATAGGGTCCATTGGTACCAAAATGAGGGAGTAAGCCTAATATTGATTTTTGGATAGGTCTTTACCCCTAGAATATGAAAATATGTGATAGCAAATTCAACCATGTAGCTAAATGGGTGTTATCACCTCATTTTCAAAATGGCCGCCAAAATGCATGTTTTTCTATTAAAAACACCATGTTTCATATTCTTGTAGGAATTTGTAACAAATAGCATTGCGTTTTGAGATGTTTAAGACTTTACAACTCTCTTAAAGTATGAAATACATCATCTGAACTGTAATCCAAGAAGATAGAATCCAATATGGCGCCCAATTTCACAAAATGGCTGCCATCATAGCAACAACTTTATGCACAAAATATGCACGAAAATAACTGGCATTCAGTAGATTTGCAAGTATACACATGGAAAAAAGTATCGCACCACCACGTATTTTCGACATAGTGGAAATGTATCAATGAATTGATACATTTCACCCATTGAAATGTATCAATGGGTGATAACGCACATTTAGCTACATCGTTGAATTTGCTATCACATATTTTCTTATTCTAGAGGTAAAAACCTTGTCAAAAATCATTATTAGCCTTACTCCCTCAATTTGGTACCGGTTGACCCCCCTAGCTGATAGCCTACCTCTTCTCCAATGGCTTGATCTCTGATCATCAATTTGGTTTCAGACCAGGTCACTCTACTCTGGACATGCTGCTTCTGCTGTCTCAACAATGGATGGAGGTCCTCAATGCCAAACAGGAAATTAGAGCTGTCTCCCTCGACATATCACGTGCCTTCGACACGGTCTGGCACCCCGCTCTGCTCACCAAACTCTCCTCCTTTGGTATCCATGGAAATCTCCACGCATGGCTGGCGGACTTCCTCTCTAGTCGACGTCAACGTGTGGCCCTGAATGGGTTTCTCTCATCTCCTCTTCCTGTTCAGGCTGGAGTTCCCCAAGGCAGTGTTCTGGGCCCTGTGCTTTTTCTGGTCTTCATCAATGATCTCTCTGACTCTCTCGAAAATCCTCTCTATCTCTTTGCTGATGACTCCACTCTCTGCCGCTCCATTCCTCTTCCCTCAGATCGGCAGTCTGCTGCCTCCTCACTCTCTGAAGACCTGGACAAAATCACAGACTGGTCAAACAAGTGGAACATGTCTTTCAATCCTGACAAATCTCACACTCTTACTATGTCTCTCCGAAAAGATCGACTGGACAACCCTCCCATCTACTTTCTCAACAATCCTCTCCAAGAAGTTCTGTCGCTCAAGATTTTGGGTCTCACTATCTGCCATGATCTTTCTTGGGAAAACCACATTTCCAAGGTGGCCTCCAAAGCCAGTCGCCGACTGGGCATCCTCCGTCGTGCGAAGTCCTTCCTCGGCACACCTGAGCTCCTCACCACATACAAGGCTTTCATCCGCAGCTCAATGGAATACTGTTCTCCCCTATGGGCCAGTGCTCCTGCCTCACACCTAGCTCGGCTTCACGCTGTTGAAACCAAAGCTTTCAGAATTATTGGAATCTCCCGCGATGAAGCTATCTCTGAGGGCCTTTCACTCACTCACCGCAGGCAGGTAGGTGGTCTTTCTGTCTTCTACCGACTCCTCTCCGGCCTTGCACCCCCAGCTCTCTCTGTGCTCTGTCCCCCAAATATTCCTACAGGTCGCACAAGCTCTGCCAGCAACCCTCTGATGGTTAAACTGCCGAAATCTCGGCTCTCTGCTCACCTTCACTCTTTCATTCCTCTTTTCTCCCGCCTCTGGAACAAACTCCCTCACTCCCTTCAATCCCACTCCTCCCTCCAGGTCTTTAAAACAGCTGTTCACCACCATCTCTTATCTTCCCCCATCCAAAACCTTGATCTTTTCTACCCCCGCTAATTCACCCCAGATCCACCTTGTTTGAAATTCCAACTTCTTTCCTGGAAGTCCTGGCAGTGTCCATATGTTTTATACCTCTCCCACCGCCCCCTTCCCATGCCCCCCCCCCCCAAAGCCCTCGCCCTCTCTCAGATCTCTCGATGTCTCCATGTCTCTCGGTCCCTGCTCTCAAATGTTGTGTTTGTGTCCTTCCCCCTCTCTCCCCATCTTGTCTACCGCTCCCGATGTTATATGTTTTATGTGTCGGTTTGTCTTTCTGTGTGATTAATGTTCGCTCTTTCACGAGCCTCGATCTTGTATACAAAAAAAAACAAAAAAAAACAAAAACCTGTATGCTGAAATATGTTGAAAAAGTCAAAACTTTACATGGGGTGTACTTACTTTTTCACGTGACTGTATATGAAACTTTACAAAAGTTTAAATTTTTATTGCTTTTCAATCCTCTGAAAGGATAACGTTATTGCACTTATTTAAGGCTCTCGGACTGGGTCCGTGGTTCTGCGGCATGAAGCTCGAAACTATCGACCATCTTACTATAATTCACCAAATGTCTGTCCGTCCGTTCGAAGGTACCGCAAAAACGGCTGAACCGATCGCAACGATATTTTGGGTGGGTAATCCTGGGATCCCCAAGAGTAAAATCGGCTATCTTGTTTTTCCAATTTCAGCTTTGGCCTCCAGCATTTTCAGGTTTGGATTCCTGCATAACGTTATTTTCCCGGGTGCCGCACAAACGGCTGCACCGATCCGACTCGGTGACCTCGGACAAAGACCTTTTATAAGGACACGGGTTGAATCCGTGCTTGAGAGAATGCCAACCCCCTCCCCGCCATCACGGTCGTCTCTCCAACTCACAATCCCACGAGATATGCGGAAAGGACGACCCAAAACCAATTATCTTCTTTTTGATTCGTATATAAACATCATTAAAAGTAAATAATGACCTCGGCCAAAGTTCAAACGACGTGGGTTTAATCTCTACATGAGAGAATTCCACATAGCTATTTGGGCGGTGTATAAGCCAACAGATCGGTGTCTCCATCGAACTTGCCGAGGCCGTAACAACTGTCGGCTCAAAATCCTTTTAACTGTTGACTTGGTAGTTTTTACAATGAAGGAAACATTAACAATGTTGTTAAAAGTTTATTTTGTGATTAATTTGTGATTGGAGTTATGCTGTTTGGAATGAAAAAAGAGATATTATCGAGTTCAAGTGAATGACGAAATGCCGTGATCGTTTCTATCTTCTAAACGTGAACTTCGCGGATCGCCATATGCAGATTCGCCATGGACCCACGATCGATGTTTCTGTACGTGAACGTACCCGTTTGTTTGCGAACAGGTACGTATTTCATGGAAGTCCTTCACGAACTTGCTGTCCATGTCTGACGTGCTAATGAGGGTGCTGCAGGAATGTGGAATTTATTGGTTTCATGCTTTAGCATTCGCTGTATCTGCATTGCCTGTTTGCTTCTGGCCTCCCACCCGTGCGTAGCACGGGTATCTCACTAGTAATCATAATACACCTCTGGACCAGAAGAACACGTGGGAAACGGGAATAGACTGTGAACAAACACCAGCCAAGTGAGATGTTGAATCGAGAATGCAAGCTTTCTGCCTTTGATATCATTTATGGAGCATCAATGTGATGTTTCACTCCCATGTGTTTATTTGTGATCACCTGTCTGTATTGTATGATGGTGTGCTTTATACAAGATCCCTGGTGTTACAATTCCTGTTGTAATGGCTGTAAATTGTAATAGCTCATTAAAACAATTCCTGTTGTAACACCGACTCCACCCACCCTTGTTGTTAAAATTAATGGCTGTAAATTCTTCCTTTACTTGTATAAAGTCTTGTGAAAAGTCCAGATTGTATAAAAATGATAATTTAACAAGATCGGTTGTAAATAGTTATCTTCTGGATGCTATTATCCAACTTGTCATGGTTTACCACTTGTGTGATTACGCCTCTTGGAATATAATATTACAAGCTCAATTGGAACGAAGTTCAGGTGAGCTTATGCGATGACACGTCGTCAGTCCGTCCGTAAACACTTGAAACTTCTCCGAAACCGCTGATGGGATTGCGACCAAATTTGGCACAAATGATATTTGTTGTGTTGTGACTAAAGTTTGTTCACGGCATTAAAAAAGAACATTGGGGTCTACTGGGAGTCAAAGTGCATCCAGGTTTAACCCCCCGAAATAGGAATTTGCTTTTTCTCTCTGAAACTACACACGCAATTTCGATGAAACTTGACAACAACCTTCATCACCCGTGATGCACCAAAGTTTGTTCACGGCACAAAGAAAAATCGAAGTTTAGAGGGGTATATTGGGGGGCAAAGTGGGTCCAGGTTTGACCCCCCCCCCAAAATAGATATTTGCTTTCTTCTCAAACTACACACACAATTTCAATGAAACTTCACCACAACGTTAATCACCCATTATGTACCAATGTTTGTTCAACGCATTAGAAAAATTGGGGTCTGAGGGGGTATACAGGAAGGGAAGGGGTGTGGGGGGGGGGGGGGGGATCCAGGTGTTGCCCCCAAAAATAGGTATTTTTTTTGTTTGTTTAAAGTCTTGTGATTATGTTACTATAATTGTACATGCTGCCCTGTCTTCTAGAAACCATTCAAATTGGTTTAAAATACCTTTAGTCAGTGTCGTCTACTGTTTATTCTACCAGGTGAATGCCAGGGGTATTGCCCCTATGTTTATCCTGTTCACATCGGTGGGGACTGGTAGTGACAACACTGTGTGGATGTGCATGTTGTCCACCTGGGTAAGGCAGTTGTTGGGTATACACCTTGACTTTTTGCCAGTATGACAATCAAGAGGTAATGCAAGACTTTCAAAATGACATAATCCACCATAGAATGCTTGGTGCGCATGTGCAGAAACCTCAGGAACCTGCCATGTTCGGGGTGAAATACAGTACATTGTGTCCAGGTTTAGCATTCGATTTACTGGTTCATCATTTGGCATTCACGGTTTGCTCTTGGCTTCCTACCCATGCAGAGCACGGGTAGTCGGGTACCGTACCAATTGAGGGCGTACGTGCAGAGCACGGGTACCAATTGCATAAACTCATTGGTCCAATAGTTGAAATCCATAATAACAAAACTCGGTGCTCATTAAAATGAAATAAAAATATTAAATTCATGAATTGACAAGTTGAGGCAAAAAAAGACAGGAATCCAAAAGTTCACATAAAATGTCATATTCGTTTTTGGTTTTTTTCCTTTAATGGCAAATAATTTGACTACAAGTTACATTTCACAGGAAAATAACAATTGTACATAGGTATGTGAAATTTGTCGGCGAGGGTGCCATAGGTATGTGTAAATTTGTGGGCGAGGGTGCCATAGGTATGTGTAAATTTGGGGGCGAGGGTGGCGTAGGTGTGAAATTTGGGGCGAGGGTGCCATAGGTATGTGTACATTTGGGGGCAAGGGTGCCATAGGTTTGTGTAAATTTGGGGGCGAGGGTGGCGTAGGTGTGACATTTGGGGCGAGGGTGCCATAGGTATGTGTAAATTTGGGGGCGAGGGTGGCGTAGGTGTGACATTTGGGGGGAGGGTGCCATAGGTGTGTGTAAATTTGGGGGCTAGGGTGGCGTAGGTGTGAAATTTGGGGCGACGGTGACTTAGGTGTGAAATTTTGGGGCGAGTGTGGCGTAGGTATGTGAAATTTTGGGGTGAGGGTGACGTCGGTATCTGTAAATTTGGGGGCGAGGATGACGTAGGTTTGTGAAATTTGGGGGTGAGGGTGACTTAGGTTTGTGAAATATGGGGGTGAGGGTGATGTAGGTTTGTGAAATATGGGGGTGAGGGCGACTGAGGTGTGAAATTTGGGGGCGAGTGTGACGTAGGTGTGTGTAAATTTGGGGGCGAGGGTGACGTGGGTGTGTGTAAATATGGGGTGACAGGTATGTGAAATTTGGGGACAGGTTAGTATGCATTGAAAGAAATCTTTTTTTTAATTTTTGCTTAAAATAAAGGTAAAGAAAAAGTAAACATTCGCAAAATGTTGGACCTTGGTGGGAGCTTCTAGTCAGAAACCACCAGTCCGATCCAATAACAAGGTTGAGCCAAAGCCAACTGCTAAGTATTCCACAAACTAGACCGAAGGAGAGCGAATGTTGGGACATATGCAGGATTGGGATAAAACCGAGATTCCAAGGCAAGAACCCGATTGTTCGTCGGTGGAACTTGTACAACAAGAGCAAAGTTGGAGGGACTCACACTGCAGTTCCACGTTCTAGGTTTTGCCGGATCTCGGCCGTGTATGCTCCGTAGAAGCGTGCAGCTTTGCGATTGAAGCTTGCGTTGCGTTCATTGATGTAATCAATGTCTGCATCATCGTGGAACCGTCTACGTCTGCTGTACTTGGAGCGCTTCTCGATCCTACGATGTACAAAATAGACGGACAAAGAGCAAGAGATAGACAATGCGATGAGAGGGGTGTGGAAAAAAAGAGACAAAGGTGGGAATTTGGGCACACTGAAAAGTGTGGAATGTTTAATTCCTTTTAAATAACCGGTGTGGAATATTTAACGACTCACTGCTTCTCAAGGTCTTCGACCATTCGATCCACACCATCAGTCGATGGCTCGTGTGTGCCATGTCGCAAACTGTGCGCCATCGGATACAAGGTCTCAGACCTGAAACAAAAGTGGTGCAGAGAAAGTTTAGTATTAATATGACAATATTTCATCAGAAACAGGATTGAATACCTTTTCTGTTTATAAATTTACTGAGAGATTCCAAGTCGGTTCGTTTGTTCCTTTTCTGTCATTTCCAGTTTCCCCTTTCTCTCCTTGTTTTGTTTCATTTATGTGCAGCTTCTTCACCCCCATGTGTCCTTCTCCCCCTCTCCTTGATCTCACTATTACCCCGCTGTTGGCATTTCCCCCTTTCCATTTTGTCCCTTCCATTCTGCTCCAACACTTCTACGAGCCTCGACCATGTGTACAAAAGAAACCGAGCACAATGGAGTACTGCTTATCCTTATGGCCTGGGATCCCAGCATCGGATCTGTCTTTCAAAGATTCTGTGCAATCTAAATATCAACATTATCACAATCTTCCGTGACGAGGTTGAAGCACAAGGCGCGTTGCTCTCAAATTGCAGGCAGGTCATTGGCTCCTGTTTCGCTTTTTAACGCCTCTCCTCCGTTCTAGCTCCCTCGGCTTGCGCTCTATCAATTGCGCTCTCCCCATCTGGGGCTCCAAGCAATTGGTGTATCACCATCTCACATCATCCCCAATCCACCTGCAATCTTTTCTACCAACCTTAACCATATCTAACCCAACCCTCTTACTTACAGGTAATTGCATTTCCTGCCCCTGCTCTATCCTTCACTATCCTCTTTTCCTTTTCATTCATTGCCTTGTGTGACGTGCCCATCCGTGCCCAATGTCCCAACGTCAATGTTGCCTTTTTACCCTCTATCACCTCGTTCTTCCATGAGCCTCGTTTCTGTATACCAAATATTAAAACCCTAATCACAGCAGAAGATTTTGTGTGCAATCGCGGTTCTTAAATTGCTGCATACTGAATGCAACAGTCCTTTGAGAACTGCAAATGAATACTCACTCCTCGGCCTTCTGCTTCTCATAGCTTTCCAAATCCGGCTTCACCTGTCGGATCAGCCGCTGGTACTGGCGCAGCTGAGCTGCGGCGTAGTCTGAGCAACAAAGACAACAAACAAGCATTTACTATTGATTTGTTAAAATGTTGAAAAGTCAAACAAGTCCAAGCAATGATATTAACGAGTAAGTGATTTCAAACCCAGATCCACCTCTCAATCATTTTGTTATTTAAATGTGACATACATGTTACGTGCTGAGCAGTGCATAGTGCCATTCACGTTCTCATCTTACATTGAGGGGTTTCAAAAGCTATCAAAATCATTGTAAATGGCTGCTTGTCGGGAGTTACACGAGTCATTCAAGGTTGTCCTCTAATATATAAGAGAGTCGCCATTTACATTGTCGAGTGTGTGTCGAGTGTATAATATAATAAGTATGTGTGTCGCCATTTTTCTGAGATGGCTGAACGGATCTTCGTTAAACTTTCAGAGGTTCATCAGTGAGTGACTGGGAGTGTTTCATGCAAAAAAAAAACTTTTGAAAATAATTCGTTTTTTGGGATATTTTCAAAATCGCTCGATAGTGCCGAAGCCTTTTTGATTAATGCCAGTTAATACAAGAACACATTCGCATAAATAAATACAAAGCAATCACCAGACATTTGAACAGAAATAATAATAAAAAAATTCCGGAAGCAGTCAAAGTTGGTCGTAAGGCTTCTTCTTCTTCCTGAACGGCATCAAACTTGACTCAAACGTGATGAACGGCACATTCACCAGCAGATATTCAACAAAAAGGTAAAATGATGATTTGACATTTGTGATGGATTCTGATTTGGATATAATTGCTTTCCCATTATATTTGCCCTCATTTCCAATATTTTAATGTTTCTTTTTCGCTTGAGCAATGCCAGGTACTCCAGCTATAAACACTTTTATACTTTACTCGGGGTACAAATACAATTTTGTCTGGGGGGTAACATAGGCTATGTGGCCGCGGCCTCATTCGGAGGTGTGGAGGACCGGGAGAGGGGCATAAATTAATCTTTGTAAATGTGTACCATGTAGCGCCACCTGGTGATGGTGGCAGAGGGTATTACAACTTCCTTTTTACCTGTACAACACTGAGGTTATGAAGCACTCTTTGCACGGGAAAATTTTTCCTTCTTCCCTTCCCCCCCTCCCACAAAACAGATTACCCTGTCAAAGCCACCCTCCCAAAAGATGTACATGGAGTACATCTTTTCCCTCCCCTCCCCCACTCCCTTCCTCACCACTCCCTCTCATGCTTCCTGCTTCCTACCCCCTCCCGCCACCAGCAATGCCAGGTACTCCTGCTAGTACTACATGAGAAAAAGCAATAACGAGTAAAACGGGACTGGTCTCTGCTCATATTCTTCGTTCATCACCTTGTTGCATACACGTGTTATCCCGCTGCTTACAATGTCAGTACATTACCTTGTAACCTTTGTCACCTCACCCTTCCAGGAGTCTAGATTTTGTATACAAACAAAATGAATGTAGATTCAAAAAGTTGGAGCAATCCTTCATAAAAAGTTAGGGCAATCCATAAAAAGGCCAAAACTTTGGGTTTCATAACATCTGAAACTAGAACGGCACTCGGTAGAGCGCACACCTCCGCCAGCCTGATTCGTTTACGTTTTGTATCCCACCGATTGGCCAGATCTGGATTCAGACCTGAACCAAAATCTCATCAGTTTGTTCTCGTCATCCAACAAACTCATCCACCAAGTTTTGTCATAAGTCATCCCCAACTTTGAGATATCGTAATATATGTCATTTTTTGCCACATCCCTCAATGGTGAAGATCCACTTAAAACAATTCTCGTATCCGGATCCAGATCTTCACCAAAGTCGAATCAATTTGTCCTCGTCACACACCCAACCTATCCACCAAGTTTAACGTGAATCAGCCCAAAGCTTTTTGAGATATCCTGTTCACAAACAGACAGAGGTGAAAACATGACCTCTGTTTACCTTTGGTGGTGGCGGTAATTAAAAAATAACGTTTTTTTTTTTAAAGCAGCATAGCAGATGTGTGCTTTTTTTTTTGGTTTGTTTACATAATCGAGGCTCGTGAAAGAGCTAACATTTATCAGACAAACAAATCAGACAGACAAACAAATCAGACAGACAAACAAAGTGTATAAAAAGGGAAGCGGTAGACAAGATGGGGAGAGAAGGGGAAGCACATAAACACAACATTTGTGAGGGACATCGGGAATGTGTGGGGGGGAGAGGGATTGGGGGAAGGCGGCGTGGGAAGGGGGGGGGGGAGGATGGGAGAAGTATAAACACAAGGACACCAAAGACTTTCAGGAAAGAAGTTGGTATTTCAAAAAAGAGGATTTGGGGTGAAATTAGCAGGGGTAGAAAAGATCAAGATTTTGGATGGGGGAAGATAAGAGATGGTGGTGAACAGCTGTTTTAAAGACCTGGAGGGAGGAGTGGGATTGAAGAGAGTGAGGGAGTTTGTTCCAGAGGCGGGAAAAAAGAGGAATGAAGGAGTGAAGGTGAGCAGAGAGTCTTGATTTTGGCAGTTTAACCATAAGAGGGTTGCTTGTGCGACCTTTAGGAATATTTGGGGGACAGAGCCCAGAGAGAGCTGGAGGAGCAAGGCCGGAGAGGAGTCGGTAGAAGACAGAAAGACCACCAACCTGCCTGCGGTGAGTAAGTGAAAGGCCCTCGGAGGTAGCTTCATCACGGGAGATTCCAATGATTCTGAACGCTTTGGTTTCAACAGCGTGAAGCCGAGCTAGGTGTGAGGCAGGAGCACCAGCCCAGAGGGGAGAGCAGTATTCCATTGAGCTGCGGATGAAAGCCTTGTATGTGGTGAGGAGCTCAGGTGTGCCAAGGAAGGACTTCGCACGACGGAGGATGCCCAGTCGGCAACTGGCTTTGGAGGCCAGATTTGAAATGTGGTTTTCCCAGGACAGATCATGGCAGATAGTGAGACCCAAAAGCTTGAGTGACAGAACTTCTTGGAGAGGATTATTCAGAAAGTGGATGGGAGGGCTGTCCAGTCGGTCTTTTCGGAGAGACATCGTAAGAGAGTGAGATTTGTCAGGATTGAAAGACATGTTCCACTTGTTTGCCCAGTCAGTGATTTTGTCCAGGTCTGCAGAGTGAAGAGGCTGCAGACTGCCGATCTGAGGGATGAGGAATGGAGCGGCAGAGATTGGAGTCATCAGCAATGTCAAAGTGTTATAAGTCAAAGTGCTTATTATTATCCAGCGTTTTTGTTGCTAGACCAGCACGTCGGATGGCTGTTTTTCATATTTCTTTTAGTCTCTATTTCAAAGGCATGAATTTTGAATTCAAGTCAAAGGCACGTAATTGCAACGGCTGATGAATGCAGCTTCCAATACAATGTGTGAAAAAAAAACAATCTATAAACAACATGGTGGCGATTTAAAAAATATTTCCAGGTCCGGCCCAGCGCCGGAGGGAACTGATCTGATAGGCTGTTGCCATAAACCCCGCCCTAAAAGGACGGATGGATGGAGACTGGATTTAGAGGCCAGTTCCTTTTATAGTATAGATTATCAACAGAACTTATACATGTTTACAGATTTTTGTAAACATTTATAATTATTTTCGTTTACAAGTACACAGGCTTAGTTTAAATATGTATAAATAAATAAATTCTGTGTTTTACCCAGTGTCTATTACACCACCATATATAATAACAACAACATGCATTTTAAGGCCATTTTCCCTGCCAGAGCAGGGGTTAGCCTCCAAGAGCTTTCCAATCATCATTTTCACCATTAACCAACCTATCACTCACTCTAGTCACACTCACCACACTGTCTACAAACTCCTCAGAAAACAGGACACCAACACCATTCACGCCCTCCGGGCACCCTTGCCACACAAACTTGTATTTCTGTCCCTGCCTACCCTTCACCATTCTCACACCACTTCCCTTCCATCTCGTCTCTTGCACACAACATATGTCCACTCTTCTTCTGACCAATACTTCCACCACTTCTCCTGATCTCCCTGTCATTGTCCCTACATTCCATGTCCCAAACCTCAGAAACCGATCTCCACTTCGGGCTGTACCCTGCCCATATGTAGTTGTAATTGTCATGGTTCTCTTTTTGAGGCAATGTTTTTATGGCCGGATGCCCTTCCTGACGCCAACCCTCTTAGTCGTCTCTTACGACACGCAGGGATACGGTGTACCTATTCTAATCCGGGGTACACACCGGGTAAATAACACGTTACATTATTTCTTTGTGCCTTTTATGACGTCCTTAAAAACACAGTTTCCTGTTTGGAATGATTTTCATTTTTGTTTGACTGCTGGCAAACAGACAGAGTAAAACTATTTTGTCACTCCTCTCTGCGCATGCGAGGTC
The DNA here is from genome assembly GCF_964187855.1 of Myxine glutinosa. Classification (NCBI taxonomy): domain Eukaryota; kingdom Metazoa; phylum Chordata; class Myxini; order Myxiniformes; family Myxinidae; genus Myxine; species Myxine glutinosa. The sequence continues at coordinate 9,227,926 of NC_136272.1, read as the reverse complement.
GGCATGAATTCAGAGCCAAATTAAAGTAAAACAAGCAACTTCTGAATCATGTTCCGATTTGTGTTCAAAATACAACATTCAATTTCAATAATTTGTTCCTCGATTATAAACTTACATTACAGACAGACATGAACCAATTTTTTTCTTTTTCTCTTTCAAAACAAAAACAAAGAAAACCAATGTGTTTGTTCGCTTCGTGTGCGCAGGTCGAATTGTGACTCAAATGTAAATTACAATTATTGTAACTGACCCAGTCTAATCCAACAACTGTTCACAATCTCATCTGAACAAATAGCAGAAAAAAAATTAACCTGAAAGTGGGAAAGTTTGAATGTTGAGGATAAAAAAATCACAAAACAACATTGATGGTCCTGCCGCACTCACCAGAAAACCCTGGATCAGGATTTTTCTTCTTGCGTTTGCGTTCCCAGCGATCGGCGTTCTCAGCGCTCACGTCCAGGGCTCGTACTCGATCGTAGTCCTCCCCTCGCTTCTCGCACTCCTGTGGGGATTTTCTTTGTCAAATGAGGGTAAGGGGCTGCAAGAGGACGTTTGCTCGAGGGGCAAAGGCCATGACCACCTACGCCCGTACCTTCTTTTTGTGTTCCCGCTCCAGCTCCCACTCGGCTCGTGCCCTACGCGACTCCCAGTTGGCTGGAAGCTTCGCCTTGCGATCCTCCTCCACCGTCTCCTGACGGTTCAACTTCCGAGCCTCGTTCTACACAAAGGTGGAATGTGCGCACTTTGAGCTCACCGACCTGTCTCTGCATATACTTAATCTAAGGTTAGGCAGATTCGATGCATTTTAATTCATAACCTTAAGAGCGCAATCTCGACGTGATATTAACGTATAATCTAGGTGTGATGCAGAATAAGTCCATGTGTGATCGAGGAAGTGTTTTTACACGTCGACCCTGTATGGACGCAGCACAGCAACTAAGTCCAAGACCAATAAAGAAAAACAGAACCGCAGCGGGAGTTTGGGGAGCAAGGAAGACGTTTTTGCTTGGACCAGTTTTACATCTACCAATGACGGAGAGTTTCACATGGATGTTTACTGAAGGAAAAACAGACTTGAGCGGGGCCTTGGTTACTAAGAACAGCTTGGAAATACAATCTCGGCTTTTATTGTCTAAATGCCACCATTGTTCACTCTTTGGTACAGGTAAAAAGGTGAAGAGACCAGGTATTTCTGACCCTGCGTAGATGCAACTCTCGTAGACGATCGAGCCTGTCTGCTTTTCTTTGCGCACCGCTTGAAAAAGCACTCGCTCGATTCTCATCCTCCGCTGGCATCGTCTATAACGGGGAAGAGGACGTACACGATTGGGGAGACGAGGGGGGGGGGACAATAAAAATGAGTCACGGCATTCACGTTCAACACGTGCACATCCCAGCTTCCGGAATAATCTCCAAACGCATCCTTCAATCCTGCCATCCACATTTGTGTAATTATCTGACGGACAGGGCGGTGGTCTCGCTGTCTTCTTCCTCTTCCCTTCTGGTCTGCCACCCTACAAAACCCCACTGTGGTGCGATTCATTCCACTTATCATTGTTTCTCCGCTATTTGTAACATTCCGAATGAGATATTTCATTTTCTATCCATGAAACATTTACATCAAATCAAATCTTTACAATGTTGAGGAGACTACAAATGAATGACTCATTTAATTACTTTTCAGCCAGTGACGTAGTGGATGCTTCCATGAATTTTGACAATGATCTGTAATCACCTGTAAGTAAAGAATTCACTGGCAGTGACAGTAACAGGTAAATTGGAGCTTCATTTACATCTTTCAAAAAATAATAACTCACCGTTAAACTGCATCTTGTACACGCTTAAACACATGATATTCCCATCGTCTCCAAAATGGACACAGCATGATTCAGCAATAATACGAGGGGACAGATGGAGAGTAAAGGAAAGTTGTGTTCAGGTGGTTGCTATGGCAACGTAAGATTATTACTAGGCTGGCATCTTCTTCTTCGTTCGCATCATTGGCTGAAGGTGCACCTGTGTCCCCTGTAAGTTATAACAGGATTTCCTGATTGGGTTATGGTGCCGGAGATAGCTCGCCTACTTTTCACGAGGGGCACCGTGGGATCTATAACGTCCACCAACTAATTCAGGTAGACAGGAAGCCCGTTTAGGGACGGCACACACATTGATGAACCGCCATACCTGTGAAACACCTGGATGACCGTTTATACCTGTGTCGGGATTCGAACCCATGTCAGACAGCCTAGAGTAGAGACGAGTTTGCATACCTGTTGGCCAACCTGTCGGTGTCAGCCAGTAGGTTTGTCTGACGTAGTAAATGCGATTTAACACGAAAAGCCGAAAACCCTTTAAATCAAGAGGATTACAATCTCATGTTTGGGACATAAGTCCATAATTGTAATTGTCGATGAAGTTGTAAATGTTGATAACAGTTTATCAAATGTTTTAATCTTCGCTTCAGGTAGGCCTACTTCAAATCTGAAGATGAGCTTTTTACCTTTGGGGCCTAACTACGGCCTAAGCAACACAATCCACCTTTATCACCGTCTATAAAATAACTGTAACGAGAACACAATTAAAATATTCACAACAACAAGAAACGACATCGAAAGAGCTTTAAACGACATAAATCGCATCGTCGGTTCCAGGTAAACTTACGTCGACGCAGCTCGCCATAGCGACACTAGTTCCGGTTTAGGGTGTACTTCCGGGTTATTATAACTTCCGGTAACGTGCAGAATTTTTTACTTATTAATTTTAATACTTCCCCCAATCGATGCTTCCTGTTTACCTTCCTCTTAAATACGTATCGACAGCACGAGAGTCACGTGGGTTACGGTGTGCTATTCTCGCACCTCTTTTTGAGGGTGTTTATTTGCTTCCCGCCGAATATTCTCGAAGCCCTTGTAAATTGTTTGGCGTTACAATTCTTTTCCACACGGTTATCGATGTGTTTGTTGTTGTATTGTAGTCTACAATTTGCAGACACTGAAAATCGCGCCCAGAATATAATAAAACTAGAGCAATGCGACTGTGTCGCCAATATGCCTCCACAAAGTCCCACAACAGGTAGATGCCCTCGTTCACTGTCCTAAAAATAAACAAGTTTGAATTTAAATCCCTTCAGCTGTTTTCAAGTATCACATTTTCACCAGCCATGACAAGTTTCACATCGATCGGTGGAGCGGTTTCAGAGAAGTGATTTTTTTTAAATATCGACTTTCAAGCTAATATGGCTGCCATACCACATGGCATATCACCTTAAAAAATGTATACTATGCATATGTATGGGTAGGGGATCACATTTGTGAAGTTTCGTGTTTATCAGACAAGGTTAGTTTTTCTATCCAAGATGGCTGCCAAACCACGTGACCGACGACATCATCATTTTCAAACTATATGCAACAGTGGTGTTAGATCATATTTGGAAAATTTTGCATCAATAGGGTAAGCGGTTTCAGAGATATTATTTAATATTTTCTCTCAATCCAATATGGCTGCCACACCATGTGACCAATGATGTTTTCATGATCATTTTTAATTTCCATGCCTAGTCAATGACACACGTAAAGTTTCGAGTCAATTGATTTGATAGTTTGGGAAAAGTTGTTTTTTAAAGGTTTTAGATTAAATCCAATATGGCTGCCAAACCATGTGACTTATGATGTCATAAATTTAATATTTTAATACAAATGGGCCATACATAGATCATGTGCATGCAATTTCAGATTTTTAGGATAAGGAATTCGATGAATACATTTTTGGCTGGTATACCACTTTACCTATGATGTCATCATTATCATGCTTTTGTTCCCTATTGGGAGTACTTGACAATGTACCAAGTTTCAAATTTTTCCATTCAGCGGTTTCCGAGAAATAATTTTTAATTACTTGCGTTTAATCCAAGATGGCTGCCATACCACGTGACCTATGACGTTACAATTATCATAAAAACATTCTGCATGGGTTTCACTCCAACCCTGAAAGTTTCGTCGCAATCGGACTTGTGGTTGTTGAGAAAAACGAGGTTTAGCCCAGACGGACGGACAGACAGACGGACAACCCAAAACATAATGCCTCCGGCGAGCTTGGGGGCGCAGGCATAAAAAATACATGGACCCTGACGACATTTGGGCCAAGATTCCCCCAATACAAGAACGTGGGGGAAAAGGAAGAAGAAGAACAATGAACGGAAGAAGATGATGCAGAATAAGAGGAGAAGAAGAAGAACAAGGATAAGCAGTAGATTAATAAGACCAGGAGAAGAAGAAGAAGATTAATAAGACTGGGAGAAGAAGAAGAAGATTAATAAGACCTGGTGAGGAAGAAGAAGATGGACGAGAATAAGTAGAACATGAAGAGGAACAATAATAGAATGTGCAGCAGAAGATTAACATGATGAGGAAGAAGAAGCGGTCCCTGACAACGCAGGGGACAGGAACCATTTTAAATGTTTGTATTGTGGGAGCCGTGCTCGCACGATAAAGCCAGACAAAATGGACGACACAGGAACGAAGTTTCACAGAGCTATTTATTTAGCTCAAAACCAAAGAACTCAAAAGCACACTGAATCCGCCCCTCGAACGGGCGGCAATTTATATCGCAAACTCAACACACAAAAGCCACGCCTCTCAGGCGGGGCGTGGTATGCAAAATAGGTAAGTCACGCCTCTCGACGGGGCGTGGTATGCAAGGCAAGTGTTCGACCGAAAAGGGCAAGTCTGGACACGCCCGGGCGAGTCCGGACACGTGACCGCTCGCCGGTTGCGTCATCGGCCGGTGCACGGTAATTGTGTCATGCTACCGGTAACCGCTACAGTATGACTCAGCCGGGATTCGAACCATTGTTTATTTGTCCCTCGTTCCTGTACTGGAACCTCATTGATGAGGGCTTTACTTCATGGACGGTCAGCCCGTGTTTCTCGAGTGCGGATTTGAACCGTTTGACGGTAGTTGTACTGATGACGCATCCGGGAAGTGCATTGCATTTTTGACGGATCCGACAGAGAAAGCATTCTGTGGTCGTTGCTTTGTGCAATGCAGATTCCTTATATTCATGTCGTGTCCTCTAATTCTCGATCCCTCACCCATCATGGAGAATTTCCGAACCTCTCTTGATGATTGCACGTTGAACATTTGCTCTCTTGGACATCTTGTATCAAATAGAACAGCCAAGTCTCTTTCTTCATTCTCCGTTTTCACTTCACTCCAGCACTCACCTTTATTTATTTATTTATTTTTTAAAAACTTTTTTATACAAAGTCGAGGCTCGTGTAAGAGCTAACATTAATCACAAAAAAACAAACGGACAAATAAAATATGTAATAAAGGGAGCAGGAGACAAGATGGGGAGGGAGATAGACAACAACAGCAGATTAGAGAACAGGGACGTCGGTAGATCTGTGGAAGGGGGAAAGCTTGGGGGGAGTGAGGGGTACATGGTATAAAACAAATGGACACAACTAGGACTTTAAGAAATGAAGTCAGAGATTGGGGTGTATTAACGGGGGTAGAAAAGATCAAGGCTTTGGATGGGGGAAGATAAGACATGGTGGTGAACAGCTGTTTTAAAGACCTGGAGGGAGGAAAGGGATTGAAGAGAGTGAGGGAGTTTGTTCCAGAGGCAGGAGAAAGGAGGAGTGAAAGAGTGAAGGTGAGAAGAGAGTCTGGATTTTGGCAGTTTAACCATAAGAGGGTTGCAGGCAGATCTTGTGCGTCCTGCAGGAATATTTGGGGGACAGAGAAAAGACAGAGCAAGCGGAGCTAGGCCGGAGAGGAGTCAGTAGAAGACAGAAGGACCACCTACCTGCCTGCGGTGAGTGAAAGAAAGGCCCTCAGAATCAGCTTAATTGTGGGAGATTCCATTGATTCTGAAAGCTTTGGTTTCAACAGCGTGAAGCTGAGCGAGGTGTGAGGCAGAAGCATCGGCCCAGAAGGGAGAGCAGTAAGGGAAGGCGGGGCAAGTTAAGCATAGGGGTAAGTTGAGCCACCACCTCCCAGCCAGTTATGAATGAGTCAGACTTTGTGGTGGCGCCATCTATAGATGCCCCATTGCATAACTCCAAATTCTGCCATATTGTTTTCTAAATTGAAACAGAAACCAGTGTTGCAGAGGGAAAAATCCAATTTTCAGCCATAAAAGTAAAAAGGTGTAAAACAGGTAAGTTCACGTTTCTTCCATATGCAGCATAAATATAATATGGATGTCAGATGACAATTGTTAGTCCAGGTATGTGTCTCCATTCTTGTCATAGACTTTAATACGATGGATGCATAGAATATGTGTGTATGTGGAGACATCTCAGAAAGTTCAGACTGGGGCAAGTTGAGCCAGACCCTACGGGGCAAGTTGAGCCATGGCTCAACTTGCCCCGTAGGGTCTGGCTCAACTTGCCAACTCATGTTGGTGGAGATAATAATAATTAGCATTTATAATGCGCTTTTCCCCAAAGGCTCAAAGCGCTTACAGAATACCATATTATTACCCCGGTCATTGGATACATTGCGAGCCTGCACCACACTGGGTGTACCATCTCCACTCCCCGGGGAGCATTCCTTGCCGTGCTGCCATTTCAAGCGCTCCGAGCAAAGCTCGGGCAAATGTGCTGGCAAATCAAGATTTGTGCATTACATTGCTCGGGTTGATGTACTGAATGGAGAGGAATTTCAGTTTGAAGGTGTCTTCCTGCAGAAGGTTGCTGGAAAAGTTGGATCTGACAACCCAGTGTTTGTTCCAAACCCAAAGGATGAAGCAGGATTTGAACTGGAAGACATCGTGCGTAAGCTGCCACAGCCTAAGTGCGTTGGCAGTTCTGCCCGTTGTTCTGGACAGCTTGTGTTCAATTGTGACTTGTCAGTTTGGCAGCTTAATTGACTTAATTTCTGACATGTTTTAGTTTTAGTTCCAGATCCAAATGATGAAGCTGGCATTGATGAACAAGATATTGTGCCTTAATTGCCACAGTCTGACTGTTGGCCTTTCTGGGTGTATTTGGGACACTTTTGTTTTATTGTGACTTAAAACTGTGGCAGCTGTTTTCAACTCAATCCAGCTGCCACATTGAATTATAACCATGAACACAAGGTACATGTAAATATTTCGTTCAGTGTTGTAACAAGTACATTAAATATTTTTCAGGCAGACCAATTTTTGTACTTCAGTTATCTTTATTTGGGGCAATGATCAACTATTTGGGATACTTTTTGTTTAATTGTGACTTGAAACTGTGACAGGTGGATTGAGTTGACTTTTCTTACCACAGTTGACAATCTTGTTTTTCTATGAGAGTGACTCTATTTGTTCGTAACTGATTACTATAACCATGAACACAAGGTAATCATTTCGTTCAGTGTTGTAGAACTTTACAACATTAAATATTTTTCTGGCAAAACAATGGTTTTCTACTTTAGTTATCTTTATTTGGGGCAATGATCAACTTACCCCTATGTGGTACAACTTACCCCAGAGGTTGGATCAACTTACCCCTCAGGCGGGGCAAGTTGAGCCATTTGGCCTCCGTTTTTTCAAAGGTCACAGTGACTTTCAGTGTGGGGATAGAAAGTAAGAACTAGCTACAAAATGTTTCCCAAGGATTAAATTAGAAGGCAAGATACTCATTTGTGCAAGATCATCAGTAAGTTCAGTCCTAACATTCCAAGAACAAAAACTGGCTCAACTTGCCCCGCCTTCCCCTATTCCATTGAGCTGTGGATGAAAGCCTTGTATGTGGTGAAGAGCTCAGTTGTGCCCAGAAAGGACTTCACACAACAGAGGATGTCCAGTCGGCAACTGGCTTTGGAGGCCAGCTTAGAAATGTGGTTTTCCCAGGAAAGATCATGGCAGATAGTGAGACCCAAAAGCTTGTGTGACAGAACTTCTTGGAGAGGATTGTTGAGAAAGTAGATGGGAGGGTTTTCCAGACGATCTTTTCAGAGAGACAAAGTGAGAGTGTGTGAGATTTGTCAGGATTGAAAGACATGCTCCACTTGTTTGACCAGTTTGTGATTTTGTCCAGGTCTGTAGAGAGGGAAGAGGCTGCTGCCTGCCAATCTGGGGGTTGGGATATGAAGCAGCAGATAGTAGAGTCATCAGCAAAGAGATCGAGAGAATTTTCCAGAGAGTTGGAGAGATTATTGAGGAAGACCAGAAAATTGCACAGGGCCCAGAATAATGCATTGGGGAACTCCAGTCTGGACAGCAAGGGGAGATGAGAGAATTCCATTCAGGGCCACACATTGGCTGCGACCGGAGAGGAAGTCCGCCAGCCATACGTGGAGATTTCCATGGATACCATAAGAGGAAATATTGGTGAGCAGAGCTGGGTGCCAGACCGTATCGAAGGCATGTGATATGTCAAGGGAGACAGCTCTGATATCCTGTTTGGCATTGAGGACCTCCATCCATTGTTGAGACAGCAGAAGCAGCATGTCCAGAGTAGAGTGCCCTGGTCTGAAACCAAATTGATGATCAGAGATCAAGCCATTGGAGAAGAGGAAGGATTTGATATCCGAAGCAATGATGGATTCCATGACCTTGCTGATAATTGGGAGCAGGCTAATTGGTCTGTAGTTGCAAGGATCTGTTTTGAACCTTTTTGTGTAAAGCGGTGATGTTGGCTGATTGCCAAGCTGATGGCAGATGACCTTGAGCAAAAGAGAGGGTGAAAAGAACAGAGAGAGGGTGAGATAGAGCGGAAGAGCAGGATTTTAGGACCCGTGGGCTGATGCCGTCTGGTCCAGTTGCAGAATCAGAGTCAAGGTTTGACATAAGCTTCTCCACCTTGTCAGGAGAGAAGGACACAGAGTCTAGGAGCAGCTGGGTTCGACTGGGTGAGGTGGGTACAGAGAGAGATGGGTTTGGGACACAAAATTTTGAGGGAAATACAGAGTTTTGGCATTCGGCCTTTTCACGTGCGGAGTCAGCTGTGCAGCCGTTTGAGATGAGGGACTGGATGGAGGGGGAACAAACACCAGAAACAGATTTGACCAAATGCCACCAAGATTTGGAGGAGGGAGACAGGTTTGAGAGTTCAGTCTTTAGAGTAGAGAGATATTGTTTACTGGCTCTCCTGAGGGTAGACACAAACTTGTTCTGAGCTTTGTGAAAGGAACTGAGATTGCCTTCTATTGGATTTGCCTTCCAGGAGGCAAAGGGAAGTTGTTTCAGGTCAACTGCCTCACCACAAGATTCCGTGTACCATGGACGGGAGGAAGGGTAAGACAACTGAAGACGAGATAGGATAAATCTGTGCATGAGAGAGAGCAATTTATTTCGGAAGAATTCCCAGGAAGAGTTGTTGTCAGAGGCGGTAGAGATGGAAGACCAGTCCAGATGTTTGAAGGCTGCTTGAAGACTGTGCTAGTCGGCTTGAGAGAAATGCCAGACTCGTCGACGCTGAGGAGGCTCTCTGAGAATGGCCAGAGAGATGTCCACTTTAACAAGGAAATTTTAAGATGAATTTGGAGCAGAAGAAAAACAGCAGACATTTTCAGGGAAGTTTGTCATAACCAAGTCTAGAAGAGAAGTTGTACCATTGACCTGAGATCCGGGTCGGGAAATTGACAGATTGTGTCAGTCCCAATGAGTCACAGAAGTTCTTTGCTGAGATGTCATGGCTGGTGCGAGAGGTACCCACACCCAACCAGCTGGCATGTTGACAGTTGAAGTGGCCACAAATGAGGAAGAGAGAGTTTGGATGAGTGGATAGAAGTTGGTCCATGTTGTCAGACAGCGAGATGTAAATGGAGTCATCACTGTTTGGTGGATGGTACAGAACACATATGAACAGAAGGTGGGAGCGGAGGGGAAGCCGTAGCCAGAGGAACTCTTGGGGGTGGGATGGAGAGATGGCAGTGCAAGGAGGTGAGGAAGAGAGTTTTTGATAAAGATAGCAACCCCATCACCAGGACGAGACCCAGGTCTATCATACCGGAGCAGGGAGTGACCAGGGAGCGATATTAAGGAATCAGAGACATCTTGAAGGAGGAAAGTTTCTGTTAAGCAGATTAAGTCTGGTTTGTCAGAAGCAACCTGTATGGAGAGATCAATCAGGTTTGAGCGAATGCCCCGGATGTTTGAAGTCCATACCGTTAAGGAAGAGGAAGGGGGAGCATCGGATACAGGACAAGGAAGGGGAGCGGTAGGGTAAGATGAGGGGGGACAGGGGGAAGGTAGGGAGAGCTGTTGATAGTGTGTCTGAGATTGCAGAGGAGCTAGGAGAAGGGGAAGGATGAGGAGGACAAAAGGTTTGATGGTGATGGGATGAGGCACAGTGAGGTGTTGTTTGAGGGGTGGCAGAGTGAAGTAGAAGGTTGGAGGATGTGGAGGTATGAGTTTGAAGGGAGAGGAAGTGGGGAGGAGGCAGGTTTGTGGAGGAGGAGTGAGAGGGGAGAATTGAAGAAAAATGGTGAGGGGGAATTTTGAAGGGGAGGGGTGAGGGGGAGATTTGAAGGGGTGGGGTGAGATAGGATTTTTTAAGGGGAGGGGTTGGTTTGGAGTTTTGAAGAGGAAGAGTGAGGAGAACTGTGAGGGGGAGGGGTGAGAGGGGAGATTTGAGGTGGAGGGGTGAGTTGGGAATTTTGAAAGTTTTGAATGATTCATGAAAATCGAACATTTATTACAGACTGGTTTTCTTGAGATATTCAGATCATGAAGCTCATCATGAATCATGAATCATGAATTAATGAATGAGAATGAATCATCTCATGAATGAGACCATGTTTCTTGAGTTAGAGATCCATTTGAAAACGTTTGAGAAGGGGTGGAATGAGTGTGTGTTTAGAGAATGAAGAAAGGAAGAACTGTACGAGATTGATTTTTTTTTTGTGATGGAAAGATTTAATGAGCAAATTGATGACAGCCTTTTGAACAGGAAGAAGAAGAGCGAGTTATAATATACAAAAGAGTACAGCATGGCAGGGGGGAGTTTAAACATTTTAAAGCAAAACCGTGAGCAGTCTGAGAAATTCCTGAAATATAGAAGAATGGGAGACTCCAGGGAAGCAGAGAGCGAAGGAACTGGGAGGTGTATAAGCAATTTGTTCATACGGAAGGAGAGGCCACTTTTTGATTTTCTTCGTTAATATGAATTTTTTTTTTGGAAGGTTAGGTGAAAGCGGATCTGAGAAAGAAGGAGAACGGTTGAAGGGGTATGGTGAATTAAAATTGGAAAGGTGAAAAGAATTGGCTTGAAAGGATGGGGAAGGGGGGGAGAGGGTGGGGAAGGGGGGGAGAGGGTAGGGAAGGGGGAGAGAGGGGGGAGAGGGAGGAGAGGGGAGGAGAGGGGGGAGAGAAGGGGGAGAGAGGGGGGAGGGAGAGAGAGAGGGGGGTGGGCGGGACAACACATTGACGTGTGTAGGAGAGGGGAGACCATGAGGAGAGAAGGAAATTATTGTAATTTTTTTCTTTTTGTATTTAACACATCAATCAAAGGGTAAGAGATTAGGGGAAAAGTGTGGGGTGAAAAAAAGGTAATCCAGAGAAAGAACAAACGTGAATAAACGAAACACTGTGCGAGGCGACTGGGCAGGCCTCGAGGCTAACCAGGCCCCCAAAACACGCACGACCAAACTGACTGACTCGTACACACATTAGCACTAAATGCAAAACACGATCAAACCAGAAACACAGTAAACGCATACACAGCAAAATATAATACTCAACTTAAAAAAAAAATACAACTTAACTTTGATCGACGCGGACGAGCTCTGACAACACAACCTCACTCGGGGAACCAGAAGCGGAAGTATGAAATCTGATCCTGACCCAATGACAGATTTCATATCTCAATATGATCTAATGACCGATTTCACATCGCAATATGATCAAATGACATATTTCTCATCTCAATCTGACCCAATGACGTTTCACATGTCAAACTGACCCAATGACCGATTTCACATCTCAATCTGACCCAATGACTCATTATGCATGTCAATCTGACCCAATGACCGATTTCACATCTCAATCTGACCCAATGAGTCATTACACATGTCAATCTGACCCAATGACCGATTTCACATCTCAATCTGACCCAATGACATTACACATCTCAATCTGACCCAATGATTCATTACACATATCAATCTGACCGAATGACATTACACATCTCAATCTGACCCAATGGCCGATTTCACATCTCAATCTGACCCAATGACATTACACATCTCAATCTGACCCAATGATTCATTACACATATCAATCTGACCGAATGACATTACACATCTCAATCTGACCCAATGATTCATTACACATATCAATCTGACCGAATGACATTACACATCTCAATCTGACCCAATGATTCATTTCACATCTCAATCGGACCCAATGACTCATTACACATGTCAATCTGATCCAATGACTCATTACACATCTCAATCTGACTCAATGACTGATTTCACATCTCATACTAACCCAATGAACAATTACACATGTCAATCTGACCCAATGACTGATTTCACATCTCATACTGATCCAATGAACAATTACCCATCTCAATCTGACCCAATAACCGATTTCACATCTCATACTGATCCAATGAACAATTACCCATCTCAATCTGACCCAATAACCGATGTCACATCTCATACTGATCCAATGAACAATTACCCATCTCAATCTGACCCAATAACCGATTTCACATCTCATACTGATCCAATGAACAATTACCCATCTCAATCTGACCCAATAACCGATTTCACATCTCATACTGATCCAATGAACAATTACCCATCTCAATCTGACCCAATAACCGATTTCACATCTCATACTGATACAATGAACAATTACACATCTCAATCTGACCCAATGACCGATTTCACATCTCATACTGATCCAATGAACAATTACACATATCAATCTGACCCAATGACCGATTTCACATTGCAATCTGACCAAATTAGACCAGGAGCCCAGAAGGTTTATTCAAGTGAAAAGTGCCGAAGCAACTGACCACGTGGGTTGAAAGGGTTCTACCCCCACATCACAAAAATGCATTGCTGCCGGGACAGGGCCGGTGCCTTCCCGCCCAAATCGCCCAAAATAGGGACGCCATTACCGAAAATCCTATTTTCTTCAATATCTGGAAAACTATACATGGCAGTATCACAAATCTGGTGTCTACACCCATGTTTTCATGGTCAAACATTACAAAAATGCATTTCTCCTTGGTCAAGCCCAAAAGCGCCCAAAGTAAGGAAACAATATTGCTGAAATCCTACTTTCCTCAATATCTGGAAAACTATACATGAGAATATCACAAATGATGTGTCTACACCCATGTTTTCATGGTAAATTATTACATTGCCAACAATTGCAGTGCTTTAAAAATGACTAAATTCACCATGTATTATTATCTAAACAATGGTGTATTATATTGTACCGTACATGGCGTTATGTAACATGTCTTGATTTTATTGCAAAATTTGCTCTACTAGTTGCACCAATGTTTTTTATTTCCTTAAACCCCAAGGAACACAGCTGGGTTGGTGTCATTTTTTTTCTATTATTCCAATGGTGGCCATTTTGAATTTCACAAAGTCCGCCATTTTTACTTAAAAATAACTATATCTCAGATTCTAGTACAGCATCTAGTACAGTTATTTTATTTTTTTTGTATACTGAATCGAGGCTCGTGAAAGAGCTAACATTTACTTCACAAACAAATCAACCAGACAAACAAAATACCCAAAAAGAGGGAGCGGAAGACAAGATGGGGAGAGAAGGGGAAATACACAAACACAACATCCGAGAGCAGGGAGA